>NC_086180.1:6516663-6826871 GCF_023053635.1 Elgaria multicarinata webbii | reverse complement strand
TTTCGGTTCTACTGGATTCCACAATGTCTCACAAAAGTTTGTCTAACTCAGCTAATTGTTGGAAGCACAATAACAGTTAACATTTCTTTTGTTCTGGAAATGCTCAATAGTTACTTCTTTTTGGGAGGAAGTCATCAGATAAATAAACTTTGTATTGGAAAGTTCTTCAATATTTTCTGATGTACGTGTTCTCTTAAATTATGTACCTTCCTCTTGGAATGTAACACAAGGTCAGTGTAAATGGATTTTTCACACCCTCCTGACTGCTAAAAGACCGATACTATAAAAGCTCACCGCCTATAATGCAATGGATTGAAGACCTAACAACACTAGCGACATTTGAAAGAGTGGTATAGAGGCTTCATTCACTAATGGAATTATATTGAAGTTTATGTGTAATTTACTCCTTTTTTCCTTTTTAGAATATTGTAATATTTTAAACTGAAGCCCTTAAAGTATGTAGTTCCACTTCCTTTTTTATATTTTTTCCCCCCGATTTTTTGTTTTGGTGAAACTTACAATAAAAATTACTTTTTTAACAAAAAAACACCAAGAGAAAAAGGTATGGGTTGCCCAAGCCACTGTTTAAAAAAGATATTCACCCCGAATTTCTAACGTTTTGCCGCGGAGAACAGCTAATCTGCAAATCATACCCGCTTTAAGAAATGCAGGTTTTCCCAAAGCAGCTCCAGCTACCCTGTACTGCGAATGTGCTGTAGATTTGTTATTAACCTGGCAAGAAGAATTTCAAGGGCATTGAGACGGCTCCCACGTACAGCCTCTCGGAATGGTACTGACAAAAGAAAATAGGCTAGTTATTCATTGGTGGGGGTGAAGCCCGATTCTGGAAACGTGAGACCTTGAAATGAGCCTGAAACCATGAATTAAGGAGAGGAGCAGGGGATTAGGGACCCCTTGTTCACACCAGGAGTTCAGATATTGGCAGCTATGCAAATCTCTCCTGGTAAGCTACCTGAATTCTTTCACCACTGCCCCTGTAACTTCTGCAACCCCTTGTCAAAATGTAAGCATTTCCCCCTTATATCTAAACACTTCAGAGAAACAGTAATATGTCGTACAAGTGGGTAATTGTAATTCATAATTGAGTTATATGAAAATACGGCAGTGTCAGCCTCGTTACTCGAGATCTACCAGACCGATTCTGCTCATTTTTGTTTTAAACTGAAGCTTGAGCAGTGTAGAAACGCAGAAAATTTTGGAACTTCAAAAAAGTTCAGAGCTCGAGTTTTAATAGCTGTTAATTTCCCCTGCGCCAAGCGGGCAGGACAGCCCTTCCACGAGCGAGATGATTGACAGACTTGCTTGGCCAATCAGGGTGGCGTGAAGGCGGGCCCCGGGAGCAACTGTGCACTTAGACTGTCGCCGCCAGTGGGGAGGGAGGAGAGGACAGAGGCGGTCAATTGGGTTGTGCGAGGGAGGGGTGAGGCCATGCAGCACCCAAATTCCACCCACATTTGCATGATTCATAAGCCCCTCTGTGGAGATTGGGCTGGGGGGAGGGTGCAGAGAAGCGGGAAAGGATCAGGACGACACGAGTTATTATAATAATAAATGGGTCAATGTCTTCTCTGCAAGTGAAATTAAGATCTGTTAGGTTTACTGGGATTTCAGGAACTTGCTATGCAGAAGAATGGACTGTACCACTACAGACTGCAGGTGGGGAAGCTATTTTTAAAAAAATATATGATGGGGGTCAGCTTTGCCCAACCGGATGCCTTCCAGACGTGTTGCACTACGTCTGGAGGACACCCAGTTGGAGAAAGCCAATGTAGAGCTTCATCCCACGTACCTGTTTCCCTCGAATTATCCCCTACAGCACTAAGCTGTCGCCGTTGCTGTTGCTACTGGGCTGCTGGATCCTTTGCATAACAGAAAATGGGTTTAAGGAGGGAAATGTAAAAAAAAAACATTAAAAAATCAACGGATGACCCAATCCGACTCAAATTTGGTATGCTTAAAGCTCTCCTTAATATCCATTACTGCACCAATTTTGACGTCTTTATCTTTAAAGCTTACGCAGATGTAAGCATTTGTTTAATTTTTCTTCAAATCCTGCTCCTGCGCCCCAGTGGCCGCTTGGAAAGCAACAAAGGATACGCTCGAAAACCAGTAGCAAAATATTGCACTTCTTTTGGTTAAGAAGCGCAGTTAAAGCAGGATGCCTGGGAGTACTGCACAATAAAAGCAGATTAAAAGCTGGAAAACGTCGGAGTCCTTTGCACGCAATTCGCAGTGATCGCACAGTATAACGCTGGTGTGATGAAGCTCGTAGAAACTCCCTGCAGAAAGAGAGCCGGCCCCTCATGGAGAATTGTTCCAGGCCTTCCTTCTCCACCTCCCACCTGTTGCCTGGCAGAGAAAACTTCGGGTTTTGCTCTTGCTGTTTATTGCGGGATATACAATAAATAAATAAATAAATAAATAAATAAATAAATAAATAAATGTGCGCAGCTGATTTTAAGTAGGTCTCTTCCAGATTCAGATTTGGAATTTCAAAGCAGTGGCAGCCGTTTTACACGGAAGCTGCCTTTTGTGCACAGCCCTAGTGTCAAGGGGCCTTTGACACCTCCGATTTTGCGGAAATGGCTGTTTATGACAGCCACTGTGCGCAAGATCATTTCCGCCACTTTCAGGAGCCGAGCATTTACAAGAAGCCGGCGGCTCGCAGGGGAAGCGGGTGGCTGCAGGGCGCTCATGGTCTCTGTAAGCTGTCAGAAGCGGGTGGATGGGCAAGCAAGTGGCCTCAACAAGGCCAGGAGCACCCGCTGCTCCTGGACCCTGGTGAGGCCGTCCATCCCTAGCAATGCATGCTGGGAGCTGTAGGACCTTTTCTCGCTTGACACTACACAGCTTCTCCATAAAATGGCCACCACCGCTTTGGAATTCTGAAACCGACGCTTGCACACAGCCCTAATTTTAACATAGGTGGGGCAGAGAAACAAACAATTAAAAAAATGCAGTTTTACCATGTGATTCCTGCCAAATCAACTATTGCATGAGTTTTCCTTCCTGCTTGTTTAAAAACAACGTAGGGTCATTGGAAGGTGCCGTACACTGAGTCGGACCCCTTGGTCTGTCTATCGTTGACACTGACTGGCAGCAATGGCTTGCCAGGGTTTTGGACAGGATCCTTTCGTAGCCCTGCCTGGAGAAGATGGGGGTGGGGGGTTTGAACCGGGGGCCTTCTGCATGCAATGCCTGTGCTTGAACCGCGAGCTACGGTCCCTCTCAGACTTGCATTAGAGAAACGTCCATATTTTATCACGAAACCTGTCATTAAGGTGTGCAATTATGGGTTGAGTACCAGTGCAAAGAGTTCAGTAAATCGGTAGCACGGTAAGCAGAGAGCTGCGAAGAAGCCGCGTAACGTCTCGTCTAAAACGAGGGCGAGATAAGACGAACCCCCGTCCCCTCCTCCTTCTTTTTTTTTTTTTTTTTTGTCGTTCTTGCTGGTTTTATCGTTGGCTTTTGTTTTTTATTTGCTACATTTATGGTTTGATTGCATTTTATATTTTAGCTGTTTTCATGTATTTTATTGTTACAAGCCACGATGTGAGGGCTTCTTCCCTGAAAGGCGGCCGAGAAACGTTTTAAATACAAATAAAGACAATAATCAATGTTTACAAAAAAGGGAAGCTGGTGTCTGCACTTCCAGTCAATGAAGAGGTACAACTGGAAATCTGGGCCCATCGGGTCAATGGTGTTTACATGGGGGAAGGGGCTTGAAATGGGTGGGGGCCCTTATAGGGGCAAACAAGGGTGTCCATCATCTGATCTGGGGCCTTTAGATAAACACAGCTGGAGTTGGACTGAGGCTTTTGACTATATAAAAAGGGGTGAGGAACTTCAAGCCGGGGGCCAAGTCCGGTCTTACTGGAGGCTAAATCCGACCCACTGGGACTTCCCAGAAGGCCCCCCTTTCCCCTGTCCTCCCCCCGCCCCCAGGATGGCCAATGATTTCTGTGCAGTTTTTTCCCCGTACTAAAAGGTTGAAATGCCTTTCATGCCTAAGGTTTTGTTACTGGCAGTCAAAGCTTTAAGCTACGATATGCTGGTATTTGGGCTCCACCCCTTTTCGATTTCAACTCCGCCCACCACTGGACCACGGCCCACGGGCTGAAAGGGGCTCAACACCCCTGAGGAAAGAGCATCAGAAGAGCCACGCTGAACCAGACCCAAAAGCCTATCTAGCCCAGCATACGGCATTAACCACAGCTGCCAAACAGTAAGCCAGCACGTGTACCGTGAACTTTTCCAAGGATGCTCCCCTCCCCCTGCTCCTGGTTGGTGGTGTGCTGCAGTCATGAGACATGTGCACTATCAGTGCTTTAAACACAAACCACCTTTTAGTGCAGCCTTCCTCAACCTGGGGCGCTCCAGATGTGTTGGACTGCATCTCCCAGAATGCCCCAGCCTGGCTGGGGCATTCTGGGAGTTGAAGTCCAACACATCTGGAGCGCCCCAGGTTGAGGAAGGCTGTTTTAGTGACTAAAAACCATCCAAGTTTTCATTCAGGAGTTTCTCCCAGACCTACCTGGTGGTGCCGGGAATCGAATCTGTCTGAACCCAGGACATTTTTTTCACAGGATGGGTTGTTAACACACCCTGAGCAACCCGACACCAAAACATGGGTTCTCAAGGTGGCTTTTTCAAGAAAAATAAGCCACAGTGCATGGGTAAGAAGCCACCCTGTGGAAAATGTCCTGGGTTCGGACAACATGCCTACCCATGTTTCAACAAACAACCCCCGGATCAACAAACAACCCACACTCAACTGCTGAGTGTGGGTTAGCGTGTTGTGTGAACTCAGTCCAAATGTCAACCTAGCCTAGTACGGTCAACTCTAACCGGGAACAGCTTTCCCGGGTCGCAATTCCCATCACCTGCTAACCAGATCTTTTTTAGCACGAGATGCCAAAGATGGATGTAGCTGAATCAGAGGCCTCGGGCAGCCTCCTGCCTTTCTCAGCTCTACTCCTGGGAAAAAGGACTTCTCTTCCGTTTTGTACACACACATCGCCACTGGCTCCTGATGCAATTGTTTACCATTTTGCTTCACCTGTCCTGCTGGGAATAGCTCACTCGCTCTCCGTTAAAGTGAAGGTTTTTATGTTGGGTACAGGCAAATCTAACCAATTATTCCACTCCGGAGCCGCAGAAGCAGCTTAGCCTCAGAGCTGTCCACAATTTAACAAATTATACCCCTCTTACAATTCTCTCAAAGTGGCTCAAAGCATAACGACAAACAAAAACAGAAAGACAACCTTTAAAACAACAACACCCAAACCCATAAGAACATAGGAAGAGCCGAGTTGGATCCGAAAAAAGGCCAACCAGATACCCCAATGGGACGCCAATCGGTAGGACGCGGGTTCTACAGCACATTCCCCAGTAATGGGTATCAGTGCCGCCCCCCATTATGGAACGATCTCCCTGACGAGGCTCTCCTGGCGCCAACATTGTTATCTTTTCGGCACCAGGTCAAAACCTTTCTCTTGAGTATTGCGTCCAGTTCTGGGCACCACACTTCAAGAAGGACGCAGCTGGAGCGTGTTCAGAGGAGGGCAACCAGGATGATCAGGGGTCTGGAAACAAAGCCCTATGAAGAGAGACTGAAAGAACTGGGCCTGTTTAGCCTGGAGAAGAGAAGACTGAGGGGAGACATGACAGCATTCTTCAAATACTTGAAAGGTTGTCACACAGAGGAGGGCCGGGCAGGGCCAGTGCTACCATAGAGGCCACTCAGGCAGCTGCCTAGAGCGCCAAGATAAGGGGGGTGCCGAACACCATACCCGGAAGCCGCTCTCCCACAGTGGCTCTGAGAGGGCGGCTTCTGGGCGCGCCATTCAAAGCCACACCCCGCCTTAGTGTCCTGGCTTTGCTTCAGCTGCGCGCCCATCCAGCCAAAGTGAAGCCACGCCCCCACCCCCACCCCCACCCCAGCGTCCTGGGTTCACTTTGGCTGGGTGGGCGCCCAGCCGAAGCAAAGCCAGAACGCTGGGGTGGAGGGACGGGTGGGCGGCTTCGGAATGGTGCGCCCAGAAGTCACTCTCCCAGAGCGGCTTCTGGCTGGGCGCACCATTCCGAAGCCGCCCCACCCCCACCCCAACGTCCTGGCTTCGCTTCGGCTGGGCGGGCGAGATGGCGCCCCGTGCCCAGGTACGCTGGGGTGGGGGTAGGTGGGTGAAAGCAGCTCACCTGCCTAGGGCGCAAAATAGTCTCGCACCGGCCCTGGGGCCAGAATCTCTTCTCGATCCTCCCAGAGTGCAGGACACAGAATAACGGGCTCAAGTCACAGGAAGCCAGATTCCAGCTGGACATCAGGAAAAACTTCCCGACTGTTAGAGCAGTACGACAATGGAACCAGTTACCTAGGGAGGTTGTAGGCTCTCCCACCCTAGAGGCCTTCAAGAGGCAGCTGGACAGCCGTCTGTCAGGTATGCTCTAAGGTGGATTCCTGCATTGAGCGAGGGGTTGGACTCGATGGCCTTAGAGGCCCCTTCCAACTCTGCTGTTCTACGATTCTGTGATTCTTCTCCCAGGCATTTAACAGCATATGCTGTGTGTTTTTTCTTAACTGACCCCAGAATAGTTTCAAATAGATATTGTCTGGTTTTATGCTTTTTGGCTATGAGGCGGTATATAAATGTAAATAATAATAATAATAATAATAATAATAATAATAATAATAATAATGCATTGAAAGTAACAATCAGCAGGAAAGAAAGAGAAAGAGGTCTGCTAGACATTAACACAATCTTTGTAAATCGCCCAGAGAGCTTAACACACACACCCATGTACCGCAGTTCCAATCTGGGGTGTATGTGTTCCCCACACCCTGTGGGACAATCAATTTCAGTTCTAAATATATTAGTTTAAGGGCACAATCCTATGCAGATTTAGACAGAGCTGGCTGGGGAAAGCTGGGAATTGTAGGAAGATTTTTCCTGTTTATATCTCCATAGGATTGCACCCTAAATTGCTTTAAAATGTAACATGCAGTCCCAATTCTAATTTGTGATTCTATATTGCAAGATTCCAGCACGGATCAGAGGGCTGGACTAAATGACCTCTATGGTACCTTTCAATGCTACAATTCTACAGCACAGCTTCTGTTCAGAAGCTGCAACTTGTGCAAAATGTGGCAGCCAGATGAATAACTGGGACCAGAAGTTCTGAGCACATAAGACCAATTCTGGCCCGCTTGCATTGGCTGCCTGTATGCTTCTGAGCCTGATTCAAGGTGCTGGTTTTAACCTATAAAGCCTTACATGACTCCGGAACGCAGTACCTGACGCAACGCATCTCCTGATCGGAACATACCTGGACCGTACAGTCAACACCTGGGGGGCCATTCCGAGTGCCACCTCCGAAAGAGGCTCAGAGGGTGGTGACAAGGGAGAGGGCCTTTTCAGTGGTGGCCCCCCAAAGTCTGCTCCCCACTCAGGCCCGCCTGGCACCAACGCTGTCATCTTTTCAGCACCAGGTTAACATTGACCTCTACTCCCACGCATTTAATGGGATGTGATGGGTCATTTCTTCCAGCCATCTAAACAGGTTTAATATTCTATTGAAACTGCTTTCAGCTGTCCAAATTGTTTTAAATTTTGTATATTTCTATTTTTAGGCTGCATTTTATTATCTGATGGCTTGTCGCAAGCTGCCCAGAGAACTTCGGCTATGGGGACATATAGAAATTATATACATTCTCGATCCTCCCAGAGTGCAGGACACGGAATAACGGGTTCAAGTTAAAGGAAGCCAGATTCCAGCTGGACATCAGGAAAAACTTCCTGACTGTTAGAGCAGTACGACAATGGAATCCATTACCTAGGGAGGTTGTAGGCTCTCCCACACTAGAGGCCTTCAAGAGGCAGCTGGACAACCCTCTGTCAGGGATGCTGTAGGGTGGATTCCTGCATTGAGCAGGGGGTTGGACTCGATGGCCTTGTAGGCCCCTTCCAACTCTGCTATTCTATGATTCAATAATAATAATAATAATAATAATAATAATAATAATAATAATGCCTGCAGTATGTCCAATGGTGTGGCTTCCATCTAAACAGATGGGTGCAGGGGCTCAGGAACGGACCACTGACCACAGAAAGGCATCGCAACTCTTGTAGGAAAACAAAGACAACAGGCAGCGAAGGGGGGAATACTTCCCATCCCGACTTCAAGCAAAACAACGACGACGGGGCTCTGAAGATGCCGTCCGCACCTCTCTCTACCTGGAGAAACCCACCTGTCGAAAGCCTCTTCACCCGTCTGTCGCTAGAGCTTGCTTGTTTTCAGCTTCCCTGCTGGCTTCACCCTCCCTGGGAAGGTCCAGCTCAGTCGAGAAAGAGGAGAGTTTCACATTCCCCAGCAAAGGCAGAAAAAAGAAAGAAAGAAAGAAAAGGCAGAAAAAAGGGAAAAAAGAAGGGCAACAGAGCCCTTTTAAACCCTGCCAGCAATTGCTTGGGACGTTTACCTTCATGTACAAGGAGATCTTGCTTGCATATTCCCCCTGTGCCTTTGCCCTTTCTGGGCTTCCTCGCCTGTAGGGACTTCTTGAGAGAGAGAGAAAATAAATGCAATGAAAACTACTACCTGGAGTAAACACTTTCCCCCACCTGTTGCCTTAGTGGAAACTCAGAGCCAAACCTTTGTTCGCTCGGATTGGCCCATACCAGGAAGCATTTGGGTGCCAAGTTCCATTAACTCTTCCCTGGCGAGGAGGAGAGTTTTACCCGACCGGTGGGAAAATGAACGGCGCAGAAATGGATGTTGAAGAGGGCAGAGCCGAAACGCCCTGGTTTTCTTCCTCTCTCCTCTTAAAGAACGTTTTAAATCTCGACTATAAGACACAATGCAACAGCAATACAACAAAATAATGGAATGAGAAGGACAAAGAGAGAAAAAGGTGACCTATTCAATGAGATGCGATGGCCATAACTCAGTAGGAGAGCACCCGCCTGGCACAGAGGTTATGCGCTCTACGTGGGGCTGCCCTTGAAGACGACTCAGAAGTTGCAGCCCCTGCAAAATGCAGCAGCTAGACTGCTGACCGGTACATCTCACAGAGACCACATAACACCGGTCTTAAAAGAATTGCATTGCCTGCCTATACGCTTCCGGTCGGAATTCAAGGTATTGGTAATAACGTTTAAAGACCTAAACGGCTTGGGACCTAATAATAATAATAATAATAATAATAATAATAATAATAATAATAATAATAATAATAATTTTATTTGTTCCCTCCGGATCGAGGTGGGGCACAACACAAATGCAACATCATACAACTAATTAAGACATTTAAAACCAATACATCACTAAAAGCAGCACATCAATAAAAGGCAAATTTAAAATTCAAGTGGGTAGGCCTGCCAGAAGAGATCAGTCTTTATGGCTTTCTTAAATTCCAGAAGACTATTAAGTTGACGAATCTCTCCCAGCAAGCCATTCCACAAACTGGGAGTGGCAGAAGAAAAGGTCCTCTGGGTAATAGTTGTCAGCCTAGTTTTGGTTGACTGAAGTAGATTCTTCCCAGAGGACCTGAGTGTGTGGGGTGGGTTGTATGGGAGAAGGCGATCCCGCAGGTAGCCTGGACCCAAACCATGTAGGGCTTTAAAGGTGATAACCAACACTTTATACTTCGCCCGGAAACTAACTGGCAGCCAGTGACGAGATTTTAAAACTGGTGTAATGTGGTCACCCCTAGGTGTACTGGTGACCAGCCTGGCTGCCCTATTTTGCACTAGTTGAAGTTTTCGGACTAGGCACAAAGGTAGCCCTATGTAGAGTGCATGGCAGAAGTCGAGCCTCAAAGTTACCAGCACGTGCACTACCGTCTTTACGTCTTCTGACTCTAGGAATAATAATAATAATAATAATAATAATAATAATAATAATAATAATAATATTTCTTACCAGCCTCTCTATTCTGATTGAGGCGGGGAACAACAATAAACGATAAAATACATAAAACTGAACAAAAACATAATATACATTGTTAAAAACATCCTAAAAAACATCCTAAAATTCCACTGGATAGGCCTGCCGGAAGGGATCAGACTTTATAGCTTTCTTGAATGCTAGTAGACTGTTGAGTTGACGAGTCTCCTCCGGTAGGCCATTCCGCAGTCTGGGAGCAGCAGAAGAGAAGGTCCTCTGGGTAACAGTTGTTAATCTAGTTTTTGATACTTGAGGGAGCGCCTCTCTCTCTATATGCTTGCCCGAGATTTGAGATCTGTCGGAGGAGACCTCACCCGCGTCCCACCAACGCGGAGCATACGCTATGGTGGGACATGCGACAGGGCTTTCTCTGTTGTGGCACCCTGGTTATGGAATGCCTTCCCCCTGGAGGCCCGATTGGCGCCGGCACTGGTTTCATTTCGGTGCCAAGTTAAGACATGGCTTTTTAACAAAGACTTTGATGGCTGAATTCACCAAGCCTGTACATAGTTTTAATTGGTTTTTCTGTTTTTAAATTCGATACCGGATTTTAGCTTATTAATGGTTTGATTTGTTTTTAGCTGTGTCTATTTATTGTTTTATACTGTTTGTATGGTTTTATCTGTATGCCGCCCTGAGACCCTTGTGATGTAGGACGGGATACAAATGTTTTAAGGAATAAAATAAATAATAAATACACTTTTAATACAATGGGAGAGATTGCGCTGCTGGGAACACGTCCTTGCAGTGACCGTAGGCCAGGCCTCACCGCCAGCTCTGATTAATGGGTATTGTAGTAGTATTGATTAATTGCGCCACTGAATTACTGGATGGCCTCAATCTCAAAGGAGGGGCTTGGCTTAAAAGCAGTAATGCTATCATGTGTGGGATTGCGTGTGTGTGAGTGCGCGAGGGGACGGGGGATTCATTAAAGGAGTTCCCATGCAGTGTGTTTTTCAACATCACTTTGCATTATCCAGGACAAGTCAGCATCAGGTGCATGGCTGCAGTGTCTCCGTGCCCTATGCATTGTGGGAGCTGCTGCAGAGAGTGTCACCTTCCTCTCACCATTCGTGGCTGGAGTTGCAAACTATTGAATTCCCAAGTCCATAAGAACGAAAGAAGAGCCCTCACGCTGGATCAGACCAAGGGTCCATCTAGTCCAGCACTCTGTTCACACAGTGGCCGACCAGCCATTGGCCAGGGATGAACAAGCAGGACATGGTGCAACATCCTCCTCCCTCCCATGTTCCCCAGCAACTGGTGCACACAAGCTTACTGCCTCGAATACTGGAGATAGCACACAACCATCAGGGCTAGTAGCCATGGATAGCCTTTGCCTCCAGGAATTTATCCAACCCCTTTTAAAGCCATCCAAATTGGTGGCCATCACTACATCTTGTGGTAGTGAATTCCATAATTTAACTCTGCGCTGTGTGAAGAAGTCCTTCCTTTGATCTGTCCTGAATCTCCCACCCATCCGCTTCATGGGAGGACCCCGGGTTCTAATATTTTGAGAGAGGGAGAAAAATGTCTCCCTATCCACGTTCTCCACACCCTGCATAATTTTGTACACCTCTGTCAGGTCTCCCCTTAGCCTCTTTTTTCCAAGCTAAATAATATCAGTTGTTGAAGCCTTCCCTCATAGGAGAGATGCTCCAGCCACTTTGATCATTTTAGTTGCGTTTTCCTGCACTTTTCCAGGTCTATAATAACTTTTAAAAGGTGTGGTGACCAGAACTGTACACACTATTCTAAGTGTGGTCGCACCATAGATTTGTACAAGGGCAGTATGATACTGGCCGTTTTATTCTCAAGTCCTTTTCTTATAATGCCTAACACGGAGTTTGCCTTCTTTACATTGGCCGTACACTGGGTGGACATTTTCATCGAGCTGTCCACCACAACCCCAAGATCTCTTTCTTAGGCCACAGCTAGACCTAAGGTTTATCCCTGGATCGTCCAGGGGTCAAACCTGTTCATCTAGGTGACACACAGGGGATCCAGTGCTCAGGCAGGGGCGAACCCTGGATGTTCCCAGGATAAACCTTAGGTCTAGCTGTGGCCTTAGTTCATCACGGCTAGCTAAGATCCCATCAGGTTATACTTGAAGTTGGGTGTTTTTTTGCCCCAAGGCAAAAAACACTTACTTACATTGAATTGCATTTGCAAGCCCGTCTGGCTTTTCTGCTCGATTCACACAACCTGCAGCATAACTTGGGTGGGGATATAGGGGCAGGTGAACTTCGACAAAGCACAATATTCTAATTTTACATTCTCCCTCCTCCGAAGATTCTTAGTTGGATTTAAGGAGACGGCTGTGTGTGAGTATGAGAAAAGTATTACCTACTCTGGCTTTCTCCAACCTGGCGTCCTCCAGAAGTGATGGACAACAACACCCATCACCCCAGCTAGCATGGCTGGGGATGATGGAGCCTGTATTCCAACCCTTCTGGAGGCTTGGTTAGTCTACTCGAACTGACAACAATTCTCTAGGAGCAGAGAGAGGGCAGTCTCCCTTCACCTCCTTCTTGGTCCTCCTACCCGAAGATACAAGGGATCAAAACCTGCAAATCCTGTGATCTAGCACTGAGCTAAGGCCCTTGACCACAAACTGCAGGGTGCAAACCAGTGTGCAGAACAGGACGCCGGCACACTCTCTGTTTCCCCATCCAGCCCTCCTACTCCACCCAGGATCTCAATCTTTGCCCATCACGAATTCCTTTGTCCAGCACGCAATTCAAGAGCCAATGGCTTAATCTCTTGGAAGAGTTTCCGTAGAAACCAGGAATCCTGATGGGAGTATGAGTTGGCCGGTTAAACTCGGTTGGAAGGCAATGCCTTGATCATCAGCAAAAATGAGGTCAATCTGAGCATCCACCAGTATGCCAGTATGCCATGATAACCACAAGGCAACCAGGATGATCAGGGGTCTGGAAACAAAGCCCTATGAAGAGAGACTGAAAGAACTGGGCATGTTGAGCCTGGAGAAGAGAAGATGGAGGGGAGACATGACAGCACTCTTCAAATACTTCAAAGGTTGCCACACAGAGGAGGGCCAGGATCTCTTCTTGATCCTCCCAGAGTGCAGGACACGGAATAACGGGCTCAAGTTACAGGAAGCGGGATTCCAGCTGGACATCAGGAAAAACTTCCTGACTGTTAGAGCAGTACGACAGTGGAATCAGTTACCTAGGGAGGTTGTGGGCTCTCCCACACTAGAGGCCTTCAAGAGGCAGCTGGACAACCATCTGTCAGGGATGCTTTAGGGTGGATTCCTGCATTGAGCAGGGGGTTGGACTCAATGGCCTTGTAGGCCCCTTCCAACTCTGTTATTCTATTATTCTACTCATTGAGTCCTTGGGGTCTTAGGGTGCTGTGACCCAAGGCAGACAAGCAAGCCTAGTTGATCCAAGTATCTGAGTCTAGCTACCCAGGTCAAGATGGAAAAGGGTCTTGGCCTTCTTCGGCTGGGCTTGTGCTGCAGGATGGCTTTTTACCACAAGGCAAAAAGTTTCTAGGTGCTTCCAGACGGAGGCCCCCAGGCACTAACAATCAAAAGGCATTGTGGAGTTATTCCGTTTCCTCTTCTTCAACAGATTTTCATATATTTGTGCTAAGAAAAAAGACAGACGAAACCGTGCAGAGAGCAGCAAATGGCAGATGGTGACGGTCTGGAAACCCACCCCATCCCAATTTCACACTTGAGGCACAGCGATGGCAAAATAAAAGCTCCACCTGGACATCCCCTCCCTTTCAGAAAAGCTGGCCTTTGAGGAACCACGTACCTCTTCAGCAGGGGAGGGAAAATAGACATTAATAAAGAGTGCAACACCAGAGTATGGACGCGTACTTTTAAAATATGGATCGCGAGGCTGTGAATAATTTAATATTGCAGACTGCAGACCACGTCAAAATGCAGCCGTTTGCAGAGAGAGAGAGAGAGAGGGGTGGGAACAAAAATAAGCCCTTTCAAAACCCACGGCCTCCACCCACACTCTCGCTCACAGACACACTTTGCCCTGAACAGCAACAGTTCAGGAAATAGACACAGAATTACACATTCAAAGAAGAATGGGAAGGAACGTAAGTTTTCATATCGTCTAAGTTTGCTTAATAACAAGTGATCCTATGTGAAGAGCTGTCGCTTTCAAACTTTTCGCACTCGCCTAGACCCACCTTTAAGCAAAGCCTAAAACAAGGCCGCACTTTTAAAAGTTGTCCTTTGTCTTAAAAAACGGGGGTAGCGGTGTCACAGATACAGTCCAATGTAAGGGCGGGGCGAGAGTGATTTATGGATCTGACCTGCCATCTGAAAACCAATGACTTAGAGCAGTCATTTTCTTTCATCCCTCTCTAGAAGGAGCACAGAAGAGGAGAGGAGATGGAGGTAAACAGAAATCCTTGGGCGACAGGATTTTTTATTTTTTATTTTAACTAAAGCAGGGATCCACCAACCTTTTCGGATCAGTGGGCGCATTTGACATTTTTGAGAGGGTCGTGGACACTCTCACAAAATGGCCGCTCTGGTGGGCATGGCCAGTTGCAAACACTCATATCTCAGAAGGCAAGCTGGTGAAACTAGAAGAAATGTAATTTGCCTATGAATCTGGTGAATGTCAACGGGTAAACTGAAATCCATGGGCACCACCCTGGGAACCCCAGTACTAAAGAGTAGCCTGCTGCCAACTTTTAATGAACTTGTTTACAAGATTTTTTGTCCTGCTTATTTAACCGATGCATCAAAGTGGGCTACAAAAACCAGAGGATATTCCCCAAACTACCAACAAGCATGACAACAGACCCTTAGACCTGTGATGTAGTCCAGCTCTGAATTTCAGAAGGATAAATCACAGCAGCTCTAATCAGGAGAGACAGACACCACAAAACGGGCATAGGCACTGTTAGCAAAAGTGGCAGAATAAAGCAAACGGAATCCAGGAAGTGATGCACTTCACAAGTATTATGACTTCTACCGAGCCAGAAGTATAAAGCAGTAGGACAAATCAGGCCAGGCTTCTAACAGAATGAAACCACTACTACTATAGAACATACCGAACATGCAAGTCTATAGAACATACTCAACACACACACACACAAAATGCTGAAAGGGAAATTTATGTTGCTCCACCTTGCTGCTAGACTTTCCGCCCACCCCAATGTGACCTTGATTTGCATCCACGGCCGATGAATCCAGAGTTGTTAATTAGCTCTGCAACTTAAGTGATCCCTGTCACTGTGCCTTATAAGTGCTTGGAAATCCCCCAAGAACAAATAAACTCTTAGCCTGTAACTTTATTTCATCTGATCTCTTGCCATCACTATTCCAAAATGCACAAGTAACAAAAAAGGAGGTATTTATTTAAAGACATTTTATACCTCCACTTCGTCAAAACCGATTCTAGGGCTGCTTCTAAGATAAGATGAAATTCTCTGTTCAACACAGATCATGCAATACAACATGGTTTACTATTATTATTATTATTATTATTATTATTATTATTATTATTTATTTATATAGCACCATCAATGTACATTTACGCAAATGTGTGCATTAGACCGTTGGTTTAACTCGCCAACTCTGCATTACATTTGCTCTTATGCAGCACAATATCTCAGTCAAATACTACCAGGGCCGTCCCTACCATTAGGCAGAGTGAGGATGGCTTTTGTACAAGGAATGGGAGGGGTGCTATCTTGTTTTGCGCCACAGGCAGCAAAATGTCTGGGTCTGGCCCTGAACAGTGAAAAATCTGGGGGGGGGGGATTGGTATTTATTTATCATTAACATTTATATACAACAGTTAAAGCTGCAGGAGCCCTGCCCTCTTGGTATAACTATGCTTATTACAATAAAATCATATTATTAGTAGAAAATATTTTTTAATCTTAAAGCAAATACATACATTTAAAATTTAAACAAAATAGTCCACCTACAATAAGCATAAAACAAAAATCCCTAAATGCGTTTCAACCATAAAAGGTCTTCATCAGTGGGAAAAGGATAATATGCGGATTTTTAAAAAATATTTACAAATGTTTAAAACAACGTATTATGCCCCAGATATAGGGAGTTCCTATCAGACCTGAAAAGCTTTCTGGGGCATAATACGTTGTTTTAAACATTTGTAAATATTTTTTAAAAAATCCACATATTAGCCTTTTCCCACTGATGAAGACCTTTTATGGTTGAAACACATTTGGGTATTTTTGTTTTATGCTTATTGTAGGTGGACTATTTTGTTTAAATTTTAAATGTATGTATTTGCTTTAAGATTAAAAAATATTTTCTACTAATAATAAGATTTTATTGTAATAAGCATAGTTATACCAATTAGATATATTGTTTTTATCAGTTTCCTTAAACTTACTTTGTTTTCAGGTTTGGTTTTGGTTTAAGACAACACTTTTTCACATTTCGGCCCTGCCCTCTTAACCAGGTACAAAAGAGGGCAGGCCTCCTGCAGCTTTAACTGTTGTGACGAGGAGGGAATTTCACCAGGTTCTGCATGCATACAAATGACTCATGCTGAAATCCCCTTTGCTATACAACTGTTAAAGAGACAGGAGCCCAAGACCTGAGATCTATTGGAGGAGCCCTTCTCCGCATCCCACCAACGCAACACATTCGCTATGATGGGACAAGGGAGAGGGCCTTCTCTGCGGTGGCACCCCAACTGTGAAATGCCCTCCCTTTGGAGGCCCGATTGGCGCCAACATTGATTTCATTTCGACGCCAAGTAAAAACCCGGCTTTTTAACAAAGCCTTTGATGGTTAAACTCACTAAGATGGCCCATTGTTTTAACTGCTTTTACTGCTTTCAAATTATATATCGTTTTAACTTGGTTCATGGTTTAATTTGTTTTTAACTGTGCATATTTATTGTTTTATGCTGTATGCTTTTACCTTTACACCGCCCTGAGATCTTAATGATATAGGACGGGATATAAATGTTATAAATAAATAAACAAATAAATAAATATGGTCACCCTCGGCTAGATGGACTAAAGGTCTGACTAAGGGTGCTTCTGGTGGTCCAGATGTTTTGCACTCCAACCCCCTGCATTCTTGACCATTTGCCACGCTCGCTGGGGCTGATGGGAACTGCAGTCCAAAATATCTGGAGGGCACTCGATTGGGTGAGGCTGCTTTTACAACATTCCCCACCCCACCCCCACCGCACCCCAATTAGAGTAATATGTCTGAAGAGGCTTGGCAAAGCAGCTGACAACACACACATCCCACTGCTCCAGCAATAAATCTGTCAGAGCAAATTGCCAGCAATAAATCAATTTGCTTTCTCCCTCACCAATTAAACTCCAGAGCCCTTCCACTTAACCAACGGATTTGATGTTTTAACCGCCCATCCTGCACACACATCCTGTCCCCCCCCCCCCGCCCCGGTCTTGCTAGTGGCAAGTCGCTTGCTTTGCCACGAGGGCAGTGGAGGCTGTTGGCTCCGGTGTCAGTAGGGCAGCGAATCCGCTCCGGGTTTCAGTCAGATCTCTAAAGGAGCTGTCCAAGGTTCTGACTGAAACCCAGAGCGGATTCACCGTTCCATTGACATCGGAGCTACCCAACTGTACTGCACTGCAGTCTTTCCCTCCGCCGCCACCCCAAAGCTGTTCAGCTATAAAACTATCAAGCTGAAAAGGAGACACCAAATTGTGCCCAGCTTCAGAGCCTAGAGTGTGCAGGGCCGGTGCTACCACAGAGGCCACTCAGGCGGCCGCCTAGAGCGCCAAGGTAAGGGGGGCGCCAAACGCCGCACCCGGAAGCCGCTCTCCCACAGCGGCTCTGAGTGGGCGGCTTCCAGGCACGCTGTTCCGAAGCTGCCCCCCCCCGCCCCAGCGTCCTGGCTTCGCTTCGGCTGGGCACCTCCCCAGCCGAAGCGAAGCCACGCCTGCCCCAGCCGAAGCGAAGCCAGGACGCTGGAGTGGGGGGCCAGGCGGGCGGCTTTGGAACGGCGTGCCCCGAAGTCACTCTCCCAGAGCGGCTTCTGGCCGGGCGTGCAGTTCTGAAGCCGCCCCCCAACCCCAGCATCCTGGCTTCGCTTCAGCTGGGTGGGCGAGATTGCGCTCTGTGCCTAGGTATGCTGGGGTGGGTGGGTGGGTGAAAGCAGCTCACCTGCCTAGGGCGCAAAATAGTCTGGCACCGGCCCTGAGAGTGTGGCCCAATGGTGCATATGGGGTCTACCACAGTTGCCTGGGGGTAACTTTGTCTCTAGCTTAGTAAGCTACGAAACGGGCAGGAACGTACCACAACAAATGCAGAAGGCAGAGCAGGCCTGATTCAAAGTCTATGCCACATTGCCACAACCACGTTTGCTATTCCTCATGTTCCTGTCTAGGACTGCCAAAACCTGCCATTACCTCTGCCTCTAGCCGCATCCCTGGCACAGGATAGCCGCCCATACACTAAGCCAGCCTTCACCAATTTGGCACTGTCCAGATGCAACTCCCACCATCCCCAGCATGGGTGATGCTCTGTACATCAAAGAGGGCAGAGTGTTGAGTGTTGAGTAGACAGCGGTCCCCAACCTTTTTGGCACCAGGGAATGGTTTCGTGGAAGACAATTTTTCCACAGACCAGGGTGGGTGGGTTGAGGGGATGGTTTTGGGAAGCCACGCCCGCCGCCCCACTCCAGGGTCCTGACTTCGCTTCAGCTGGGTGGGTGCCCAGCCGAAGTGAAGCTAGGACGCTGGGGCAAGCGAGCGGCTTCGGAACAGTGCGCCCGGAAGTCACTCTCCCAGAGCGGCTTCCGGCTGGGTGCGCCATTCTAAAGCCACCCCACCCCACCCCAGCATCCTGGCTTTGCTTCAGCTGGGCAGGCGAGATGCCACCCCGTGCCCAGGTACGCTGGGGTGGGGGTGGGTCGGTGAAAGCAGCTCACTGCACGGCCCAGTTCCTAACAGGCCCCGGACCGGGACCAGTCCATGGCCTGGGGGTTTGGGACCCCTGGACTAGAACACCTAGATGGGTCAGACTCTTCCACAGAAGCCCTGTGGGTGACAATACTGGGCCTTAAAGCTAATTTAGTGCTAAGAATGTGCTTTCACACACACACACACACCCCAGATTTAAACTCTCAGGGTGCTTTTGAGTTGGAAAACAAAACCAGTGTTTAATTAGGGGTGGGGGAACCCCTTGTTGCTAAAATAGCAGTGACCGGAAGGAGGTCTTTTTCTTTCCAGAGTTATACTGCTGTAATACTCTTTCATTTAAGCAGTTTTTCATTACCGTATTTCTTCGATTGTAAGACACCATCAATTGTAAGACGCATACTAATTTCAGTACCACCAACAGAAAAAAAGCTTTGATTCTAACAAATAATAAACGCACCCGCGATTCTAAGACACCCCCCGTTTATATGGGGGGGAAAGTACGTCTTAGAATCAAAGAAATACGGTAATATACGTACAGCCAGAAAAGCAGTTTATCACTAGTTAAAAGATGGATATATAAAAGAATGAGCAGGGTTCTAAAATTATGCCCAACATAAAGGATATAGAGAATGTGTACTGAGCTGTGAAATTCCTCTGGCTGATACATCATTGCCTGCTTAGTTTAATTATTTATTTAATTACTTAGCATTTCTGCCTAAGATTGGTCCTCAAGGTGGCCAACAGTAAAAACTAAATTAAAAAAACAATATTAATTAAAATACAGCATTAAAAATAGGTAAGTTAAAAACACAATTGCTGGGGAACATGGGCGGGAGGGTGCTGTTGCACCATGTCCTGCTTGTTCATCCCTGGCCGATGGCTGGTTGGCCACTGTGCGAACAGAGTGCTGGATTAGATGGACCCTTGATCTCATCCAGCAGGGCACTTATGTTCTTACAATTGAAACAGAACAATAACAGAAGATGAGCAGCATCAACTAATTAAAAAACATCAACACCTTCAGCAGCAGACCAGCTTTTATGCCAAAGGCCTGCCTGAATAAAAACATCTTTGCCTGCTGGTAGAAGGACATCAGAGAGTGGGCAAACCTAGCTTCACTCAGCAGAGTTCCAGAGCTTGGGAGTAGCCACTGAGAAGGCCCTGTCTTGTGTCCCCACCAAATGTGACTCTGATGGTGTTGGGAACAAGAGAAGGGCCTCTCCTGAAGATATTAAAATCTGGGCTTCAATGCCATGGCTCTTTTTAAAAAAAAAGCATGTGAGTTGCACTAAAGGCATCTAGACCTGTGGAGATTGCACTTCTCTTCTGCCCTTGTCCAAGAGTCAGGCTTTCTGCAAAAAGAAAAAAGGTAGAGAAAGCTCTGAGGTAAGACAGGAGGATTACAAATGGATGATGACGTTAGGTAGACTCCCTCTGAAATGTGAGTGAATGGTCACTCACAGAAGTCTGCAGATCTGTTACATGATGTCATCACCCTCCCGGGTGTCTCTCACTTTCGGATCTTTATCCTGCTTTTTAAAAGATCAGGGATAATGCAGTAATAAATATCAAGCCACTTTAACGGCCGTGTGAAATTTCGCATTTCCGCTATAACCACAGCACCATCTAGTGGCTGTAAAATGAAACATATAGAACATGTTGAGAAAGACAGCCTGTATAAGGAGCTGTCCGTAATCCTGCAAAGAATCCAGAAGCAGAAGCCCCGGTAAATTGCAGGATAAAAAGTAGGGCTGTGCACGGACCCCCCGCTCCGCTCTGCTCCCAATCCACAAATTACAGATCGGGCCCGCCTGCCTCGCCTCAATCTGACTACGATCCGCTCTGCTCTGCTGCGGAGTTCTGGCTCTGAATCGGAGCTCCGCAGCAGCGGCGGGCAGTGCCAGGTAAGGCCCCCTCCCTCCTCCCCCTTACCTGCTTCTGTCCCGGCCCGCCACCAGCTTTACTTAAGCCCGCGGCTCAACCAGGAACTGTAGGCCCCGCTTGCGGCCTACACTTCCGGGTTGAGCAGCGGGCTCTAGTGAAGCCGGTGACGGGCCGCGATGGATGCAGGTAAGACCCCCCTCCCCCTTGCCCCCTTACCTGGCTTTGCCGCCGTCGCTGCACAGGCGGCAGTGGCAGGGCCAGGTAAACCCCCCTCCCTCCTCCCCCTTACCTGCATCCATCCGTGGTCCGGCGGCTGCTTCAACTGAGCCCGAGGACTCGTCTTCCTGTTTGAGTCCTCAGGCTTAGTTGAAGCAGCTGCGGGGCCACGGACGGATGCAGGTAAGACCCCCCCTCCCCTTTGCCCCCTTACCTGGCTCTGCCGCTGTCGCCGCACAGGCGGCGGCAGCAGCAGGGCCAAGTAACCCCCCCTTACCTTTTTTGCGGAGCTCCGGATCGAGGCGAAGGATCCGCCTTCACCTCGATCTGCTCTGCGATGCTCCGCTGCTCCCCCGATCCTCTTCGCCTCCACTTAGGGGGAGCCGAAGCACCCCGATCCGCTTCTGCTTCTCCGGTCCGAGGAGAAGCGGAGCAGATCCTTAATAAAAAGCTGGTCCTGGTGAAGAAGGGGCTCTAACGTCCTTCTTCATCAGGAATGGCTCTAGATTTTGAGGCACTGTGGAGGGGGCTGTACTGAGATTACCTTATCACCCCCACCCCCATCCCCAACTCTCTAGATTGCCAGAAAACAGCGTACATTCCTTCATAACCCCAGCATACAAAGCTGGGCAATCACAAGACTCCAATTGCCATCAACTTTGAAATCAAGTGCCGATTATTGGCTGCGTAGTCCTGCATCTCAAACCAAGCACAGGCCCCAACGGCATTTCAGAAGTTGCCAAAGAACCCGTTCGCAATCTCCGTCCAGTTTAAAATGGCGCTTCTTGGCCTTCCCTCGTCGATACTTCGCAAATTGTCTCCAAGCCTTGCAACAACAACAACAAGAACCAGAAACATGCACACAATCCTCATTGGCCATTTCCTCCTCGAAGCTCTGACGAGACAGCGAGAAACCCTGATGAGAATACAAGATTTCCAGCGTGGCGCGGCCGACAGAACCCCACGCGCCTAATGCGGCCCTTATGAATTTTGCATGCTAAGTTTGCTGACGCACCCAACAGGGAGCTGGGAGGCCAGGGCCGCCTTGCCTTTCTCGACCTGCCTGAGAAAGATAAAGGGCACGGAAAGTGTGGGGAAGGAATGTGAAAGGTGCAATATATAGTGCTAGTCTCCGAAAGCCAACTCCAGAAGAAAAAACCTAGGGAGGTGGTGGGCTCTCCCACACTAGAGGCCTTCAAGAGGCAGCTGGACAACCCTCGGTCAGGGATGCTTTAGGGTGGATTCCTACATTGAGCAGGGGGTTGGACTGGATGGCCTTATAGGCCCCTTCCAACTCTATTCTATGATTCTATGCAAGGGCTCAAGTTACAGGAAGCCAGATTCCGGCTGGACAGCAGGAAAAACTTTGTGACTGTTAGAGCAGCACGACAATGGAATCAGTTACCTAGGGAGGTTGTGGGCTCTCCCACATTAGAGGCATTCAAGAGTCAGCTGGACAGCACTCTGTCAGGGATGCTTAAAGGTGGATTCCTGCATTGAGCAGGGGATTGGACTCGATGGCCTTACGGGCTTGTTCCAATTTGACTATTCTATGCTTCTATGGAATTCCTCCTTCTGCACAAACATTCAAGGTACACAAGCTCTCTGGTGAGGTTACCCTACTCAGGCAAGCCTTTTTTGCCTAGGAGTGAGTGGGATGTTTTGTGTCATTTTGAATGTTTATTTCAGCGACGGATTGGGGGGGGGGAATCAAATAAAAATGCAATTACATAAGTGTTAAACTTAATTGCATTGAGTCACGCTGTCCTGCACAGTTATGCAAAGCAGAGAAGCAACTCTGTTCTTGGGCTCTGGAGGATCAGGAACAACAGAGCCACTTGCACTGATGGCACTGAGCAGGGGGTTGGACTCGATGGCCTTGTAGGCCCCTTCCAACTCTGCTATTCTATGATTCTAAGACGAGGGAGGAGGCAATGCTCAAAGTGAAGCCAGAAGCAGGGAGCACCCACAGCTCAGCGGGAGAGCGCATGCCTTGAATGCCTACGGTTCGAGGTCCAATCCCTGGCACCTGCACCCAAAAGGTTCCCTATTAAATTTCATTCTGTTGTTTTCAGCCCAGCACTCCAGCCTATCAAGATCACTTTGAAGTTTCTTTCTGCCCTCCAGTTTGTTAATGTTCACCTTAAAATGTGGCACCTAGGACTGGCGTACGCCAGAGTGGAAAGAACAGCCCTTAAAATTTAAATAGCTTGCTTCCCTTTTAATACTTCGGATTTCCTCTCCCCTCTGCCTGTCTTCCTTCTTAAGGAGACATTTCAATGAAACACATATCCTGGCAGGAAAAAAAGAAACAGCTAAAATTGCAAGCCTGCCAACAAGCCTGTGCCTCTTCAAGCGGCTTTGTAAATAATTTTTCCGCCGAAGCTGTCTGGGAGACATTGAGCTCATATTCCCAGCGCTCCAGAACCACTTTGCAAGAGACTTTTCACCTCCAGCTAGCTGCCATTTCAGAAGCGTGTAGGAGGTGAAGCCAGAAGAACGCTGCAAAATGCCGACAGTCTCCACCGAGCGGTGAACTCACCTTGGAAGGCAAGTTCAGAATGGTGCGAAGCGTGAGCCTCACCTCGCTCTCATTACCCAAGGAGTGCTCAAGGACGGTTTCCTGACACGCGAGGAAACCCACGCAAACCGCGCCTGCTATCTGCACATGGGTACCACAATCAGGTGTGCTTCCTCATGTCCACCTCGTCCCTCGAGGCTTGGGACTGCACCAGGCCTGTGGCTGTCACAGACTATGGCTGGTCACCGGTACACCTAGGGGTGACCACATTACACCAGTTTTAAAACCTCTTCACTGGCTGCCAATTAGTTTCCAGGTGAAGTATAAAGTGTTGGTTATCACCTTTAAAGCCCTACATGGTTTGAGTCCAGGCTACCTGCGGGATCACCTTCTCCCGTACAATCCGCCCTGCACACTCAGGTCCTCTGGGAAGAATCTACTTCAGCTAGCAAAAACTAGATTAACAACTGTTACCCAGAGGACCTTCTCTTTTGCTGCTCCCAGACTGTGGAATGGCGTGCCAGAGGAGACTCATCAACTGAACAGTCTACTAGCATTCAAGAAAGCTATAAAGACAGATCCCTTCTGGCAGGCCTATCCAGTGGAATTTTAAGATGTTTTTAGAATGTTTTAACAATGTATATTATGTTTTAATTCAGTTTTATGTATTTTACCATTTACTGCTGTTCCCCGCCTTGATCAAAATGAAGAGGCGAGTAAGAAATAAATTATTATTATTATTATTATTATTATTATTATTATTATTATTATTAGCCAAATTGGATGACAACCGTTACCCAGAGGACCTTCTCTTCTGCCGCTCCCAGACTGTGGAATGGCCTGCCGGGAGAGATCCGCCAGCTTAATAGTCTTTCTGAATTTAAAAAAGCTATAAAGACGGATCTCTTCCGGCAGGCCTACCCAGTCGAATCTTAAAATGTCTTAAAAGCTTTTAGGATTTTAATAATGGATTGGGTTTACGTTTTTAATCAGTTTTATGTATTTTATATTCTTGTATTCCATGTTGTTCCCCGCCTCAATCCAGAGGGAGAGGTGGGTAAGAAATATGATGATGATGATGATGATGATGGATGATGATGATGATGCTTGGGGCCAGGTTATCTGAAGAAGCCTCTTCTCCTCCAATTACCTACCTGGATCCTAAGATAATCATCTGAGGCCCTCCTTGGGGTGGCCCCACACCAAACAAGGTGGGGCTGGCGGTTACCAGAGAGGGGGTCTTTTCCATGGTCGTGCCCCTCTTATAGAATGGCCTCCCCAGACCCAGAGCATCTCACCTGGGGGTCTACTTTGGTTTTATTATGTCCTGCATTGTTTTTACACCTTGCTACGTCGTCCGTCCCCCGGCTTTGTAATGTGCTTTTCTTTTTTAAAAAATCACTGTTTTATTGTTGGTTTGTATTTAATATTTTTAATTTACCTGTACATCACCTCGAGAACTGCTCTCAGTTTATTTTTTATTAATTATTATTGCATTGGCTGGTTCTTGTTGATTTCTGCTGACTTTTGCTGGATTTCTGCTGCTGCCGTGTGTTTTACTGTTTTTAGGCCAGTGTGTGTGTGTGTGTGTGTTGTGTTGGTTTGTTTTAAAAGCTGCCAATTCACTTTGAAGATTCCCGGCGAGGAGAAAACGTGACTCATAAAATTCTATAAATGAAATCGACGCAAAAGTGTGTGCAAACTTGTGCGTGCTGGTGCCATCTTTGCATTTGCACGCTCCCCTGATATTATTATGGCCTGTAGAGTGTTGTCTAAGTCTGGGGGCTTAACTGTAACCCAAGCTAGAAGCAAAGACAGCTGACATTTCCCCTTTCCAGCCACCAGAGATTTAGCTGAACTTCCTGTCATCGTAGAGTAATTTATTCCAAATTGCTACAATCAGCTAATGAGCAAACAAGATCAACTCAAATGAAGTGACTCTGTCAACAGACAGGGCAGATGCTAAAGCAGTTCAGCATAAAGAGGAAGCAATACAAAGCCTGCACTAGTGCAACGTAGCGGCTAAGAGACGGAAAAGATGCGTGTTCAGTTCTTGCCTCTTCTATACGCCACCCACTAGGTCAAACTTCATGTTAGGCATTATTAGAAATTTAAATTGAGAATAAAACTGCCAGTATCACACTTAGAATACTGTGCACACTTCTGGTCACCACACCTTAATATATATATATGGTAGAGCTGAAAAAAGTGCAGAAATGGGTAACTAAAATGATGCAGGGGCTGGAGCCTCTCCCCTATGAGGGAAGGTTTCATCAACTGGGATTGTTTAGCTTGGAAAAACGGAGGCTAAGGGGAGACACGATAGAGGTGTACAAAATGATGCAGGGTATGGAGAACGCAGATAGGGAGACATCTTTCTCCCTCTCTCAAAATGCTAGAACCCAATGGGGTCAGACCATGAAGATGATTGTTGGGAGATTCAGAACAGATCAAAGGAAGGACTTCGTCACACAGCGCATAGTTAAATTACGGAATTCACTACCATAAGGTGTAGTGATGGCCACTAATTTGAAGGGCTTTAAAAGGGGGTTGGATAAATTCCTGGAGGCAAAGGCTATCCATGGCTTCTAGCCCTGATGGTTGTGTGCTACCTCCAGTATTCGAGGCAATAAGCCTGCGTGCACCAGTTGCTGGGGAACGTGGGCAGGAGGGTGCTGTTGCACCATGTCCTGCTTGTGGGTCCCTGGTCGACAGCTGGTGGGCCATTCCGTGAACAGAGTGCTGGACTAGATGGACTGATCCAGCATGGCACTTACATTCCTATGTCCCAGAACAGGCCCAAACTCTCCTGAGCATCCATGCCAGACAAGCAGCAACAAGCTGGAGCCGTTCTCACTTACTTCTAACAGTACTGTCAGCCTCCAAACACAAGCACAACCTAGAGGCAGACTGTATTCAGATCAATATTATGACACTCTACACTGCATCTCCGCAGTGCTGGATTCACAAAAGCAGTGGCCTTTACATTACAGGCTTGACTTAACAGCGCAGTGCGCTTTAATTAAGCTTTCTAAGGAATCTTTCCCACATCTGCCTCGGATCTTCTTTTGACAGTGGGGCAGACCGTTTAGACAAAGAGCGGGGCACTAGGCCTCACTGTTGGCCAAGGTCAACGGCATGTACCCTAGATAAAGCAAAAGAGGTGTCATCAATATGCGGATGATACCCAGCTCTACCTTTCCTTTTCATCAAACCCAGGTAAGGCAGTGGCTGTTCTGAACCAGTGCCTGGGCACGGTAATGGACTGGATGAGGGCTAACAAACTGAGACTCAATCCAGACAAGACGGAGGTACTCTTAGCGGGTGGTTCATCTGTCCGGCAAGGTGATGTTTGCCCTGTCCTGGACGGGGTCGCACTCTCCCTAAAGGATCGGGTCCGTAATTTGGGGGTGCTCTTGGATCCAGAACTGTCACTTGAGGCACAGGTGAACTCAGTGGCAAAGAGCACCTTTTACCAGCTTAGGCTGATATACCAACTGCGCCCTTATCTGGACAGAGATAGCCTAGCTACAGTTATCCATGCTCTGATAACCTCTCGTTTGGATTACTGCAATGCGTTATACGTGGGGCTGCCTTTGAAAACGGTCCAGAAGCTTCAGCTGGTACAAAACAGGGCAGCCCGTTTACTAACAGGGACTGGCCGGCAAGATCACATTACGCCAGTCCTTTTACAACTTCATTGGCTGCCAGTCCAGGTCCGGGCCCGATTCAAAGTGCTGATATTGACATTTAAAGCCCTAAACGGCTTGGGGCCAGGCTATCTGAAGGAACGCCTCCTCCCATATGTACCTGCCCAGACCTTAAGATCACCTACAGGGGCCCTTCTCCGTGAGCCCCTGCCAAAGGAAGTGAGGCAGGTGGCTACTAAAGGAGGGCTTTCTCTGCTGTGGCACTCCGGTTGTGGAATGAGCTCCCCAGAGAGGTCCGCCTGGCCCCTACACTGTACTGTTTTCATCGCCAGCTGAAGACCTTTTTATTCTCTCAGTATTTTAACACTTAATTTTAACTTAAATCTAAATTTTCTAACTCTGTATTTTAATCTTATATCAATTTTGCTGCGTGGTTTTATCCTGGTTGTGCTTTTTATACTGTATTTTGTAATTGTGCTTTTAACATGTTAGTTGTTTTATTATGGTTTTTAATTTTTGTGAACCGCCCAGAGAGCTTCGGCTATTGGGCGGTATAAAAATGTAATAAATAAATAAGCAAAAGACAACAGTTTTCCCCTGGCCTTGGAGAATAAAAAAGTAGAAAGAATGAAGAGAGTCCCCCTGGGCATATACAGAGTAGCTTTTCCAGTGCACTGAGTCCACACAATCACAATGTAAGGTAGGGGAAGAAACAGAAGAGGGCATTCAGCAGTTCAGTAGTCATGACTGATGACTACTGTCAGGAATTTGTCTGCATCCCACCACTGGTAACTCCTAAATCTATGCTGTGTCATCATTTTGAACCAATGACTCCTGGATTCCTGTGTGAAGACCTTCTTAATCAATTGTATACAACTGCAAAGTCATGTACAGCACATAATTGGAAGTCTCTAAAGCAACCAACTAAAGAGTAGCGGGTGGATAGAAATCCAGAAACTATGATGATGGTGCATAAACTTAGAAATTGCAGCAAGCAAGGAACCCTAGTTTTAAGCTTTTATATTGTATTTTATATTATGGTTTTATACTGTTGTTTTATACTTTGAATGGTTTTAATTTTTGTGAACCGCCCAGAGAGCTCCGGCTATTGGGCGGTATAGAAATGAAATAAATAAATAAATAAATAAATAAATAAGCAAAATGTTACAATGTAATGGTTTCCTATGTGGAAGCCATTCAAACATTTGGTCCAATTCCAGCCAAGTCCAGTTGCAAACCATTTTTCCTGACTAACACACACAAGCACACACTCACTAAACTTCTGCTTTAAGCTGTTTTACTCTAGCTGTTCCACTAAAGCTTATTGGTGACAGGCCACGAATCGGTGAGTTTTCCTTCTTTTACTGATCTTGCTATTTTTTAATGTATCTGCTTCTTCCGTTGCCTTTATTTATTTATTTATTTATTTATTCATTTTTAAAAAAATCTTTATTTCAAAATAAAATATTTTTTCATGGAAGATCAAACAAACAAACAAAAATAGAGCTTCCAAGTCATGGATCTTTGAGGGTGGTCTCTTCCATGACTCTCATGTACCGAAGCTAAGCACCAATTCAGACGCACGGCCCAGATTAACAACGTGCCCCGAGCAACAGAACACGGGGGTCCACACGAGGAAGTGCCGGGCTAGTTCCAAGAGTAGTTCGATGAAGAACAAGAAAGATAGATGGAAAGGAACGGGATGGTGATGAGCAGCTGCACTAAGCATGTGCAACTTCGCCCCCTCCAAAATGTGCTCCAGGAGAACAGAAGGCAATGTTGGACAACATGGAATCATCAGAGGACTCTACACAGCCCATAACTCCACTCGCAGCCTGCAAACGTTCTAGTAAAGCTACAAATCAACATAGTGGAGAGGAGATTGATTTATGATTCAGAGAGAGAGAGGATGTAACATATTTGGTCTTTCATTGGTCTTGCAGTCTACCCTATTCTAAAAGGGTTCGAGGTAAGGGCGATTATGCTGGATGTTCTACCAAGCCCATGGCCACTAAAGGCCACCTTGAATAAATACTTCTTCACATACAGCTTTTCTTGGAGCACAGATATGTACATACACCATATGTGATCCCTAGGAGGTACATCAGCACCCTCCATTGAATTCTGTGGTGGTTGTCCAACCACAAGTTGTCTTGCCAGGTCCTCAACTCAGAGGGAGCTTGCGTACTTTCAGGATGCTCCTCTGTAAAATGGGAGTGTTGATAGCCTACATCGTGGGAATTGAGGGAGAACAAGATAAAGGGTGTACTCTTAACAGTACTAGGTCAATTGAGAGCCTTTGTGGTCTAGTGGTTAGAGTGTTGGATTGGGACTGGGGAGACCTGGGTTCTAGTCCCTATTCAGTCGTGAAGCTCACTGGGTGACAGAGGAGGACCAGGATCTCTTCTCGATCATCCCAGAGTGCAGGACATGGAGCAATGGGCTCAAGTTATAGGAAGCCAGATTCCAGCTGGACATCAGGAAAAACTTCCTGACTGTTAGAGCAGTACGACAATGGAACCAATTAACTAGGGAGGTTGTGGGCTCTCCCACCCTGGAGGCATTCAGGAGGCAGCTGGACAGACATCTGTCAGGGATGCTTTAAGGTGGATTCCTGCATTTTGCAGGCGGTTGGACTCAATGGCCTTTCTATGATTCTATGACTTCATTGACTCTCAGCCCAACCAACCTCACACGACTGTTCTGAGGATAAAAGGGAGACGAGGAGAAGGATCACATATGCCGCTTTGAGCTCCTTGGAGGAAAGGTGGGTTAGAAATGTAACAAACAAATAAATAAAATCAGGAACAATGGGAAACCCATGTACATTCACAGAAATTACTATTTATGCACATGCACCCTGCTCCCAAGTGATGAGAATTTTCGCGGGTTCTAGTGATGATCCAGGGTTCAGTTTCCACAGGCGTTGCTCACAGGAGGTTTATGGGTGTTTCTTTGATAGGAGGGTTATTTTCACAAGTATATATAAAATGGATGAGTGCTTGCAACACCAGCATAGATTCCTGTTCCCCATCAGATGTCTAGGGGAGCCCATTGTCCATAGGATTTCCTGCACAGAGCAAAGTCTGCCATCTGCCTCCTTTTCAGGCCCAGTTCCAGTACACTCCCTTTCTGCTACTCACCAACTCCACTTGCCCCCTCTTTGCGAGGGAGGGAGGAGAAAGGGAAACCCCTCTGCCCTTCACCTGGGACCCCTCAAGCCAGCTGAACTCCCATTGAAACCCATCAGCTGAATGTTACTGGCTATCAGCTGTCTTTTGTCAGGTCTGATGAGGAATTGCAGGAATTTTAAGAGCCAAGAACAACAGAGTTGGAAGGGGTACTACCGGAACCCATAACAAAACGGCCATTGTATCTATTCCCATTTCACTGGCTCAAACACAATACCCACCTACACACGTCCCAGTCTCACATACATTATGCCAACATCTCTTTTCTCTCTGCCAAATGCCTTTGGGCCAACAGCGCATAGCCCCCTAACCTTTTGTGCTGGACGTTCCATAAAAAACGAACAGAGACACTGAAATGTTCTTTAACATTCCGTAACATTTCATCAACCAAGTCAATGACGAGGGAGGGCTATTTTCCATCAAGTGAAGCCAGAGCTCTCCCAGAATAGAGATATGGAGGTTTCAGAGGCTGATGCCCGAGGGGTCCCCCCATCCTCTCTCGCTCTACATTTATATTGAGATTAAACTGCCCACCCCCAAAAAAGCCCCACAATATTTCTCTGCAAATCTACATGCTCTGTGCTTTAACCTCACATGCCCATAGTGAATGCCTCAAAAAGGTTCCCTGAAGGTGGCTTTGAGTCTGCAAATACATCTATAGATGATAAAGACTGGACATTTCACCTGTCCTGGGACTGGAGACTGGCGTCCAAGCCAGGTGCTGCGGCTCAAAATCCAGATTCAGCTACGTGAGCGATGCCAATCCCTGGCTCTTACCAGGAGAGCAAGGCGTACGTTCTTTCCTCAACTTGCGGCCATGGCCAACCGCGTCCACCCCCTTCCCATCTGCCTGTTCCAAGCCCGGCGCCAGGTGTCCCCACGCAAGCCACGAAGCCACCACAGTGACAAACAGAAACCCTCGCTCTGGATCCTAAACGGAGCGTAATTGAAATCTAATCATAAACAGCGAAACAACAACCCCCCCCTTCTCCGCCGCTTTGCTGTTGGCAGCCAAGCTGGCAGTGTGCCCAACATCTCTATCTGCCTTGCTTCCTCCTTCACAAAAGCCCTCTCCGCGGCAGTACGGGCTGCCGCGCCGGCGGGGCCGGATGGCCTGTTCTGCCAGGCAAAGGTCGCCGGAGAGCCTCCTTCGCTTACTCTTCCAGAGACAATGTTGAGAGGCGCCTCGCCAAGATGTCAGGTCTCTTTAACCTCATCTCTCTTCGCAAACATCTCTGGTTTTCCTATGTGTAGGCTTCCAAGGGCAGTCCTTAGGCGGCCCGAAGGGAAAAAGAGGAGAGAGAGAGAGAGAGAGAGAGAGAGAGAGAGAGAGAGAACGAGGGAGGGGGCAGGGTGGTGGAAGAGAAAGAGGCTGCAGAAGCTAGCAATGAATGGCTTTCTACCGTGCAACCTCATCCGGAAAGGGCTTATATAACACCACCGAGAACAAGAGACTAAAAAAACAAAAACACAAATCAGAGGGGGTTGGACCCTTAGCAGAAGCCCAGAAATAATTTTAGATGGATCGATATTGGCAGGAGTGCGCAAACTTATCTTTCTCTTGAGCACAATAGAGGGCAACCAGGATGATCAGGGGTCTGGAAACAAAGCCCGATGAAGAGAGACTGAAAGAACTGGGCCTGTTTAGCCTGGAGAAGAGACGATGGAGAGGAGACATGATAGCACGCTTCAAATACTTCAAAGGTTGTCACACAGAGGAGGGCCAGGATCTCTTCTCGATCCTCCCACAGTGCAGGACACGGAATAACGGGCTCAAGTGATACGAAGCCAGATTCCGGCTGGACATCAGGAAAAACTTCCTGACTGTTAGAGCAGTACGACAATGGAATCAGTTGCTTGGTGAGGTTGTGGGCTCTCCCACACTAGAGGCCTTCAAGAGGCAGCTGGACAACCAACTGTCAGGGATGCTTTAGGGTGGATTCCTGCCTTGAGCAGGGGGTTGGACTTGATGGCCTTATAGGCCCCTTCCAACTCTGCTATTCTATGATTCTAAGTAGAAGAACTGAACAAGGTTCCAGGAAAAGGATTGAAGGGATAAGCCACAAGACAGAAACCACGGCGATTTCGGTACGCATGCTAAAGCAACCTTGCATTACTGGCCCAAATAATCCCAAGGCAAATACACAAACTCTTCTGGAAGTAAGGGTAGCTTTCATTTTTGAGTCCTTGATTGCTTGTCCCATTGTTGCAGTCACAGTTTAGTAGCACCCTGTAGAACTCTGACTGGTTCTGACTAAAACCCGGAGCCGATTCATTTCCCCACTGGAATCGGAGCCACCAGCCTCCACTGACCCAGATGTTATTGAACTGCAACTCCCACCAGCCCTAGCTACCATAGCCAATGGTGAGGCATGATGGACGTTGTAGTCCAACGACATCTGGCGGGCCACAAATTTCCCACCCTGCCATAGAAATGTGTGATTGGACGGGTGACGCTCCATAGGAACATCTGAAGCTGCTTTACACTGGACCAATGGTCTGACTCGGTATTATTATTATTATTATTATTTATTTATATAGCACCATCAATGTACATGGTGCTGTACAGAGTAAAACAGTAAATAGCAAGACTCTGCCACATAGGCTTACAATCTATAAGGCAGATTTATTGTGCCTATACTGAGTCAGACCATTGGTCCATCTAGCCCAGTGGTTCCCAAACTTTTTCAGGTAACTGCCCCCTTGGTTCAGCAAACTCATGCCCAGTGCCCCCTGCGCACAGCCCCTTTAAATGGGAAGCACCCGCCACACGCTTGCCGAGGGAGGGAGGGGAAGGAGAGCAAACGCCTCTGTTTTGCAGCCGGCGTGGCGGGGCACACCAAGCAGGGCATGTCTCTTCATTAGCGTTTTGGTGCTTTTGAAACATTTCAATTCACCGTTAAAAGGACTCTTCTTAAACAGTATTAATACCTGTGTGGATTCTTCCCCTATATGGCTTGGGACCAAACTACCTTCTCCCATAAAAATGTCCCTGGGTCTTAAGACCTACTGGAGAGGCGCTTCTTGGAAAAGACCACCTCAAATGTCCCCCTGCCAGCCACCCCTTTGCCTCTTAATGTGCCCCCCTACGCAATCCCACCGCCCCCAAAGGGGCAGGACCGCCCACTTTGGGAACCACTGATCTAGCCCAATATTGTCGACACGGACTGGCAGCAATGGCTCCCCAGGGTTCAGGCAGGAGTCTTTCCTGGCCTAATTGGAGATCCCAGGAATCGAACCTGGGACCTTCTGCAGGCAAATCAGAGCCTACTCAACCTCCACCCCCTTGACTGTAGTGACACATCAGCCCCCGAAACTACAGCAGATATTCCTGCCTGGGAATTAAAGTCTGTTTAGTTTCACTTCCTGTTTCTCCTGCACAGGCACAATGCTTTTGTTGTCCAAACACTGCAGAGGGAAAGTGCAGACTCATATTTTGGCATTAAGGGCGTCATCACACACTTCTCCAGGCTGGCATGGATGGTGGTTAAAAAGGTTGGTTTCCCAGCGGGTCACATAACCACATGGTGCGGGCTCTGCTTTTATCATATTATGGACCACGTCAGCCAGAAGCAGATGGATGAACTGGAAAGTCAGTGCACACAATCTCCTAGCACAGGAACATAAGAGCCCTGATGCTGGGTCAGACCAAGGGTCCATCTAGTCCTGCACTCTGTCCACACAGTGGCCAACCAGAGGCCCCAATTGGAAACCCACAGGCAGGACATGAGTGCAACAGCACCCTCCCACCCATGTTCCCCAGCAACTGGTGCATAAAGACTTACTGCCTCTGATACTGGAGGTAACACACAACCATTAGGACTAGTAACCGTTGATAGCTTTCTCCTCCAGAAATTTATCCAACCCCCCTGTAAAGCCATCCAAATTGGTGGCCATCACCACATCATGTGGGGGCAAATTCCGTAGTTTAACTTCCTTTGACCTGTCCTGATTCTCCCACCAGTCAGGTTCATGGGATGACCCCTTTGGGTTCTAGTATTTTGAGAGAGGGAGAAAGATGTCTCCCTCGCCACATTCTCCGCACCGTGCATAAGTTTGTACATCTCGATCATGACTCCCCTTAGCCTCCATTTTTCCAAGCTAAACCATCCCCGCAGTCACAACCTTCCCTCACAGGGGAGATGCTCCAGCCCCTTGACCGTTTTAGTTGCCCTCGCTCAGGAGAGAACGAGGCAAATCCAGAAGCCAGGTTGCAAATTTATCTTTAGCGCAGCCTTTCCAACCTGATGCCTTCCAGATGTTTGGGACCACAACCCCATGCATCCCTGATCATGAACTATGTTGGCTGGGGTTGATGGGAGTTGTAGTCCAAAACACCTGGAGGGCACCAGGTTAAAGAAAGTAGCTTTAGTCGCTCTTTAAAGCCCTGGTCCACATAAGGTGGTCATGTTTCCTCCCCTACTTGCCTCCCAACAAGGTTTCTGTGCTTTTAAACAACTGCATAAGAAATAGACAGGCAGAAATTCACAGGTGCGCCTTCCCCTAGTAGTGCATCTCTGTGTTGGGGGAGGTTGTATCTGGTCAACTTTGGCCTGTCGGGCCACTGTTGAATGCAAGTCTTACAGTCTCTCCCTCTCTCTCTCCTCTGTTCCCTCCAAATCTTGCATTCAACAGTGGCCCGACAGGCAGAAGTTGAACAGATGCAACCTTCCCCAACACAGAGATGCAAAGTTGGCACCAGAAAGTCGAACGTCAGCCAGGCCTGAACCGCCAGCTTTCTGATCTCTCCCTTTCTGGATTCTCATTATCCTGTTCATTTTCAAGCTAACATTAAGGTCAGCCTGGACAGAGGAAGACGACCCAAAAAATCCTTCTCTAAATAGCCTTGACTGGGACGCATGGCTCAAAATCCAGCCTGGCTTCTTAATAATCTTTTAATCTGCTGCTAAAATCCCACTCCAAAAACTTCTTTAAGTGCTGCATATTCACTGCCAACTGCCTCCGATCAAGCCATGAAAAAAGAAAGGCAGACAGAGACAGGGACGGTGCCAGACTATTTTGCGCCCTAGGCAAGGCGAGCTACTTGCACCCCGCAAAAGAAATTGCCCTTAAAGGTCCGCAGGATCCGTCCCTAGAATCCGAGGTGGGGTGAAGTGGGGGAAAGAGGCGGTTGAGAGGCAGAAGTTTGGAGGACGCCTTGGCAAGAGCGGCGCATATTAAGCTGTGGGGGGAGGCTGGGGGGGGGCTTGGGGTGACGCAAACCCTCTCCTTGCTCGCTTCGCCCTCCTGCTGCCAACTGTCTCTGCAGAGACCACCAGTGAGGGAGGAAGCAGCAGCCAGGCACCTCTCCATCGTGCCTGGGTCCGGGTCCAGCTCCAGCTGAGAGCCCCGTCCCTCCTGCTGCCAACTGTCACTGCAGAGGCCACCAACGAGGGAGGAAGCAGCAGCCAGACACCTCTCCATCGTGCCTGGGTCCAGCTCCAGCTGAAAGCCCTCTCCCTCCTGCTACCAGCTGTCACTGCAAAGGCCACCAACGAGGGAGGAAGCAGCAGCCAGGCACCTCTCCATCGTGCCTGGGTCCAGCTCCAGCTGAGAGCCCCTCCCTCCTGCTGCCAACTGTCTCTGCAGAGACTACCAGTGAGGGAGGAAGTAGCGGCCAGGCACCTCTCCATCGTGCCTGGGTCCAGTTCCAGCTGAGAGCCCTGTCCTTCCTGCTGCCAACTGTCTCTGCAGAGGCCACCAGTGAGGGAGGAAGCAGCAGCCAGGCACCTCTCCATCGTGCCTGGGTTAGCTGAGAGCCCGCTCCCTCCTGCTGCCAACTGTCTCTGCAGAGACCACCAGTGGGGGGAGGAAGCAGCAGCCAAGCACCTCTCCATCGTGCCTGGGTCCAGCTCCAGCTGAGAGCCCCCCTCCCTCCTGCTGCCAACTGTCACTGCTGAACTTTGCAATTAAGATTGTAGTGCCTGAATTTGCTTTCCTTCCCCCCTCCTCCCTCCCAATCCCCTTTCCTTTTGTGTCATGTCTTTTAGATTGTAAGCTTGTGGGAAGGGACAGTCAAGAAATACTTTTGTAAGCTGCCATGAGAGCCTTTTTTGGCTGAATGGTGGAATAAAAATGCTTAAATAAATAAATAAATAAATAAATAAATAAAATAAAATAAAATAAAAACACCCTACAACTCCCAGAATCCTCCACTGTCAAGGAACCACCAGACTTGTCTTAACCAGGTGCCCTCTAGATGTTTTGGACTACAACAGCCATAATCTGACCACGTTGGCTGGGGATGATGGGTTTTTTAAAGTCCAACACATCTGTAAAGCAGCAGATTGGAGAAGGCTGACGTGAGCTTTTGCAGACTAAAGGCTGCACACACCTGATGCCACTGTTGCTTTTCCAACTAGGTCCGCTCGAAATTGTCACAATTTGATTTTTTTTTTCCTGTGGATGTATTCATTCCCAGTTGAAATCACTATTTTTCAACCCAAAAATCAAACCAAGGGAATGTCCTACCTTTGAGAAAAAGTGATATTCTTTCATTACATTGGTATAAGAATATGTAAACTTGGGACTTACGCAGAACCCTTCATAAGGCAGAATGGAAAGGAAGCTAAATGGCTGCAAAACCCACACATTTGTGGGCCTGTTGATGGGACCATCTGGGAATATCCTTGCCTGTAGCAGCCTAAAGCACACAGAAGGCCCATTGTGTGTACAGAACCTGACTCTCAATGACATTGCCAAGTGTCAATTTTCTAATGCAAAAACCCCTGAAGCAATTCTATGTGGCTCCTTGCAACCCACCCTGATTTTCAAGGTGTGGCGAGAAGTTTGCCTACACACTACCCTGAAAGGGTTCTATCTCTAAAGGTGGCCTAAAAATAATTCTGAATAATAATAAAAATAATTCATGTAAGAAAAAAATTTTTTTTTTCAGATTGTAAGGAATACTGATTTTTTTACACTTTCTTCCCTTCTCATATGAGCCTCGTGTGGCGCAGAGTGGTAAAGCAGCAGTTTCTGCAGCTGAAACTCTCCCCACGGCCTGAGTTCGATCCCAGCGGAAGCTGGTTTCAGGAAGCCGGCTCGGGTCGACTCAGCCTTCCATCCTCCCGAGGTCAGTAAAATGAGTGCCTAGTTAGCTGGGGGAAAGGGAATAACGACCGGGGAAGGCAACGGCAAACCACCCCGCTATAAGGCCTGCCGAGAAAACGTCAGCGAAAGCTGGCATCCCTCCAAGAGTCAGTAATGACTCAGTGCTTGCACGAGAGGTTCCTTTCCTTTGAGCCTCATGTGGCGCAGAGCGGTAAAGCAGCAGTTTCTGCAGCTGAAACTCTCCCCACGGCCTGAGTTCGATCCCAGCGGAAGCTGGTTTCAGGAAGCCGGCTCGGGTCGACTCAGCCTTCCATCCTCCCAAGGTCAGTAAAATGAGTGCCCAGTTAGCTGGGGGAAAGGGAATAACGACCGGGGAAGGCAACGGCAAACCACCCCGCTATAAGGCCTGCCGAGAAAACGTCAGCGAAAGCTGGCATCCCTCCAAGAGTCAGTAATGACTCAGTGCTTGCACGAGAGGTTCCTTTCCTTTGAGCCCCATGTGGCGCAGAGCGGTAAAGCAGCAGTTTCTGCAGCTGAAACTCTCCTCATGGCCTGAGTTCGAACCCAGCGGAAGCTGGTTTCAGGCAGCCGGCTCGGGTCGACTCAGCCTTCCATCCTCAGCCTTCCATGACTCAGTGCTTGCACGAAAGGTTCCTTTCCTTTCCTTTCCTTTCTTCCCTTCTCATAATACTATAATCCAATGGAGTCACCCTATGAAGATAAATGGTGGAGGTTTCAGGACAGGTCAAAGGAATTCCTTCTTTCCTGGGATGTATGATAATTCCATTTGAGAGGTGAAAACCCGATGGATTTTTATTTATTTATTAAGTTTATATACCGTCCCATAGCTGAAGCTCTCTGGGCGGTTTACAAAAGTTAAAAACAGTGAACATTAAAAAGTATACAAAATTTAAAACCATCAAAAATATAAAAACAACAGTATCCATTTAACAACAACAGTTCTGGGGCCCATTCAAAAACAAACAAACTCAGCCTATGTTGTTAAATGCTGTTAAATGCCTGGGAGAAGAGAAAAGTCTTGACCTGGCGCCTAAAAGATAACAATGTTGGTGCCAGGCGAGCCTCATTGGGAAGATCATTCCACAGTCGGGGGGCCACCACTGAGAAGGCCCTCTCCCTTGTTGCCATCCTCCGAGCTTCCCTCGGAGTAGGCACTCGGAGGAGGACCTTAGATGTTGAGCACAGTGTACGGGTAGGTTCACGTCGGGAAAGGCGTTCCGTCAGGTATTTTTCCAGTTCAATCCTCGCAGATTTTGTTCTGTTTACCTCTGCTGGTACAGATTTGATCTGTTGTGAGTTGATCTAATACATGAATTCCATTTTTTAATTATTATTTTTTTAACCCTGCCTGCTTCCCTCTGGAAGTGGGAAGTGGAGGATGAAATTGACAAACTCTTTGAAAGTATGGAATATCCTGCTCTAAACCAAGCAGTGTGTGGAGAAGGTGAAACTGACGAGGATATTGACAAGAGGGAATATGCCTCTTCTGAACTACACTATGAGGGCCAGGATCTCTTCTGGATCCTCCCAGAGTGCAGGACATGGAATAAGGGGCTCAAGTTAAAGGAAGCCAGATTCCAGCTGGACATCAGGAAAAACATCCTGACTGTTAGAGCAGTACGACAATGGAATCAGTTACCTAGGGAGGTTGTGGGCTCTCCCACACTAGAGGCCTTCAAGAGGCAGCTGGACAACCATCTGTTAGGGATGCTTTAGGGTGGATTCCTGCATTGAGCAGGGGGTTGGACTGGATGGCCTTGTAGGCCCCTTCCAACTCTGCTATTCTATGATTCTATGAATTACGACCACATTTGCATGAATTACAAGATCCCCCCCCCCCAAAATCCAATTAATACAAATTTCCATTTACACACATTGCAGGACCCAAACCGTTCCAGAATCCGGGAGAGAGCGGGGAGGTCCACTACACTCTGCCACCACTTACTGGAACGGAAACACAGAGAAATACCATCAAGCTTAAATGGAACAGTATTCTCAGCATCGCACGGCCCTATTTTTAACACTGTGCATAATTACATTATGGAATTCGCTACCCCAGAATGTAGTGACGGCCACCAGCTATGATGGCTTTAAAAGGGGATAAGACAAATTCATGGAATATAACTTTATTAATGGCTATTAGTCATGATGGCTATATATTACCTCCAATACCGGAGGCAGTACGCTGGGGAATATGAGTGGGAGGGTGCTTTTGGCCTCATGTCCTGCTTGTGGGCACCTTACAGGTATCTGTTTGGCCACTGTGGGAACAGAATACTGGACTAGACAAGCCTTTGGTCTGATCCATCATGGTGGTTCTTAAATACATTTTTAAAATATGTATGTAACTTGACCACTTACTCTGACCAAATGAAAAGATGCATGGAGAATAGAAGAGCTCCTTGAGAAGAAGGTGGCCACAGAAGGTGGCCAGTTCTGCCCTTGCTACAACGTGTGCTTGACCAAATCACCACAGGGTGCATTTGATTTAAATTCTAGTAAAAGCAACTGAATTTGCATTTAGACAGAGTCTGAGGAGCATAAACATCTCTAATCTCAAACTAAAAAAGATCAAGTAAATAAATGCTCCCTTATATGAGGTCAGGATACCGGTCCATTTAACTCAGTACTGCCTACAGCAGACTTCCCCAACCCAGATCCTTCCAGATGTGTTGGACTACAACTCCCATTATCCCACCAGTGGGAGCCATTGGGATGGCCGGAGTCCAATATATCTGGTGGTCTGGGGAACTCTGACATGTCTTCCTTTCCAACCTGAGCCATGCCAGTTGCACTGGATCCTAAAGAAGTGGGGGAAGAAAGGACTCTCATCTTATTTATGTTTATTTATTTGTGGCATTTATATAGCGCTGAACACAGTAAAACTCAATCAATGGTTCACAGTATTGTCTTAGATGCCAATTGTCACTGAATCACAGAATCTTAGAGTTGGAAGGGGCCATTTAGACCATGAATTGTATGCTCAGTGCAGGCACACGGTTTAAAGCATCCCAGACAAGATGGCTGGCCAGTCTCTGCTTGAACACACCTCCAGTGATGGAGAGCCACCCCCCAAGCAGCTGGTTCCACTGTGTGACTGCTTTGACCATTAGGCAATGTCCAATGCAGCCCTCTTCAGGTGTGAAAACCCTTTAGGTCCTTGAAGGGTGCTATCTTACTCCAGGGCTCCTGCATCTTTAACAGTTGCATAGAAAAGGGAATTTCAGCAGGTGTCATTTGTATATATGGAGAACCTGGTGAAATTCCTTCTTCATCACAACAGTTAAAGCTGCAGGAGCTATACTAGAGTGACCAGATTTAAAAGAGGGCAGGGCACCTGCAGCTTTAACTGTTGTGATGAAGAGGGAATTTCACCAGGTTCTCCATATATACAAATAACACCTGCTGAAATTCCCTTCTCAATACAACTGTTAAAGTTACAGGAGCCCTGTCCTCCTTTTCATATGGTCACCCTATCTTACTCTCCCCTCATTCTTCTCTTCTCAAGACTAAACAAACCGAGGCCCTTTGATCATTCTTCACGAGACTTCGTTTCTACTCCCCTGATCATCTTTTACCCTTCTCTGAATCTGTTCAAACTTATCTGAACCCTCCTAAAAGTATGGTGTCCAGAACCGGACACAACATTTGAGGTGATGTTTGACCAGCACAGAGTAGAGTGGAATGATTACTTCCCATGAATCCTGAAATTATATTTTATTGGTGCAACCCAAAATTGCATTTGCGTTTTTTTTTTGCAGCTACATCACATTGCTGACTCATATTCAGCTTGTGATTGATCATGGCAAAGGAAGAGCATGTTCAGAGGAGGGCAACCAGGATGATCAGGGGTCTGGAAACAAAGCTCTATGAAGAGAGACTGAAAGAACTGGGCAGGTTTAGCCTGGAGAAGAGAAGATTGAGGGGAGACATGATAGCACTCTTCAAAGACTTGAAAGGTTGTCACGCAGAGGAGGGCCAGGATCTCTTCTCGATCCTCCCAGAGTGCAGGACACGGAATAACGGGCTGAAGTTACAGGAAGCCAGATTCCGGCTGGACATCAGGAAAAACTTCCTGACTGTTAGAGCAGTACGACAATGGAACCAGTTACCTAGGGAGGTTGTGGGCTCTCCCACACTAGAGGCCTTCAGGAGGCAGCTGGACAACCATCTGTCAGGGATGCTTTAGGGTGGATTCCTGCATTGAGCAGGGGGTTGGACTTGATGGCCTTGTAGGCCCCTTCCAGCTCTTCTATTCAATTATTCTATAAGACAAATGAGGTGTGGAATTCCTGCTAAAAGTATGAAACAGACAGGGAGGAGAGGTCAAAATGTAGAAAAGGCCATGCCCAAACATGTAGAAACTCTATGAAAAGAACAGCCAAAAGGACTAAAAACTCACTTCCGAGAGAAAGCACCTGTTCACAGGTGGCACAAAAGAGGTGGCAAGGCTAACATTGCAATGGATGGCCATGCTAGGGAGAGGATTGACAATTTATTTAAAAACCTGACAAGAGCACATTTAAAAACTGCATTCATCTTTCACACATACAAACCAACAGTAGGAGGAAGGCTCAAAAGCGCTTAGAGAGGCATGTGTGAAGTCAGCTGCAGCCGTCATCCCTAAATAGAGCAAACCCTAGAGGACTGAACTACGCACAGTTTCTTTTCTTTCACAAGATGCAGCCGCAGAGGCTACAAACAAAAACAGAAGACCACCGGTGGCTGGGGGTGTGCACGTGCTTGCGTGTGAATGATCATCTCTGTCCAACCAATATTGGGCAATAGTATCAGGATCAAACAACATTTCACAAAAATGTACAAGCTTTTGAGTACTCCAGAACTCTTCATCAGGCTAGAGAGTACAAAAAGCAGGGGGGCTGGGGGGGGGGGGAGAAATAGAAAGTCAAATACTTAGCCAGATATCGTGGCCATGATGTTGGCAGTTTGGAATACACTAGGGCTGTGCACAGTCATCGTCCCCATTTTCCTCAGAGCCAGGTTTGGAGTCCCCGAAACAGCTCCGAATTGACTCGGGGTGCTTCGGGGCTTGCCCACCTCACCTCGGTGCTGAAGCGAGATTCGGGGGGCCCGAGGCGACTCGGCCTTGCAAGTCCCTGGGTACCGGCTGCACAGCTGGCACACTGGAAAGCTGGTAGCAAGGCTGCCCATGAGTCCGTTGGACTCACCTCCCTCTCCCCGCAATTTATTTATTATTATTATTATTTATTAATTACATTTCTATACCGCCCAATAGCCGGAGCTCTCTGGGCGGTTCACAAAAATTAAAAACATTCAAAGTATAAAATAACAGTATAAAACCATACTATAAAATACAATATAAAATAAATATAAAAGCTCAACCAGATAAAAACAGCAGCAATGCAAAATTACAAACTTAAAACACCAAGTTAAAATTTATTTATAGACTGTTAAAATGCTGGGAGAATAAAAAGGTCTTCACCTGGCGTCTAAAAGCATATAATGTAGGTGCCAAGCGAACCTCCTTAGGGAGCTCATTCCACAGCCGGGGTGCCACAGCAGAGAAGGCCCTGCTCCTGGTAGCCACCTGCCTCACTTTCTTTGGCAGGGGCTCGCGGAGAAGGACCCCTGAGGATGACCTTAGGGTCCGGGCAGGTACATACGAGAGGAGGCTCCTTCAGATAGCCTGGCCCCAAGCCGTTTAGGGCTTTAAATGTTCATACCAGCACTTTGAAACGGGCCCGAACCTGGACTGGCAGCCAACGAAGCTGGAAAAGGACTGGCGTGATGTGGTCTCGTCGGCCAGTCCCTCTTAGTAACCGTGCTGCCCTGTTTTGTACTAGCTGAAGTTTCCGGAGCGTTTTCAAAGGCTGCCCCACGTATAACGCATTGCAGTAATCCAAACGAGAGGTTATCAGAGCATGGGTAACTGTAGCTAGGCTATCTCTGTCCAGATAAGGGCGCAGTTGGTATATCAGCCTAAGCTGATAAAAGGTGCAATCCTGCTGCCATCGCCGCCCGCCGCAACCAAGAAACATGGCGCTTCTGAGAACCAGGCCGCGATTTCAAGATATCGCAGGGGCTCTGATTAGCCACAAACTACGGTGGCCATAGGGGTACTAATCAGAGCCCCTGCGATATCTTGAAAGCGTGGCCTGGTTCTCTGGAGCGCTGCATTTCTTGGTTGCGGTGGGTGATGCAGCGGGCGGCAATGGCAGCAGGTGAGCAGGGAGAGCAGGGAGAGGGAGGTGAGTCCAAAGGAGTCATGGCCGGCCTTGGACTGCCTTTCCCAGGACAGCAGGAGAGAGGACCCAGTGCCACTCCGAAGTGGCCCGAGGCGCCCCGAAGGTTTGGTGCCGATTGGCTTTGGCTTCGGGGCACCTTGGGCTGACCCAGAACCAACTTGGAACTGAGCTGACGTGGGCTAAATCAGCTCGCCTCGCCTCAGTTTCAGGGATTAGGCCCGAGGCGGTGCACAGCCCTAGAATATACCCAGTCTCAAAATGGAAATTGCAAACTGAAAGAATTCAGTTCCTTCTATCTGGTTCTTGCCTGTTAGAAGGAAAGCCTCTGACCTCAGAGGCTTCTGAGTATCCAGTGGCGAAAGACCGGGAGGAACAACAGAGACAATTTTTGCCTCACCATACTCCTTTTATGAATTTTCCCTCTAGACAAGACTCTGAGGGCTCCATCACACCAACTTTTTTTCCTGGTTTGCCTCCACGATTTCCACCTCCATTTCACTAAGCCAATGGTCCCTTTCACACGTGTTTGTGATGTCGCCACTGTACCAGTGAAATCTCCTTTCGCTTGTTTGCTCTCCCACTCTGCCCCGTCCTACCCCGTGCCTTCTCCTTTCCCCTCCAGTTCGTTGGTTTTTGTCGTTGATGGACACTGTGATGGACGGGCTCCCCCCACCCTTGCTCTGGCTTTGTTGTCTAACATTTTACTGATTTAACATTTCATCAGCTGGGTGCTGTTTTTGCGGGCAATGAGAGTGGGGTTGGAGCAGCAAAAGTCCGTTCAACTGAGTCCGCACAAGCCCGTTCGTTCAACATGGCATGCTGTGGGAGGAGAACCGCCACGCCCTCCTCTTTCATCAGCAAGACCTCCCTTCAAAGCACACGCCCCCAACAAAGGACATAGCGCCAGGACGGCACTACATGGGGGGCGGAAGGGCGCTTTTATCCCGCATGGAGGAAATAAACCGGACTTTCCCCACTCTAGGAAAACACAGAAAATGGAGAGGAAGTGGCGGGGTGACTGCAGGACAGGCACAACATCACATGAGTACCGCGCTGCAAAACGGCAAACCAGGCATGGCAAGAGTGCAATAAAATGCTGGTGTGATGGAGCCCTGAGCCTGTCTAAAGCAACCACACTGTCAGGGCTGGAGAAGCTATAGGATGCTGCGTATCCTGGACAGTCCTCTCCCCGCCTGCTACTGGAACCCCCCCCCCTTTTGACCTTTACGGGGTTATCTGAGGCCGCTTTTGCAATCTCGGAAAGCTGGTGCGGCCGTTCTTTTTGCAGAGGCTGTGCGAGAGGGTAGACCGGACCTCGAAGTCCCCCTCCCAAAGGTGTAGCAGTATCTGCAGCTTTTGGAGGGGGGAATTCGAAAAACCCTATGGCCCCCAAGCCCTTTTGCTGCCTAATGCAAAAGACAAGATGGCAGCCCCTCCCCCTTCCATGTTCAAAAGCCAACTGCACTGGCAGATGGATCTGTCTTCAACACTGATACTGGAATAGCATCCTCTACTGCCCTTGAAGACTGCAAAGCAGGCTGCATGGCTCACAGCTCTCTCTCCTCCAACACCCTGCTGCCACCAACCAGCCTCTGCCGCCTGAGGTGACTGCTGTCCAGAAACCGCAGGGTTGCACCTTTAGTCAGTAGTAGAATCATAGAATCATCGAATAGTAGAGTTGGAAGGGGCCTATAAGGCCATCGAGTCCAACCCCCTGCTCAATGGTGTTGCGGGCATCGAATTCCCCCTAGCAATGCATTTTGGGAAGCAGGAGCAATGGCGGGTCTCCATTTCTGAAAACACAAAGGCCGGCTGCAACTCTGATCTGCCTCTTGCCTTGTGGGAAACACGGAGGTTCCCAAGTCGGCATAGATCAGAATTGCGGAGAATGACACTCCTCAGATTAGCAAAGCCAGAGATCAATCACAGGCAGCTTTAATTTTAGGTTTAATGTTCAGCTTTTTGTTTTTAATTAGGTTTAGATGTAATTTTAGGTTATGGGTGTGTGTGTTTCTGATTCTTCCCCTACTTGTGTACCACCTAGACCAGCCTTCCTCAACCTGGGGTGCTCCAGATGTGTTGGACTACAACTCCCAGAATGCCCCGTGGCCTTCATGCTCTGCTGTGGCCCCATTTAGCTCAGTGGCTAGGCACCTACCTGTCCACTGAGCTAAATGGGTCACTTCTGTGACCCCTCCATGGCACTGCCTGGGATTCTTTGCACAACGGGAGGACACCTTCCTGAGCTGTTCATTCTCTCTCTCTCTCTCTGTCTCTCTCCATATATCCAGAGGCATGAATTTGAGGATCGAGATAATGACGATACAGGGGCTGACACCCTCCCCTAAACGCCAGACACGGGTGCAGGGCGCCTGTGAAGCAGCAAGAGAGAAACACCCCATGCACATACAGAGATGCCTTGATGAAAGGCCACCTCGCCTGCAAGGGCAGTGAAACCCTCACACGGCACAGCTGCACCATGGACCAATAGGATGCATGAGAATTTCTGCTAGCAGCTTACTCAAGAGGGGTCTTGTCTCTCTCTCTCTCTCAGAAGCTCACAATTCAGTTCAACCTAGTGCAACCGTTTGGCTTGCGGGTGAAACGGGACAGAGATGTGTGTGCGCGTGTGTCCCTGCCAACGTGCTTACATCATGCACAACTGAGCCAGCGTGAAAATAAGTGCGAGTGCCCAAAAGCAAGGGGCAGCAGAGATGAGAGAGAGAGAGAGAGAGATTGTTTGCTCTTCTGTCTCTGCTGCACTGCAGTTATCAGCTCTCTTCTAGGAAGCTGGCACACACACACACACACACACATACAAAAATCCTTGCTAAAGCAGCTCAGATTAGACATCAAGCTTCAGGAAATATATATATTTCTACGCAGGGTGACCCAATTATCCGGTGGGCCAGCCCCAAAGATAATCAGTAAGAAAACGCTTCGGCACAGCAAGCCGCCTTTCCCCGTCCCCACCTTGATATTTTGACGGAATTCATGCCTCTTCTAACCGTCCCTGGGTACAAGTCAACACTATGACAGCTGTCTGGAAGCTCTCCTGAGTGTAAGAGGCGGATGGTCGTCATGGCGGGGGCAATGAGGGGGGGGGAATTCAGAAAGGATGGCTGAGTGCTCTGGAAGACATATGATGCATATACCATTTTCTCTCTCTCTCTCTCTTTCTCTGTCGCTCGCTTTTAGGGAAGCTCAGCAGCCATGGAAGATGGGGAGACTATGGCTACAGAGACCAGATGTTGATGTCCAAACTAAAGTCTCGGCCAAAGCCACTGGATCTGAAATAAAAGGCCAGTCAACAATGGAGCTGGAGCAAAATGAGAAGCAACCCCCTTAAAATAAAGGTTCCAGGTTAAAAAAAAAAAGGGGGGGGGGGTGGAGGGAGAAAGAGCACAGAGATCTCTGTGAAGCACAGTGACCAATGGAGAGCAAAGAAGACTTTATCATAAATAGGCAATAGGCATGCATGTATATCTAAAAGGTTGCCGGGGGGGGGGGGGGGGCGGGGCGAAATGATCCGGGGAGGCTAAATGATCCGGATTGCCGGAGAAGGGACCTCTGATTCCTCGATTCAACTGCGCAAGCTGCCACGTCCATGAAAGGCAGAGTTTATATCCGTTCCTGTTTTACAGATAATGTTACCAACAATTTATTTATTTATTTTAAAAAAAGACAGAAAGCATTATTTAGCTAGTTTCTCTCTCTTCTCTCTCTCTCTCTCTCCCCCCTCCAATATCCCTATTTCAGCATCTTTGCTTAGCCTTAAAAGGAGACTTAGGTATCGCCTCCCTCCGGGGAGTTTGCCACTGAAATGGCATGCAGGAGCAGCAGCCTCCCCCAAAAGCAGATGACATAATTTGCAGCCGTCCCCTGCTAATCACCCAAGCGCCAGCACCTCACCTCACGCTCTGGATGACACCCCATTTATGACATCACCACCAAAAAAATAATTTTTTAAAAAATCCAACATACACACACAGACACACACCCCAAAAGAAAAATCACCCAACCCTGACGTCCACCTCCACTGATTACCTGCCAGGGGGTTAGGGTTGTGTGTCTACACACACACACACACACACACTTTAGCAATAAGTGGCCCTATGGGTTCCCCCCCCCCCCGCACACCGACATTGTCGGTAAAGGTGTGTGTTTTTCCTCCCTCCGCAGGTACAGAGGAGGAAGGTTTCATTTCCAAAGAAATGCCCCAAAACACCAACTCAGGTGCTCTATTCTCCATCTATCTCCCATCGCAGTTATCTAGCCATCCATCCATCCAATATGAAGGATGCCAACGAAAAAGGAGAAAACATTAAAAAATAAATAAATTGCAAGAGGCTGCAAGGCTTCGTCCCCCCACCCCACCCCACCCCACCCCTCCACACGCCCCCTCCTCAGGATGACAATTCTCCATCGTGCAACACATTTTAATGGCAAGGGTCTCTAACCCAACCCAACACCCACCCCCGTCCACGAGACACGTTTTACACACACACACACACACCGTGCATGCATCCCTCCCGGAGAAACCCTGTGCAATTTTGCACGCCGGTGCAAGGCACCCCGCTTTTCACCCTGCCCCTAAACCCCATGTGGCCCCGATCCCTCCCGGGGGGGGGGGGGCATTAGGAAATTGGTACCTCCTCCTCTCCTCCCCCTCCTCCGTCCTTACTCTTTGCAGGAACGCAGCAGCGGTGGGTCTTCTGGGAGGCTGCTTCAGCCCCGGAGACGTCTTGGTTTTAAATCCTCTTTTTTGGAGGGTGGGTGGAAAGGCCAAAGGAAAGGCGCGCCTCCCCCCCGGAGGGGGGATTATATATAATTAAAATAAAAAAAATGCAAATAAAACACCGAGTTTTCCACTCCTCGCCCGAAAAAAATATATATCACCAGCCAAAGCGGACCCGGGGCTCGGAAGCGGGTTTGCAAGGCAGCGCCGCTGCTGCAGCCGGACCGGCGTCTCGCATCTCAGCCGGCGTCACCGATACACACGCGCGCGCGCGCACTCGCAGACACGCGTCTTGCCCCCTTTTCTTGCGGCAAACGGCGGCCAACCCCCGGCCACGCCCCCCTTGGTCACAGCCTCAGCCTATCGGAGAGCGGGATCCAGGAGGAGGGTGGATCGCCGGCCTTTTTAACTCTTCCCTGGCTGAACCATTCCCACCACTGGCTGTCCAGCGTGCTGAGGGGACGGCGGGGTGTCTAAGTGGGTAGAGAAGTAGGGGAGATCTACATGTGTGCGGTAGAAGGAGGAGCGAGGATACAGGTGGCGGTGGTCAATTTTTTAAAAAAAATTTTTGAGGCTGTCCCACATTTACTAAACCCTCCCCGCAAGTAGAAATCTAGTTGAGCAAGATGTATTTGTCCCTTTGGTATACTAGTGTTGCTGGGATTTGTTTATTTACGCTTCCTTCCCCCCGCCCCCACAAAAAAGTAATCTGCAGTGGTCCAAACCAGTCTCTCGCAGCAGGATTCAGCCATCAATTTCATTTTCCTAAGTCTCGCACGCGATATCAGAATCCAGGACCACCTAATGAAACTGAATGGTGGCAGACCAAAGGAAGGACTTCTTCACACAGCACATAGTTAAACTATGGCCACCAATTTGGATGGCTTCAAAAGCGGGGTTGGATGAATTCCTGGAGGAAGAGGAGGCTATCAATGGCTACTAGTCCTCATGGCTCTATGCTACTTCCAGCATCAGAAGCAGTACGCTGGGGAACATATACAAATCTATGGTGTGACCACACTTAGAATACTGTGCACAGTTCTGGTCAGTAAGGAACCCAAGGCTGCTTACATAGTTGTTGTTGTTGTCGTCGTCCTCTTAACCTCACAACAGCCCTGTGAGGTAGGTTAGGCTGACAGTCAGTGACTGGCCCAAAGTCACCTAACAAGCTTCAAGGCCAAGTGGGAATAAAACCAGGATCTCCCAAGTCCCAGCACAACACTCTAAGCACTGCACCGCACTGGCCCTGTTCCTATATATGCTAGTTATATTGGCCCGCCCAAGTTTTGACACACAGGCCATAGCTAGACCTAAGGTTTATCCCAGGATCGTCCAGGTTCATCTAGGTGACACACAGGGGATCCAGTGCTCAGGCAGGGGCGAACCCTGGATGATCCCAGGATAAACCTTAGGTCTAGCTGTGGCCACAGTGTGGTGCTGAGTACCGATTGCTGGGCATTTGTGTGCCAGTCAAACTGCAGGTGAGATCTATCATCTTAAAACCCTCTTTTCAGCTTCCGTGTGGCATCTGCTTGGATTGTTTTGCCGCACTCTTAAATTCGGGGGTGTTTCTGTTTTCGCCTTAATGAGTTCTTATTGTAATTTTAACGTTTCATGAGCCACCCTGAGAAGCAATGTGTTGACAACCATCTGTCAGGGATGCTTTAGGGTGGATTCCTCCATTGAGCAGGAGGTTGGACTCGATGGCCTTGTAGGCCCCTTCCAACTCTGCTATTCTATGATTCTATGATTCTATGAAAGGTGAGCTAGCAATTCCTACAAATCAATCAACCAGGTGCCGGAGTGAGTTGGACTTTTGGTCTGATTGAGTAGGATCCTTCTTAGGCCTTAGCTAGACCTAAGGTTTATCCTGGGATCATCCCGGGGTCATCCCTATTCATGTAAATGACACACAGGATATCCTGGGAGCAGGCAGGGACAACCCCAGGACGATCCTGGGATAAACCTTAGGTCTAGCTAAGACCTGAATATTCTTATGAACTCCAGGATCTCACGATGGTGACAGCGAGTTCGTTTAGATGGGTGTTTTGATTTTGTTTTTTTAAATGGAGGCGCTCCAGATGTGTTGGACTGCATGTGGCTGAGAATGATGGGAATTGCAGTCCAACAAATCTGGTTGGGGAAGGTTGGGTTAGATGATAGACTAACATGGCTTAGCCAAAAAAGCCGTCTTGATTAGACGCAGTGTGTAACCCCGACATAGTGGGGCATGTGGTGAGCGCAATAGAAACGGTGCTTTCATTCCACTCCGACAGTGAGTTTCCAGTGCCACATGGTTGCCTGGGAAGAGAAAGCCACTGAAACTTCCCTGTTTGTTCCCCAGTAACTGGTCCTCGGAGGTATACTTCTTTTGAACATGGAGGTTCAAGCAAACATGGAACATGTGGACACTGAACTTCCATCCCACAGCTATTAGATCGTGTTTATCCCATTCTCTCCAAGAATTTTCTCCAGTCCTTTTTAAAAAGCCACCAAAGCTAGCGGCCATGAAGATTAATAAGTTATTTATGCATGGTGGGAAACAGTTCTTTCTTTTCCCAGTGCCTGCCAATCTAACTTCAGTCTGCTCTTCTGAGAGGAGGAATAATTATTTCTTTCTATCCTAAGATAATTGCACCTTAGCCCTATGGAAAGCTCTTAACATTTGCCAAACCAAAATAGCCACTCGTGGGAATATAGGCAGAGTTGTTGAATGTGAATTTGCAGGATGGTGCATGGGGTTATGCCCTATTTTATTTATTTATTTATTTATTTATTGCATTTGTATACCGCCCCATAGCTGAAGCTCTCTGGGCAGTTCCCATGCAAATCGCTTCACCTACATATAGGCTGCTTGACTATGGTCTTAGCTAGACCTAAGGTTTATCCCGGTATCGTCCCGGGGTCATCCCTGTTCATGTAAATGACACACAGGGGATCCCAGGAGCAGCAGGCAGGGACGACCCCGGGACGACCCCGGGATAAACCTTAGGTCTAGCTAAGGCCTATATCTAAAAACACATATCAGAGCAGTTTACAACATAACGTTTCAAATTTAACAAATGCCCACAGTTAAAACATTCAAAAACAGGATATAAAAGATCTCAGTTAAAGAATTCTCAGTTAAAACATTTAAAATCAGAAAACTCAAACTCAAACTGGACAGCACAATATGGTACTTCTAAGCCCTCGCAACCTAGATGAATCCATCTGTCTCGGGTTGTTCTGCCTCTCCAACTGCTTTTCCGTCTCCCACAAATAATCTGATACATTTGCTGCTATAGAGACAAGGCTTAAATAAGACATGCAAGCCACTAAGCACGCCCAGTGAGATTCGGAGTGATTATACAATCGCATGCTCTCAGAATATCATGATCCAGTTTCATTTGGTGGGCTTACAATGCTATTTAATTCCTGTGGCCTCAGGGAGCAGAGAGTTCCAGAGGCAGGGTGGGGAACATAACTGAAAAAACCCTGTCTCATGCCCACCAACCGAACTGATTGTAGTTTAGTAGTAGATTAATTACATTGATCTAGGTTTACTGACTGAGCTGCGTTCCAGAGTTTCGTGCAAATAAAGAACTGGGAACTAGTCACCAACTTAGAACATAAGAAGAGCCATGTAGGATCTGACCAAGGGTCCATCTAATCCAGCATTCAGTTCACACACTGGCCAACCAGCTGTTGACAGGAAATGGCCAACCAGCAGGACAAGAGTACAATAGTACCCTCCCGCCCATGTTCCCCAGCAACTGGTATACCTAGGCTTACTGCCCTTGATACTGGAGGTAGCACAGAGCCATCAAGACTTGTAGCCATGGATAGCCTTCTCCTCCAGGAATTTCTCTAATCTCCTTTTAAAGCCATCCAAATTAGTGGCTGCCACGATACAGGCTCTGAACACCAGACCTCACGGCTGCCACCACTTCTTATGGGGCGACACAGGCTCTGAACACCAGACCCGGCCGAGGCTACTCCCTGCTCAAGCCAAGCACCACCGCTTGTTACGCCTGAGGCAAGGGATAAAACCCACCTTCCTCCAAACTATGTGGAGAAAGGGGTTTAAATTGGAGAAGGATTTTAATATATATAATAATGCGCTGTGAGTTATATCTGCTTAGGTGAACGATTGTCAGAGTGGGTGTTATATGTGTAAACTTAAGATGATAAATGCCAAACAGACACGTGGGCTTTTTGTGGTAGTTTAAAAACAAAACAATCAAAATTTATTTTTAAACGTTCATAAGCTTTGTTTCAAATAACAACATTTAAAAACCTTTTTGAAACCTTTCATACAATCCGGTCACTCATTCACATTCACGCTTTCCTTTTTCTCACACAATCACTCTTGAACTTTCTTTATTCTCAGTATTGATTAATATACATCCACTACGTGCACACCACACTCTAAAGACACCACTCACTACACTGACTCTCAAATTTCCCAGAACTTAAGTACCATAAACACAGAGAGCACTACAGACTCTAAGACTACCTAACAAGTCTCCCCGAAAAGTTTTCTCAATCCCCTCAGTCCTTCCCTTATATATCACTCCTCCCCTGAAGTTGGAAGTTTCCAGTAGCTATCATGACTAACAGATCCAACTTCCAAGAAACACCTTAGAGGGTTGCTAGGATACCACCACATGCCTCAGCCACATGATCCCTCCAGGTTTAATTTGACAGGCATGCCTGTGTCGGGGACCACCCCATCCCCATGGCCGCAGCCTTCAATCTGTGTCTATGGTGCCTGTATACAGATGTTGCAAACATGCAACAGCTGGGTTGGCCATGCAGCCTTCACTGGGCATAAGCAAAATGCCTGCTTGGAGATGCAGTTATCTTCATTACTCACCAGTACGCACATATCCAAGGATTCCTTGCATCAGCGGGTGTTGAACCTCTTTCGTAAGAGGCATTTCAGAATGGGGGAAACTGCTCAAAACACAGGACTTCGCCAAAGGATCGGTGATTGGGGAAAGGGATGTAAGCCATCTAGGGAAGCCCCAGAGTGTCAGATTGGGACCCCAGGTGGGGCTGAGGTTTAACACCCTGTCTTACATAATGGCATATCCCCTCTCTCCCCCCTCCCCTCTCTCTCACACACAGTGCACACATAGATGGCTGTTCCTATTTCCCACCCAAAGCCCTCCGAATGTCTTGTTACTGGAAATTGCAGAGTTCTCATTTAGCACTTATAGTAAAAGCAATGCATGTATCTAAACATCTGGTGCCTGCACACACACACACACCGCTGTGATTTTAGAATACCCCCTAATAGTTGGGGACTGCACACAGACGTCAAAATTCTGCAACAAGGTGAACCAGATTCTGTGTGTTGAGCACTGCATTCTACCACCCTCAGTTATTTTGCAAATCTTGCAGATCTGCGTACATCTGACTAGTGGTAGATAACGGATGCAGGACAGGCCCCCAAAAGAAAAGAAGAAGAGTGCTTCTTCATACAACACATGACGGTTCTTAGCACCTAAGGCCCGGCCAGCTCCTTCCGGCTCCTCTCTGCTTGCATCCTCCGTCCTTCCACCTCCACTTCAGATGGATGTTTGCCTGCATTCGACACTACCACTGGATTGGGGCCCCGGGGGGGGTTCAGCCCCAGGGTTACCTCCACCAGTCCTGCTTCTTAGCCAGACAGGACTTCGCTTTCAGTCTCCCGCACCCTCTGCTGCCTATGGCCTAGTGCTGACACTGGCTGAGTGTTTTGCACTCAGCCAAGAGTTCTCCTCCTAGCAAAGCACCCCGTCTGTCCACTGTGTGTTGCAGCAGTGAAACCAGAGAACCAGACGGATCGATGCTTTCGAGCCACTATCGCAAGGCTCCCTGCTTCAGCCGTCGGATCCCAGCGAGCCCAAGGGAGGACAGCGCCAGATTTAGCGCATGGCCCGGTAGTTCTTCAGCAACATCTACCCCTTGGAACAACGCCCTGGCTGGAAATCTGCTTGTTGGTGCAATTTTGCCAAATGTGGCTTTTAAGCTGGCTCTGTTTTCATCAAGCACAAGGATATATGTAGGTCTTCGTGGAGTCTTAGAGGCCCAGGATGAGATGGGCTCCCTTGCTGAAAGGTTCTTCTTCGCAACCAGACCACAGCAGTCGTAGCGATGGGTGTGCACTGGGCCTTGTACCCATAGCAGGCCCACACATTGCACCAGCATTCTCCAACTTGGCCCCATCCAGATCTGTTGGACGATAATTCCAACACACCTGGAGAGCATCAGGTTGGGGAAGGCTGCATTACACAGGTAGAATGGTAAACTGGTGTGTGTGTGTGTGTGTGTAAGACAGTGAGAGCACTCTGGAATGATGCCCCACGGTGGCTATGGATCTGTTGCAGAAGCCCTCCTCTGCGTCCCACCAACGTGAGACATACGCTATGGTGGGATGTGGGAGAAGGCTTTCTCTGTGGTGGCCCCCCGGCTGTGGAATGCCCGACTGACACCATCACTGGCTTCATTTCGGCACCAAGTTAAGACATGGCTTTTTTTAATAATAATAATAATAATAATAATAATAATAATAATAATAATAATAATAATTTTATTTCTTACCCACCTCTCCCTTTGGATCGAGGCGGGGAACAACATTAAATACAAAAATATTATAAAATGCAGTAAAATGCATAAAACTGATTAAAAACATACACAAACTAATACATTATAAAATAACAGCCAGGCATCTTAAAATTTATCTGGGTAGGCTTGCCGGAAGAGATCAGTCTTCACAACTTTTTTAAATTCAGAAAGACTGTTGGCGAATCTCTTCCGGCAGAAGAGATTCGGCATTTTAGTCTGGGAGCGGCAGAAGAGAAGGTCCTTTGGGTAATGGTTGTCAGCCTAGTTTTGGCTGACTGTAGTAAACCCTTCCCAGGGGACCTGAGCGTGCGGGGCGGATTGCATGGGACAATACAACCTGGACCCAAATCATGTAGGGCTTTAAAGGTAATAACCAACACGTTATACTTCGCCCAGAAACTAATAGGCAGCCAGTGAAGTGATTTTAGAGTTGGTGTAAAATGGTCACTCTTAGGTGTACCAGTGACCAGCCTGGCTGCCCTATTTTGAACTAGTTGAAGTTTTCGGACTAGGCACAAAGGTAGCCCTATGTAGAGAGCATGGCAGAAGTCGAGCTTCGAAGTTACCAGCGCGTGCACCACCGTCTTTAGGTCTTCCGACTCTAGGAAGGGGGGCAGCTGGTGTATCAGCCGAAGATGATAGTAGGCACTCCTGGCCGTTGCATCTATCTGAGCTGTCATTTGGAGCGATGGATCCAGGAGCCTTTGATGGCTAAATTCACCAAGCCTGTACATAGTTTTCATTGTTTTAGTTGGTTTTACTGTTTTTAAATTCTATACTGGTTTTAACTTATTGTTTAATTTGTTTTTAGTTGCGCATATTTATTGTTGTATATTGTTTGTGTGGTATTACCTGTATGTCACCCTGAGATCCTTGTGATATAAGGCGGGCTACAAATGTTTTAATAAATAAATAAATCCAAGGGGTTTTTTCCCCTTGCCCTAAATCCGTTCCCCCCCCCGCCCCAAATGTATTTTGTGATGGATTTTCCCATTGCTGTAGATTCAGTGCAGTTTGGGAGCCTGTGTGGCCCTCCCTGGCTTCAGAGCAGGCTGATAGAAGCGGCACTGATTGGCCGTAAGGAAAATTGGGTTAGTGAGAGCAGAGGGCTAAACATGGCTCCCCAGAAGTAACTCATTGCCTTCCATTGCACTTTGACAAGTACAGGAGCGGGGAGGGGAGCCGGCCCTGCTGTTTTGAAACTGCGCCGTTGCGAACGTGGGCTCAGTCCCTGCCTTTCCACTCTTTACTGCTGCACTATTTCGTAGTTGTGCACTTTCAATACAGGGTACTACTTCACCCAGGCTTAGGGGCGCAGCCACCACTATTGGGAGAGAGACGGATGTGAGGGTGGATGTTTGCATGTCTACTCAGGATTAACCCCTCCATTTTACTTTATGAGCACGCAAGCGAGCGGGCGGAAGGCTCTTGATTCAGAGATTCGCAACAACCAAGGAGCCTGGCTGAGAGAGGGTGGGCACCTGTTGATTCGAAGCTGCGTAGGTGCATGGAGGCATCCTTTCACTGCTACGGAGTTGAGCAGCAGAAGACAAAATACTTTCACAGCAATCCCACCTTGAACTGACACACAATTCCTGGACATGAGAACCACGTACCCACGGGCCCTCTGTCTGGTTGTGATTCATCCATTAATTTGCTCTTTCTCACAAACACAAACCCCACACCCCATTCACTCATTCACACACACACGCAGCCCGTCCATCCATTTCCATCCAGCATCCATTCATTCTTTTATGAACACGCGCACAGAGATACTTATACTCCTGCTTCTCTTCACTTTCTATTCCCTCTCCGGACTGTGGCCACTGCCTCCGTGAGTATTAAGGAAAACAACGGGAGATGCTAGAGGCATTGGGAGGCCACACAGCAACAAGGCCAAGGGCAGCGAGAAAACGGTTGTGCTCCTGGGCCTCTCATAGTCATGTAAGAGTGCAGGACACAGAATAACGGGCTCAAGTAACAGCAAGCCAGATTCCGGCTGGACACCAGGAAAGACTTACTGAATTTAACAATTTTTATTATTTTCTACAGAACAAAATGAAACAAAACTTCACAAACAATACAATACAATACAATACAACTTGTGAAAGCATACATACAAAACATATACGGCCATATTCCATTTAAGGCATTCTTCACGGCAGACATATGGGCTATCTATTCTTACTAGTTAGTTCCCTAAATACTGTAACTTTATATCATTCTGACTTAGAATCATAGAATCATAGAATCATAGAATAGCAGAGTTGGAAGGGGCCTACAAGGCCATCGAGTCCAACCCCCTGCTCAAGGCAGGAATCCACCCTAAAGCATCCCTGACAGATGGTTGTCCAGCTGCCTCTTGAAGGCCTCTAGTGTGGGAGAGCCCACAACCTCCCTAGGTAGCTGATTCCATTGTCGCACTGCTCTAACAGTCAGGAAGTTTTTCCTGATGTCCAGCCGGAATCTGGCTTCCTTTAACTTGAGCCCATTATTCCGTGTCCTGCACTCTGGGAGGATCGAGAAGAGATCCTGGCCCTCCTCTGTGTGACAACCTTTTAAGTATTTGAAGAGTGCTATCATGTCTCCCCTCAATCTTCTCTTCTCCAGGCTAAACATGCCCAGTTCTTTCAGTCTCTCTTCATAGGGCTTTGTTTCTAGACCTCTGATCATCCTGGTTGCCCTCTTCTGAACACGCTCCAGCTTGTCTGCGTCCTTCTTGAATTGTGGAGCCCAGAACTGGACGCAATACTTTAGCCAACACATTATTGTGTATTAAGACCACAGATTATATGTGAAATCCACAGACATATAAATCATTTTTTCCAACTCTTGCAATAGTCTATCAGAGGTTTCCAGTCCAATGCAAATGAGGTTGTTGATTTTTCTCTGACTAGCACCGTAAGTTTAGCCATCTCTGCCTACTCCAAAACCTTCAGCAGCCATTCCTCCGTTGATACTTGTAAGACTTGCTGACTGTTAGAGCAGTTTGACAATGGAACCAGTTACCTAGGGAGGTGGTGGGCTCTCCCACACTAGAGGCCTTCAAGAGGCAGCTGGACAACCCTCGGTCAGGGATGCTTTAGGGTGGATTCCTACATTGAGCAGGGGGTTGGACTGGATGGCCTTATAGGCCCCTTCCAACTCTATTCTATGATTCTATGCAAGGGCTCAAGTTACAGGAAGCCAGATTCCGGCTGGACAGCAGGAAAAACTTTGTGACTGTTAGAGCAGCACGACAATGGAATCAGTTACCTAGGGAGGTTGTGGGCTCTCCCACATTAGAGGCATTCAAGAGTCAGCTGGACAGCACTCTGTCAGGGATGCTTAAAGGTGGATTCCTGTATTGAGCAGGGGGTTGGACCCGATGGCCTTACGGGCTTGTTCCAATTCGACTATTCTATGCTTCTATGGAATTCCTCCTTCTGCACAAACATTCAAGGTACACAAGCTCTCTGGTGAGGTTACCCTACTCAGGCAAGCCTTTTTTGCCTAGGAGTGAGTGGGATGTTTTGTGTCATTTTGAATGTTTATTTCAGCGACGGATTGGGGGGGGGGGAATCAAATAAAAATGCAATTACATAAGTGTTAAACTTAATTGCGTTGAGTCACGCTGTCCTGCACAGTTATGCAAAGCAGAGAAGCGACTCTGTTCTTGGGCTCTGGAGGATCAGGAACAACAGAGCCACTTGCACTGATGGCAGCTCCAAACACCTGACATGTGTACTACGCTCACCTAGCAGGGTAGGAGCCCACACAGCAATTCTGTGGATTTAGGGTTGCGGGACCCTGCTGACGTTGCTCTGAATTTGGTGCCGCCTGTGTGCTTGCTCCTGCATCTCTGTAATACCTGCTCAACCTGTCCCTTTGCAAAGATACAGGTCACTATGAAGATGCCGTATATCTCAGGTGCTCTCTCCCCATTAAGAGAAAAGACCTTAAAGGATAGGGCTTTACCCACGGAGACCTCCAAGAGTGCCCACAATCCTCTCTGCTCTGTGCTGCCTTCAAACAATTGTATGCAATAATAATTAAAAAAAAACTTGAAAATTGTTAGGGAGCCAGGTTCTCCTTCCTGTTCCCGAACCTGCCACTGATCAGCTGTTCAGTGGGCAGGAAGGCTCCACTTGACAATCTTCTTCCATCCACACAGGCCTTTCCCTTCCCCCCCCCCCTCTACCTTGCCATTCCCCCCTCCCTTCCAGCCACCCTGAAAACTCTTTTGACTAGCCAGGCACCCCACAGCACCCATAATGTTACTAGCCACATCCTCCATGGGAAGCCATTTCGTGGTGGTGCCCGCAGCAGTTTCTCAAATTCCCAAATGTGCCCATGGGTCCAAAAAAGATTGGGGACCCCTGCTGTAGGAACACAGGACACTGCCTTAATCCAGGTCACATAAGAACATGAATTGTTGTTTTTAAATGGATACTGTTGTTTTTATACTGTTTTTTATGTTTTTGATGGTTTTTAAATTTTGCATATTTTTAATGTTTACCATTTTTAATTGTTGTAAACTGCCCAGAGAGCTTCGGCTGTGGGGCGGTATATAAATGTAATGAAATAAATAAATAAGAACATAAGACGTGCCAGGCTGGATCAGACCAAGGGTCCATCTAGTCCAGCACTCTGTTCACACAGTGGCCAACCAGCTGTCAGTCAGGGACCCACAAAGCAGGACATGGTGCAACAGCACCCTCCCACCCAGGTTCCTCAGCAACTGGTGCACACAGGCTTACTGCCTCGGATACTGGAGGTAGCATGTAGCCATCAGGGCTAGTAGCCATTGATAGCCTTTGCCTATCCTAGGATGACCATATGGAAAGGAGGACAGGGCTCCTGTATCTTTAACAGTTGCATAGAAAAGGGAATTTCAGCCGGTGTCCTTTGTATATATGGAGAACCTGGTGAAATTCCCTCTTCATCACAAACATTAAAGGTGCAGGAGCTATACTAGAGTGACCAGATTTAAAAGAGGGCAGGGCACCTGCAGCTTTAACTGGTGTGATGAAGAGGGAATTTCACCAGGTTCCCCATATATAGGGTGACCATATGAAAAGGAGGACAGGGCTCCTGTATCTTTAACAGTTGTAGAGAAAAGGGATTTTCAGCAGGTGCCATTTGTATGCAGACAGCATCTGGTGAAATTCCCTTTTCATAGCAATAGTTAAAGGTGCAGGCGCCTCCCTCTCTTTTGTATCTGCTCAAGAGGGCTCCTGCAGCTTTAACTGTTTTGATGAAGACAAAATTTCACCAGCTGCTACATGCATTCAAATGACACTTGCTGAAATTCCCTTTTCTATACAACTTTAAAGATACAGGAGCCCTGTCCTCCTTTTCATATGGTCACCCTACCCATATATACAAATGACACTTGCTGAAATTCCCTTTTCAATACAACTGTTAAAGATACAGGAGCCCTGTCCTCCTTTTCATATGGTCACCCTATCTATCCACCTCAGTATTGGCTCCATTGACTGCAGCTACTTTCTAGGATTCCAGACAGGAGTCTTTCCAGCCCTACCTGGAGATGCTGGGGGTTGAATCCGGGACCTTTGTCATGCAAGACATAAGCTCTTTTTAGGAACCGCCCAGGGAGCTTCAGCTATTGGGTGGTATAAAAATATGCAATTTATTTATTTATTTATTACATTTTTATACCGCCCAATAGCCGAAGCTCTCTGGGCAGTTCACAAAAATTAAAACCATAATAAAACAAATAACCATAATTAAATAAATAAATAAAATACCAGTGATCCACAGATCTCCCCTAATGTCTGGCAAGAAATTTCTGCTGCTAAAGAAAGAGAGAGCCATGCAATGATGGCTCTGAAAGGTGTGTAACTACCCCAAGATTTTGGAAACGAGGAGAGAAGGCTTCAGAATCCAAAGGAGTAAATATAAGCAGAGACTGAGCTACGTCCATAGCAACTTGAGTGGAAGAGATGTTATTTATTGCCTCAATGTGGCAGGATCCAATTTGACGGCGGTTACTCAGAGCGAGTGGGCTCATCTCTCGTGTTCTCGCCGCCTTCGCCTTCGAGGGACCCAAGAAGTAGCGGGAGCAGATGGCTGGAGGAAAGTGATAGTAATTTCCATCAGAGGTTGCTAACCAGAAAGGAGACACCCAGTGGCTGCCAGTTTGGCGAAGACGTTTGAGAATGGTGCGGATTGGCTGGCCCAAAGTGGCAAATGCAACGAAACTTGGTTATACGCAAAATGATTCAAATTGAAAATCAATCAAGAAACTTTGGCCCTTTCTACACCTAAGGGTTATCCCAGGAAAATGGAGGGATCGGCCCGGCCTGGCTCCTGGGATCCCCTGTGTGTCATTTGCATGCACAGGGACGATCCCGGGGGGTGGGTGGGGAAAGGCAGGCGTAGAAACGGCCTGAGTCGATTACCCGGAAAAAGCTGGTAATCCATCCATTACAGTTGCAATTTTATTGCACCGGCAGGTGTACATCCTTCATGTGTAGGTGAAGCTGTATTTCCAAGTAAACATCCTAGGCTCATAGGGTTGGAAGGCGCCATTTAGGCCATCAAGGCCAACCAGTGGAGGACACAGCTTCTCCCCTTTAAAAGCTTGAATGGATTAACCGCTGATGTCCAGTTTTAATCAGGCAGGGGGTGCAGGGAGAGAAGACATGGACACGTATTTTTTAAAAGCTATTTTGGTTTTAGTGTGTTACTGGGACAGGGAATGGGGGAAATAAAAGAAATATGTAGCTGTAAAGAAAGCCAAGGTCATAGAATCATAGAATAGCAGAGTTGGAAGGGGCCTACAAGGCCATCGAGTCCAACCCCCTGCTCGATGCAGGAATTCACCCTAAAGCATCCCTGACAGATGGTTGTCCAGCTGCCTCTTGAAGGCCCCTAGTGTGGGAGAGCCCACAACCTCCCTAGGTAACTGATTCCATTGTCGTGCTGCTCTAACAGTCAGGAAGTTTTTCCTGATGTCCAGCCGGAATCTGGCTTCCTGTAACTTGAGCCCGTTATTCCGTGTCCTGCACTCTGGGAGGATCGAGAAGAGATCCTGGCCCTCCTCTGTGTGACAACCTTTTAAGCATTTGAAGAGTGCTCTCATGTCTCCCCTCAATCTTCTCTTCTCCAGGCTAAACATGCCCAGTTCTTTCAGTCTCTCTTCATAGGGCTTTGTTTCCAGACCCCTGATCATCCTGGTTGCCCTCCTCTGAACACGCTCCAGCTTGTCTGCGTCCTTCTTGAATTGTAGAGCCCAGAACTGGACGCAATACTCTAGATGAGGCGTAACCAGATTCAAAACAAAACAACACACACACAACCTGTCCCCTTCACCTGTCTTTTGAGAACTAAGGCTGCAAGACTACATAGGAATCTGCCTTGAACTGTAGGTGCAGTTCGCTTAGTTTTGTGTACAAAGACGGGCAGAAGATCTCCAAGGTTCAGACAGGGATCTTTTCCTAGCCTCACCTGGGGATTGAACCCAGGACCTTCGGCATGCAGTGAAGGGGCCCTAGCACTGAGCTGCAGTCCCGTCCCCCAACATCCCTTGCCTGTCTCGGGGGTGGGTGGGAACGACCTCCAGAATGCTGGAAGAGCCCCGCTGCGCTCATCACAAGAAAAGTAGCCACACGGAATGTGAAGCCAGGCTGCCACGCACACGCCGCGGCTCTCGCTGTTCTCTCGGAGGTCTCCGATTCACACCTATATGAGGAGGTTTGCTCCGCACCGCACCACCCCACCCCCAGTCCTTGCCTGCAGTTACAGAACAAATCTACCCGCTTGGCATGCGGCATTACCCAGCTCCTACACACCTAGCCTTTGAAGCAAACATGTTTCCTACACAGCTTCTTTGGCTGAAATTATATTTTCAGCCTCCTCCACCATCCATCATTGCTTACACAGTCATATCTCAGGTTCAGGAGCTTTTAAGAGAGGTTGTTGTTTTTTTGGACTGGGGACATGCATGGAGATGGAGAAAGCACAGGCCCCGTGTGTGTGTGTGTGTGTGTGTGTGTGTGTGTGTGTGTGTGAGAGAGAGAGAGAGAGAGAGAGAGAGAGAGAGAGAGAGATGACCTAACCTTTTGAAAAGAGAAAGATAATTTTTAAATAAACTATCCCAAGGACATCGTTTAGAGAAAGCTCTCCCTCCCTGCATTTCAAAAACACACAAACATGCAACAGTGTTAGGGTGGTTTGAACAGATGCAAGAAAAGAGAATACGTGCTGTATCTTTAATACAGGGGTGGCAAATCTCAGACCTATAGGTCAGAACTTGGTTCCAGTAGAGTGACCCTATGGAAAGGAGGACAGGGCTCCTGTATCTTTAACAGTTGCATAGAAAAGGGAATTTCAGCAAGTGCCATTGTATGCAGGCAGCACCTGGTGAAATTCCCTCTTCATCACAACCGTTAAAGCTGCAGGAGCTATACTAGAGTGACCAGATTTAAAAGAGGGCAGGGCACCTGCAGCTTTAACTGTTGTGATGAAGAGGAAATTTCACCAGTTCCCCATATATACAAATGACACCCTTTTCAATACAACGGCCCTGTCTTCCTTTTCATATGGTCACCCTAGTTCCAGACCGGCCTTCCAGGACTCACTGGATGGACACGCCCCCCTCTTCTGGCCATGCCCACTTCCCCCAACTGCCAATCGTTAGGCGGTTTTCTGGCTTTTGCATGGTTCCCCCTCCCCTTAATTCTAAAAAGCTGACGCACCTTTCCTAAGGGCTTAGGTTACTGGCGCTGACAGCTTTAAGCTAAAACATGACGCCGTTCATGGTATTTTGGCTCCACCCCTGTTACCTGTGCTCCCATCAATCCCTGAAATGTAGCACCTGAGACCGCCCCCAAAATGGGGCATGACCAGGTACAAAAGAAGGCAGGGCTCCTGCAGCTTTATCTGTTGTGATGAAGAGGGAATTTCATCAGGTGCTGCAGAATTTATTTATTTATTTATTTATTTATTTATTTATTTATTTATTTATTACATTTCTATACCGCCCAATAGCCGGAGCTCTCTGGGCGGTTCCCTTTTCTATACAACTGTTAAAGATACAGAAGCCCTGTCCGCCTTCCCAGAGGGTCATCCTAGTCCAGAGTCACTCAGTGAGCCGAGTGGGAACTAGAACCTGGATTTTCTAAGCCGCAACCCAACTCTCTAACTGCTATGCCACACCTTCCTTCCTTCCTTCCTTCCTCCCTCCCTCCCTCCCTCCCAACTGGCCTCAGCTGGGGACCGGTCATTTTGCTGTGTGTCATCAGTGATTCCCATAGAAATATCAGGAACGGGCTCCTCGGAGTAATTCTTTTTACTCCCAAAGAAGTCAACTATGTCTGCACACCTCGTGTTGGAATGGAAGTGTTTGCCCAATTTCAGCTCAGACAAATAGGGCGTCCCAGCTATCAGACGGTTGGGAAACATTGACGTAGGGGGTTAATCATACATAGGCAATCCAAATGTGCCGATAATCATACAGAACCATTTCCTTAAGAAAATGCCACGCCACCACCAAAGCAAGGCTCGTGGCTTCAACATGGAGCAGGCCTCCTGGGGCCCCAAAATTGCACAATCAAGTAATTTCTATCAAAGGCGCTTTTAACATATTATCTTTAAATAGCACCCACATTGAGCTAGGCTATAATTACTGACAGCTTCTAATTCCAGGAAGCCGTTTCAGTTCCCTGCAAGCTTTGTGTTAATATTACGAGCATAATCTTTTATTACTTGATCTCTGCAGCTTCATCTCTTATTTCTTTTACTTAAACGAAAGAGAAACTCTACCGCTCCGTTCTTTTGGTGCAGCACTCTTTCTTGTTAGCAAATACTTCTTGCCGTGAAATGGCTGGAATTAGGATGAGGAGGAGGAGCATAGGAGGAGCCATGTTGGATCAACTAGGGTGACCATATGGAAAGGAGGACAGGGCTCCTGTATCTTTAACAGTTGCATAGAAAAGGAAATTTCAGCAGGGGTCTTTTGTATGCATGCAGCACCTGGTGAAATTCCCTCTTCATCACAACAGTTAAAGCTGCAGGAGCTATACTAGAGTGACCAGATAAAAAGGAGGGCAGGGCTCCTGCAGCCTTCAGGATACAGTGACCGATACAGTGTCTACACCAGTGTGGTATAGTGGCTAAAGTGTTGGATTGGGAGTCGGGAGATCCGGGTTCTAGTCCCCACTCAGCCATGGAAACCCACTGGGTGACTTTGGGCCAGTCACAGACTCTCAGCCCAACCCACCTCACAGGGTTGTTGTTGTGAGGATAAAAATGGAGAGGAGGAGGAGGATTATGTATGCCGTCTTGGGTTCTTTGGAGGAAAAAAGGCAGGATATAAATGCAATAATAAAAATAAAATAAATAAATAATTTCGATCTTTGCTTTTTGGAAACTGGATTGAAAGACAAAAAAACCCACCCACTCCCCAAAAAACCCTTGGATAGACAGTGGCTCAGTTCGGACAACACAATAACCACCGGTGGTTTTAGAAGTCAGTTGAATGGGCAACGGTTGGTATTTGTGTCGTCTGTCAGGCAAAAGGCCCCCACAGTTGACTTTTTCTTCCAAAAAACCCCACAAACCCACTGGAGAAATAAAACTGCCTGCAGAGTTGACAAGTATCATAACTGTTGGTTTTCATGTTCTCCGAACTGAGCCGGTGGACTATTTTGCAGGGTTGAGTTGACTTATCTCGGCTGGCTACAGAGTTCCCAGGAAAGAGTGGCCAAAACCACACCGGCTGCTCTGCTACAGCTGTCACAACTTGCAGAGGCTGCTGGGATAGCACCAGGAAGACTGAGGAGGGGGGCGGGGAAAGGGGCGGGAGCTGTGTCAGTCAAATGCCAGGTTGACTATCAGTCCACTCAGCGCCGGCCCCAAGCACCCACAAAAACCCAACTGTGAGTTTTCTGCTCCACCCACCACTGACTAAACGTAGCCAGTTGACGGTTAGTTGCTAACCTTAGGCGACAGTTCGCGTCGTCATTTGCGGCCACAACATGGTCTTCTGGGCCAGCAAAAGAGCAGCTACATCTTCATTCGGAACCCAGCTGGGCTTCAGCCGGTTCGCCAACATTCAGTGGCTGGGTAGACGCGGAATGCGGTGGGAACACTTGCTCCCCACTTTATTTCAGGACACACCTGCGGCCGCGCCACCCCAGGTTCTCATCATCCACCTCGGAGGAAATGACCTGGGGTTACTCAAGGGCAAGGCACTAATATTGCAAGCTATTGCGGATTTCAACATCATTCGGCGGCGTTGGCCCGGAGTAATAATAATTTGGTCCTGCATACTACCCAGGTTCGCATGGCGTTCGGGCGATATCAAGCCAATGGAGAGGGCTCGGCGGCGTGTCAATGGTGAAATATTCCGTGAGCTAAGCAAACACGGGGACGTCAGCATCATGCGCCCCGCAATTACACTGACCCGGACGGAGCTATATCAACAGGACGGCGTACACCTGTCTGATATTGGAAACGACTTATTTTTATACGATCTGCAAAGGGGCCTCCAAGGCGTTCTAGGGAGATGGGGGGGGGAGCGACTAAGCAAGTGGCTTGCCGCCGCCTGTGGCAGGTAGGGAAGGGCATCCAGAGGGAATATAATGGTGAGCTTCCAAGGCACTGTTACAGTGATGGGTGACTCCCGAGGGCTCCCAGTGTTGAGCCTTGTGGCCAGGCTGGGGGATAAGGACCACCTTTGAGGCCAACCTCTCTCACCCACCTTGAGCCTTGGGGCAAGGGAAAGTCTCCCTACCCCACGTAGGGAATGGACAGCAGGGCGGCGAAACGGAGCACCACCCGCTGGGCCGGGAAAGCTCGCCCCCTTCACTTAGTCAGGCCTGGCTGGATGCCCGAAGGGAACCCCCTTTGCAGATCTTGAATAAATGTGGCCCAGTTTAATTCCAGCACTTATGTCATCTCTTATTTCTTGCGTCCATCCCACAAGGGATGATCGTCTTCCCATACCTACCAGCCCTGTGGATTCTACAACTCCACGTCCATGGCCAGTTGTGTGAGCTTGATCGGGGTCTCTTCATGGAAGCATATGGGTGCTATTTCAGCAGCTGGCTTATTTAGAGCTTAGTGTCCATTTGATCTGATTCTCACCAGATGTTCATTTCATCATATAAGGAGATTCCCCGCCCTGGGAGAAATCACATCCCAGGACTAAAATACATCCGAGGGAGACAAAAGATTATGTTGGATTGGAAACAGCCTCTTTGCAAGGAGCTTGTTGATGGAACGGTGAGTCCTTTCCTCTTTGATGCTCCACAGTAGCAGGGAGAAAGTAGAATGTGTGTGTGAGAGAGAGAGAGACTCTACTACTAGGTCTGGAGAGACACGAGTTCAAATGCCCGTTCGGCTGTGAAACTCAGTAGGGCAGTGAATCCAACACAGATGTACATTGATGGTGCTATATAAATAAATAAATAAATAATAATAATAATAATAATAATAATAATAATTTCACTCAGAACCAGTCAGAACTCCAAAGGAGCTCTCCAAGATGTGCACCATGCAAGACCACCTTGGATATTTATTTATTTATTACATTTCTATACCGTCCAATAGCCGGAGCTCTCTGGGCAGTTCACAAAAATTAAAATCATCCAAAGTATAACACAACAGTATAAAACCGTAATATAAAATACAATATAAAAGCTCAACCAGATAAAAACAGCAGCAATGCAAAATTACGAATTTAAAACACCAAGTTAACAATTACTTATTGACTGTTAAAATGCTGGGAGAATAAAAAGGTCTGCACCTGGCGTCTAAAAGCATATAATGTAGGGGCCAAGCAAACCTCCTTAGGGAGCTCATTCGACAGCCGGGGTGCCACAGCAGAGAAGGCCCTCCTCCTGGTAGCCACCTGCCTCACTTCCTTTGGCAGGGGCTCACAGAGAAGGACCCCTGAGGATGACCTTAAGGTCCAGGCAGGTACATATGGGAGGAGGCGTTCCTTCAGATAGCCTGGTCCCAAGCCGTTTAGGGCTTTGAATGTTAATACCAGCACTTTGAATCGGGCCCGGACCTGGACTGGCAGCCAATGAAGCTGGAAAAGGACTGGCGTGATGTGGTCTCGTCGGCCAGTTCCTGTTAGTAAACGGGCTGCCCTGTTTTGTACCAGTTGAAGTTTCCGGACCGTTTTCAAAGGCAGCCCCACGTATAACGCATTGCAGTAATCCAAGCAAGAGGTTATCAGAGCTATTGGATACCTGTGTTAGATCTAATGGATACCTCCGTTAGAGCCAGTGTGGTGTAGTGGTTAGCGTGTCAGTCTGGGAGTCGGGAGATCTGGGTTCTAGTCCCCACTCGGCCATGGAAACCCACTGGGTGACTTTGGGCCGGTCACTGTCTCTCAGCCCAACCTACCTCACAGGGTTGTTGTTGTGAGGATAAAATGGAGAGGAGGAAGGTTATGTATGCTGCGTTGGGTTCCTTAAGGAGGAAAAAAGGCAGGATAAAATTCAATAAATAAATAAATAAATAAATAAGAGTTCTGACTGAATCCCGGAGCAGGTTCACTGACCTTGGAACAACCATCCCGCCCTGCGTGTGTATGTGAGATCCAATGAAATTGGGGGAGAGGCTGCAGGTTCAGAACGAATGCAAGGAAGTGCTTCTTCGGCCAATCTGCATTTTCCAGAATAACGTGGGGATCAGAGCATCGTTATCCGCTGGCTTTCGCACTCCCTGAATATCCTGATGCTGTCCTCAGCTCAGTGAAAGTATCAAAAGGCATTTGAATATACATATTTGGAGAGAAAACACATTCAAACGACATCTTTAAATGCGCATTAAAAAGGGAATGCTCCTCCAGATTTTGGGAAGTATCGCAGATTCATGTGAAAACAGGGCAGAACGGGCCTAGGAATTGAAAAGACTATTTCCAGTCTATGCCAATTTTGCATGTAATCAACCATAAATCCATTCCGTCCAATTTCCCTATCAGTCTGCAATAAAAAAAGCATGAAAATGCACATTTATTTGTATACATAATTTCATCCAATATACACAGCTATGCATGTAAGTTCCCCAAATATACACAATTTTGTATGCAGCTTTCCCTGATATAATACACATTTTTGGTATATATATTTTTGAGTTAAGAACTGCATTAAAAATTCAGAGTAGGGTGCAGTCTGAAGGATGATTGTGTTTTGACATGCATAATAGTCTGGGAAGAATAACTTAGGTCAGTTTGCTTAGAAGCGCAGATCAAATGAAATTCTTCCCCATCCATAAGAATGTGTGAACACATATGCCAATGACAAAGACTGTAAATGGACTGTTTTATCAATCCCTGTTATAGAGTTATTTGCTCTTTGAATGCTTTTGATCCTATGACGGAGGCTCAGAGGGTGGCAGCAAGGGAGAAGGTCTTCTCAATGGTGGCCCCCTGATTGTGGAACAAACTTGCTCTTTGAATGCTTTCGATCAAATGAGGGAGGGTTGAAGGGTGGCAACAAGGGAGAATGTCTTCTCAGTGGTTCCCAGGATCTCTTCTCGATCCTCCCAGAGTGCAGGACACGGAATAATGGGCTCAAGTTAAAGGAAGCCAGATTCCAGCTGGACATCAGGAAAAACTTCCTGACTGTTAGAGCAGTACGACAATGGAATCAGTTACCTAGGGAGGTTGTGGGTTCTCCCACACTAGAGGCCTTCAAGAGGCAGCTGGACAAGCATCTGTCAGGGATGCTTTAAGGTGGATTCCTGCATTGAGCAGGGGGTTGGACTCGATGGCCTTGTAGGCCCCTTCCAACTCTGCTATTCTATGATTCTATGATTCTATGGTGGCCCCCCGATGGTGGAACAAGCTCCTCACTGAAGCCCGCCTGGCATCAACACTGCCATCTATTTGATGCCAGGTTAAGACTGCCCTCTACTCCCAGGCATGCGTTGGCATATGATGGGGCATTTATGCCAGTCGTCTAAACAGATCTAGTATTTTATTTAAACTGTTTGTAGCTGTCTAAATTGTTTTAAGTTTTTGTATGTTTAATTTTTTTTAATGCTGTACGAATTGTTGTAAACTGCCCAGAAATCTCTGGCTCTTGGGCGCTATAGAAATGAAATAAATAAATAAATAAATAAATGATCATACAATCATAGAATAGCAGAGTTGGAAGAGGCCTACAAGGCCATCGAGTCCAACCCCCTGCTCAATGCAGGAATCCACCCTAAAGCATCCCTGACAGATGGTGTCCAGCTGCCTCTTGAAGGCCTCTAGGGTGGGAGAGCCCACCACCTCCCTAGGTAACTGGTTCCATTGTCGTACTGCTCTAACAGTCAGGAAGTTTTTCCTGATGTCCAGCTGGAATCTGGCTTCCTTTCACTTGAGCCCGTTATTCCGTGTCCTGCGCTCTGGGAGGATCGAGAAGAGATCCTGGCCCTCCTCTGTGTGACAGCCTTTCAAGTATTTGAAGAGTGCTATCATGTCTCCCCTCAATCTTCTCTTCTCCAGGCTAAACATGCCCAGTTCTTTCAGTCTCTCTTCATAGGGCTTTGTTTCCAGACCCCTGATCATCCTGGTTGCCCTCCTCTGAACACGCTCCAGCTTGTTTGCATCCTTCTTGAATTGTGGAGCCCAGAACTGGACGCAATACTCTAGATGAGGCCTAACCAGGGCCGAATAGAGAGGAACCAGGACCTCACGTGATTTGGAAGCTATACTTCTATTAACGCAGCCCAAAATAGCATTTGCCTTTCTTGTAGCCATATCGCACTGTTGACTCATATTCAGCTTGTGATCTACAACAATTCCAAGATCCTTCTCGTTTGTAGTGTTGCTGAGCCAAGTATCCCCCATCTTGTAACTGTGCATTTGGTTTCTATTTCCTAAATGTAGAACTTGGCATTTTGCCTGATGATGATGATGATGATGATGATGATGCAGCTTTAGAAAGATATGTATGGGTAAAGTCTTGGCCTCTCTTTTGCTCTCTCTCAGTCCTTGTGTGGCAGGATTGCACACGGCTCCGATCAACAGCATTCGGTCAAGGACCATCCTCGGCACTCATGAAGCCGATGTAGAACGGCTTAATTGTGCGTGTGTGTGTATGTTTGTTTGTGTGTTTTTAAAGCAAAGCACAAGCGAAGCTCCTTTTCCAGGCTTGACTCATCCTGCCCCATCAGCACCCTAAAACATGAGCCACTCCTGGCACAGGCAGTTATTTCAGAAGGAATGACTCACTGGTTCCTACTCACCGCGGGCAGAGATTTCCCTGCGCACAGCAAGTCTGGAGAACAGTGTGAGGTCAGGGAAAGATCCCAAAACTCCAGCTGGCAAATGACCAGAGATCAGACTGTTCCAAGACTGCTCAGGAAGACTGGAAAGGAGAGACAGCGAGAGCTGCTCCCTGGTTCCTGAACAGTGTACGGTGCGAGGTCACAACGGAGGCATGTCTGCGACGGGAAAAAGGCGGGCCGCATGAAAACTGCCAAGGCGACATTGCAACAGGAAACTCTCTGAGATGGCCAAGCCTGATAGGGAGCCGTCAACCCCAGTCTCACTCCTCCTATATGCTGATGATGCCGTCCTGATATCACAAACGCGTCTGGGTCTTAAACGCCTAATGGACGGCTTTGTAGACTTTTGTGAGAAGAACTTTTTAACAATCAATAACTTTAACTCCAAAGTGATAGTCTTCAGTAAGAGGAAGATTAAATTCACCTGGACTATAGGGGGGAAGAGAATTTCCCAGGTTGATTCTTATAAATACCTGGGGATTTGGTTTCAGGAAACTCTATGTTGGGGTGTACATGTTAAACATGTAAAGATTAAGGCCGAGCACACAGCCGGTGTGCTTGCCCGGTTTCACTATACAAAGGGTGGGAAATTTCTACCATCTACCATTAGGGTCTTTTCAGCCAAAACGGTGTCTCAGACACTGTTTGGATCACCAATCTGGCTACCACATTATAAAGGATCCCTTGAAAGTGTTCAACATCTATTTTTAAGGATAGTATTTGGTGCCCCAAGATGTGTCTCTAGTGCTGTCTTAAATTTGGAAGCAGGACTTAATTCGCTAAATTGTTTAGCATGGAGCCATACTATATACTACTGGCTCTGCTGTCATTTAGCTACCACCTCTAACTCTTTGAGCCTTGTGTGGCGCAGAGCGGTAAAGCAGCAGTTTCTGCAGCTGAAACTCTCCCCACGGCCTGAGTTCGAACCCAGCAGAAGCTGGTTTCAGGCAGCTGGCTCGGGTCAACTCAGCCTTCCATCCTCCCGAGGTCGGTAAAATGAGTACCCAGTTAGCTGGGGAAAGGTAATCAGGGCCGGGGAAGGCAACGACAAACCACCTCGCTATAAGGCCTGCCAAGAAAACGTCAGCGAAAGCTGGCATCCCTCCAAGAGTCAGTAATGACTCAGTGCTTGCACGAGAGGTTCCTTTCCTTTGAGCCTCGTGTGGCGCAGAGCGGTAAAGCAGCAGTTTCTGTAGTTGAAACTCTCCCCACGGCCTGAGTTCGAACCCAGCAGAAACTGGTTTCAGGCAGCCGGCTCGGGTCGACTCAGCCTTCCATCCTCCCGAGGTCGGTAAAATGACTCCCCAGTTAGCTGGGGGAAAGGTAATAACGGCCGGGGAAGACAACAGCAAACCACCCCGCCATAAGGCCTGCCAAGAAAACGTCGGCGAAAGCAGGCGTCCCTCCAAGACTCAGTAATGACTCAGTGCTTGCATGAGAGGTTCCTTTCCTTTACTTTTCTGTAATTAATTCAATGTATTGATTCTCTGTTGAAACGATTTGTATTTTTCTCTTTCTGGTCAACTGACTGCAAATAAAGATGATGAAGATGATAGGGAGCCATGTAGTTACCAGTGGAAGCAGGTAGCTCCAATGTCTGTGGGGCAGTGAATCTGCTCCAGGTTTCAACCAGAAACAATCAGAACTCTAAAGAAGTTAACCACGGTGCTCTACAGTACATTATTCGTTGTTACTAAGAACGTAAAAAGAACCATGCTTGATCAGACCAAGGGTCTATCTAGTGCAGCACTCTGTTCACACAGTGGCCAACCAGCCATTGGTCAGGGACCAACAAGGCAGGACATGGTGCAACAGCACCCTCCCACCCATGTGCCCCAGCAACTGGTGCACACAGGCTTACTGCCTCACATACTGGAGGTAGCATGTAGCCATCAGGGCTAGTAGCCATGGATAGCCTTTGCCGCCAGGAATTTATCCAACCCCCTTTTAAAGCCATCAAAATGGGTGGCCATCACTACATCTTGTGGCAGTGAGTTATATTTCATTATATTTCTGTACTGCTCCATAACCAAAGCTCTCTGGGCGGTTCAGCATTAAAACACAGTATGCAAAATTTAAAAACTTAAAAAACACACAGATATTATACCCAAAGACAGCATACCGCTAAAAGAAAACCTCGAGTGATCAGCCAAACAAATCTAGAATCAATTGAAACTCACCAGGTGCTGCCAAATGCCTGGGGCCGTTGCTAGACGAGGCCTTAGCACGGTGTGAGGCCTGGTCTCCCTCCTGTGCATCCAGATGACACACAGGGGATTCCGGGGTCAGGCCGGGCTAAGACCTCGCTTGAACTGGCCTCAGGCCGGGGCTGCGGAAAGTCTAGCAGGGTCCGTGGCTTTTCCCGGCTGCTTGCTTACTCACGAGTAGCCGGGAGAAGCCACGGACTGAGCACAGCGCTCATAGAAGCACTGTGCCCATCGGGTCAGGTGGGGGGGAGAATCACGGGGGTGGGGAGATAGGGGCTGGGGGAAAGGCCGGACCCGGCAGGAGAGGGGGTGGGGAAGAAGGACGAGGGACAGGGCACGGACATGGCGGACGGGGGATGGGGAAGAAGGACGGGGGACAGGGCATTGGGGAGGGGGGAAGGACGGGCGAGCGAGCGGCCAGGGGGGCCATCAGGCATTGTGGGGGGGGAATCAGGGGCAGGGGGAGCGGGGACCCTATATTTATTTTTAAAAGCACTTACCTTCTCCGGCGGTGCGCTTCTGCGCACATGGCCCTTTAATTGTAAACAAAAATGCCAGACGCGACGGGGCTTCCCCTTGCCCCGTCGCGTCTTACGTGTGGAAAAGGGCGACAGCGCGCGCTAGCTGTAGCGCGCCGTCGCCCCGCCTCCCAGACAGATTTTCTGGTAGGTCTAGCAAGGCCCTGGGAAAAGAGAAAAGTCTTGACCCGGCGTCAAAAAACAAGGTGAAACCAGCAGCAGAATAAAAGAACGCCAAGATCTAAAAGCACTAGAAACAATCCTTAAAATGCCTGAGGAAATGAAAACGAAAAGGTCTTCACCTGGTGCCGAGAATACCGCCATATAGGTACCAGGTCAGCCTCTCTGGGGAGAGTTTTCCACAGATGCGTGCTGTGAATCCATTCTGGGTTTTAGCCAGAACTTTAAAATGCAGCTTTGGATAGTTCCTTTAGGGTTCTGGCTGTTGCTGACAGAAACCATCACTGAGAAGCCTCTGTCCCTCTTGTAAGAACCCACCTCACCTCATTTGTTGAGTTGAGTGAATTCTTCTCCTGGTGCCACATCCTGAGTTTTACCTATTCTCGAGAATCCCGGCCCGCAGCTCTGTCCTCCACGTAGCTTGGTGGCAGAGCACATAATTTGTACGTCGAAAGACACCGGGTCTATTCTTAGCAGCTCCAGTGGAAGGATCTCTTAGGCAGCAAAGAGCCTGGCTTGGGAGTCACTGCTAGTCAAAGAGGACAATTCGAGGCTGCCTGCCTACTTCGCCAAAGCTGGAATTAGATGTTGCATTGTTATGAAAAAATAACTGATTTCCCACTACTCCCTCCTCCCATCTCTTCTCTCCCATTCCTTCTTCCAAGATCCCTAATTCCCCTTTCCCAAAATGTCACCCTTGGGTGATTTCTAAGTGATTTAGATGAGTAGAATAGACCCCTACTCCCAGGTAGGAGAGAAAAGTCCCATTTACCTATTTGGGTAAGGTTGCTTACTCAGGTGTAAAGAACGAGCCCTAGCCGCTGGTTAAATCGCCAGGCGCTTGCTTGCGCAGCTGGCATACACACACACACCCCTCTTATTTCCTTTCCCCACAGCTCAGTGGGAAACCAGGGAGAGAAATAAGAGGTGGGGAGCTCGCCCATCGAAAGGAATGTCAGGTGCCATCTTGAGGGCTGGGGGCTGCTTCTTCACCTTCCTTTCCACACGCTTCCGCGAGAATTTGGGAAGGGAAGGTGAAGCGGGAAGGTTTCTGCCACGTAGGCAAGGGGGGACAGGAATGTCCCAGGGGACATTGCGAAGCGGGGGGGGGGGGGAACCAGGGAGGAGTGGTGGACAGGGATTAGTTAAAGACAATGGAATAGGTGACAGGATGGTCCCAGGATTCATTACTAAGGGAATCATGTGATAATGGAGTTTGCAAAGTCAATAGGGTCTCTCACCCATCTGGGCATGTCAAGAAAACAGGGAGGAGGATCAGCTGTGACGATCTGAGCAAGCAGCCAATTATTTGCATACAATGTTTCCCCCCTGTATAAAATGAAACGTAAACTTCTGTTCCGGGTTCTTTCCCTTACATTGACAAGGGAGAGGGACCTTTGTACAAAGAGATTTTTGGTACCTGAGGTGGAAATAAACTTTCCTTTTGAAAACCTGCATCTGGATGTTTTTTTTTATTATTTGGCTCAATTGGTTCGTATTCCACAATATTTATAACAGCATTAATCCATGAATTATTTGGTATTGCTGCCTCTTGTTAAAAAGACAGGGGGGGAATCAGAGTAGGATGAGCATTTACAAGGCTAAAAGAAAGACCGTGCTCTCCTTTAGAGAAGAAAAAGTTAAATGGTTTACTCACAATATTCTTGCATATAAGATGCAGGTACAGCATAGGGTTTCAAAAGGGGTTTGTTCAGTCCATTTTGTGTTCCATTAGACCAGTTGCTGGGGAACATGGGTGGGAGGGTGCTGCTGCACTAAGTCCTGCTTGTGGGTTTCCCGTGGGCAGCCACTGGTGTGAACAGAGTGCTGGACTAGATGGACCCTGGGTCTGATCCAACATGGCTCGTCATATGCTCTTATGTTCTTACACAGGCAGGAACGAGAGCAAACATGGGTGTGCTCCCAGCAATAGAGGAAGTCAGAGAAAGGGGGTGGGGAAAGGAAGTGGAGGAGCAGGAAACCACACTGTAGGCTATAGAGAGCCTAAGGCTAGCTGGGCCCCAAATCCCCATGAATTAACTAACTGCAACACTGCCCCCTTCCTGTAACTTGCAGAAGAGGTTGCAACGTTCCAAGCCGTGCATTCCATGCACAACCTGTCATGTGCCATGGACTCACGCTCACCCCCTGGCCATCCCTCTTCCTTCGATGTGGGCTCTCCCACACTAGAGGCCTTCAAGAGGCAGCTGGACAACCATCTGTCAGGGATGCTTTAGGGTGGATTCCTGCACTGAGCAGGGGGTTGGACTCGATGGCCTTATAGACCCCTTCCAACTCTGCGATTCTGTGATTCTATGAGAGAAGACAAAGATGTTCTTTCAACATTAAAATGAGTATACTCTGAATAAGTTCAAGCCATGATTCATTATCCACTGTTTATGATAAGAAACAGTAAACAAGGGTGTGATGTGGTAATCTGACGGGTAAGAACAGGCTTGCAATTAGCCACTTGCCTGTTCACCTGTAGATGGTGGTTTCTGCATGTGCCTCCCTCCAGCAACTATGTCAGGGATGCTTTAGGGTGGATCCCTGCATTGAGCAGGGGGTTGGACTCGATGGCCTTGTAGGCCCCTTCCAACTCTGCTATTCTATGATTCTATGATGCACATGTGCGACACTGCCAGAGAATCAAAATCGAGTATCACCAGATGTCAAACCACGGCTAGAATCACACACTCAGTAAATATTCTCCAAACATCTGAGCTTTCAGAGAATATCTGCAGAATATCTGACATCAGTTTTGGGCACGGCGGGGAACTTTCCGAAGCCAGCGCCTCTGCCACTTCCGCGAACCCCCAAGTATAATGAATAAAAAGTCGTTGCAACTACCGGGCCTGCCTCTCCAATGCTCATTTAAACAGCTCATACTAACGAGGCGCCAGTTGCTGATCTTGTCTCTGCATTGTTCATCCATTCATACTTAGGCTTGATGGTGATATGGAGTGACAAGGCCTCCGAAGCAAAGAGAGACAGGACTGATCCTCCGTCATGATCTGGCTGGTCCTGGGGCCAGAGCGAAGCCAACGGAGGGCTCCACGGTGCCGGATGAGAGAGGAGGCAGACCGAGACCTCTGCTCTGCACTTCACTGCCTTGGTGACTTAGCGAAAGGGCGTTTCTGCCCCCAGTTCCACAGCCCCACCTGCTTCCCGTGAGAACTTAGCAACGGCCAAAAAACCCAGACTGGAACCTCTTAAATGGATTCTTGGCAGAATGGTGATTTTTCACTGTTGTCGTCTTTTGCAGTTATCATGAAACTCAACTGAGACTCAATCCAGACAAGACTGAGATGCTGTTAGTAGATGACTCCGCTGACAGGATGGGGGGGGGGTGTTCTGCCAGTTCTGGATGGGATTGCACTCACCCTGAAGGAGCAGGTTCGTAGCTTGGGGGTTCTTTTAGACCCATTATTGTCACTTGAGGCTCAGGTGACCTCAGTGGCATGGAGTGCCTTCTACAAACTCCGGTTGGTGGCCCAGCTATGCCCCTATCTGGACAGGGATAACCTGGCTTCCGTTGTCCATGCTCTGGTAACCTCCAAGTTAGATTACTGCAACACACTCTACGTAGGGCTGCCTTTGAAGACGGTTCGGAAGCTGCAGTTCGTGCAAAATGCAGCGGCCAAATTGATTTCGGGAACCAAAAGGTTTGACCATATAACACCTGCTCTGGCCCGCTTGCGTTGGCTGCCTATACGTTTCCAAGACCAATTCAAGGTGCTGGTTTTGACCTATAAAGCCTTACACGGCTTGGGACCACAATACCTGACGGAACGCCTCTCCCGACGTGGATATACCCGGTCACTATGTTCAACATCGAAGGTCCTCCTCCGGGTGCCTACTCCAAGAGAGGCTCGGAGTGTGGCAACGAGGGACAGGGCCTTTTTGGTGGTGGCCCCCGGACTATGGAACAATCTCCCTGACGAGGCTCGCCTGGCACCAACGCTGCTATCTTTCCGGCACCAGGTTAAGACTTTCCTCTTTGCCCAGGCATATGGCGGCACATCTTAATCACTCACACGTTTAGTTTTTTAACGGTTTTTAATGCTTTATGTGTGTATGTTCTGTGTTTTAGAATTTTAAATTTTGCATACTCGTTTTTATCTTAATTTTAGAATTTCTGTAAACCACCCAGAGAGCTATGGGGGCGGTATATAAGTGTAATAAATAAATAAATTAATAAATCATCACCATCATCATCATGGTATAGGCTGCCCTATAATGAAAGGATCTCAGGGCAGTTCACACAATAAACTACTATAAACAAACTTCTCCGTGAGCTAAAGGAATTGAGACAGGTGGCTACCAGGAGGAGGGCCTTCTCTGCTGTGGCACCCCGGCTGTGGAATGAGCTCCCTAAGGAGGTTCGCCTGGCACCTACACTATATTCTTTCAGATGCCAGGTGAAGACCTTTTTATTCCCTCAGCATTTTAACAGTCTGTAAACTTAATTTTAACTTGGCTGTCTTAAATTTGTATTTCTGCACTGCTGCTGATTTTATCCTGGTTGTGCTTTTATATTGTATTTGATATCATGTTTTATACTGTTTGTTTTATACTTTGAACGGTTTAAATTTTTGTGAACCGCCCAGAGAGCTTCGGCTATTAGGCGGTATAGAAATGCAAATAAATAAATAAACAAACAAATAAAATACTATTACCATAGTTTAACATTCGCCCACAATGTGCTGGTACCCAAAGCCAACCTGAAACATTATAAGCTTTATCACACCAGCGTTATACTGTGCAATCACTGCGAATTGCATGCAAAGGACTCAGAAGTTTTCCACCTTATAATCTGCTTTGATTGTGAAGTACTCCCATGCATCCTGCTTTAATTGTGCTTTAAAGCCAAAAGGTTCACCACATTTAGCCCCTAATTTCTCAGCGTATCTTCCGAGCCGCCGCTGGGGCACAGGAGCAGGATTTTAAAGAAATGCTTGCATCTGCAGCATTTATTTATTGTATAAATAAATATTTATTGTATAAATATTTATTGTAATAAATAAATAAATCTGCGTAAGCTTTAAAGATAAAGACACCAAAATTGGCACATTAATAGATATTAGGGAGAGCTTTAAGCATACCAAATTTGAATGGAATTGGGTCATCCGTTGATTTTTTTACATTTCCCCCCTTAAACTCACTTCCTGGTATGCAAAGGATCGCTGCCTCCCGGTAGCAAAAACAACAACAACCGTGAAAGCTTAGCGCTACGGGATAATCCGAGGGAAGCAGGTGCATGGGATGAAGCTCTATGCTGTCTGAGGTGAAGGGTAAGATGGCACCCTCTCCCCCCATTCTACATACAGCAGCTGACTGGACTTTGCAGCTGAGTTGTGCCTCAGCACAGGCTGACAGGACAAGGTCCTCCTCTGCTCCTGAAGTAGGGTGGCCATCTGTCCTCTTTTACAGAGGACGGTCCTCTCTTTAGAGGGCTGCCACAGGGCTGTCTCCTATATTGAAAGCATCCTCTGCTTGAAGGCCGGTCCGGTCCAATTCCAATTCAAAGATAAAGAACCGGAAGAACAGTGGATAATCAACAGCACCTGGACAGCAGGCAGAAGGGGCAGGCATCCAGATTACCTGGCCACAGTCTTTTGCACGATGGCGAGATTTACTGTATTGCTCTTTAAATTATCATAATTATTTATAAATTTGCATCTAAACATATACATTAAACTCCATCCGACGAGCGTTTTATTGCACGCTCGTTCCTGGGCATTCACGGAGTTTGCTCAGGTCCCTCACATGACGTCGTCTGCCTCCCGCACGCCTTCTGACCCTTCTGGCCTTCCTTGCATGACAAAAAAAACAAACCCTAATTAAGTCCGATGTTTTTTTAAACTGGGAATTGCTGCTCTCTCCTGCTGTGTGCAGGAGAAGCAGCGCCATTAGAACAGCAGACTCAATGGGCCCTCATGCTTGTTCTGTCCTTCCTCTTTTGAAAGAGGAAGTAACTTGAGGAACGAAAACACGGGCCGAGAAGCGACGGTAGGGAGCATGTTAACCCCGGTGTGATGGAGCTTATTAGCACCTGCAAGTTCGTGTCCTCTTTTTCGGTGCTTCGTAAGTGGTCGTTGTAACCTGAGGGCAGCGGGACTAGTTTATGGGGCTCAGACTAGCTTAGGGTCCCCTGACACTTGGCTGTCACTCACACACCCGTTCCCTTAGGCATCCAGTACATTTCATTTTGCCTAACGGTAGGGCTGGGACCGTTCTGATGCAGGGTTTGCAATTCATAGAACAGGGGTGGTAGACAGAGGCACTGGTAGAGCATCTTATTTATTTTTAATTTTCATTGTGAATACCAACAAACAAAACAGAAACACATCGTGAAAATGGGAGACACACACACACACACACACACACACACACACACACACACACACACACACACACCATAGATTGTATATATAAAATTATCATCATTTCCATCATATAAACTGGGGGGAAAAGGTGGGGAGAGTTATACAAAGGTTTCAAGAAAAGCAAGAAAAGTATATTTCTCCTCTTGCAAATTGCGCCTGTATAACACTCGTTCAAAAGTTGATAATGTTATTAGGTCCTCGATCCATTGCATTATAGGAGGTGTAAATTTGTCCTTCCACCCCTAAGACCCAAACAGCAGTGAGACAGACTCTTCAGTCTCCGAACGTCAATCAAACCTAAATCACTCATATAGGACTGAGAGCATCTTGCCGGGAGCCTCCTCCAACCTGGCTTTCTACTTCCATATTTGGAGAAATGGTTGGCCTCTGGTCCTGCTCCACTGAAGCCTGTAAATTTGGTACTTTTTAACTTAGAATCATAGAATAGCAGAATTGGAAGGGGCCTACAAGGCCATCCAGTCCAACCCCCTGCTCAATGCAGGAATCCACCCTAAAGCATCCCTGACAGATGGTTGTCCACTTCAGAACCTACACCAAATTGGTCCGGAACACCCTGGTGGGTAACCAGTGCTCATCCAAACAGACAAAATCTAATCCCAACCGACAAGCCGGAGGAAGAGCGAGCCGTTTGCATCCAGGTGTTTTTCTTCCACAACTGGTGCTCATATTCCTCCACCAGCTTTGTAGTTGGGGGTGCGGAGCAGGGCAGAGTAAATAAAATCAAGCCCCTGGACTGGCGTCATCGCCTGAAGCTGACGGCTGGGAGATTCAAGACCGTTAAAAGGAAGGAGTTCTTCACACAGCGCGTGGTCAAACTATGGAACTCACTACCACAAGATGTAATGATGGCCACCCATTTCGATGGCTTTAAAAGGGGGTTGGATAAATTCCTGGAGGAGAAGCCTAGCAATAGCTACTAGTTCTGATGGCTATATGCTACCTCCAACATCAGAGGCAATATGGTTTGAGTTTGGTTTAAGATAAGACCTTCACTCATAATTGAGCCTGCCTATATATGCCAGTTGCTGGGGAATATGGGTGGGAGGGTGCTGTTGCACCGTATCCTGCTTGTGGGGCCCTGGTCGACAGCTGGTTGGCCACTGTGTGAACCGAGTGCTGGACTAGATGGACCCTTGGTCTCGCCCATAGGACTCTGCTTATGTCTTTTGAGGATTTTGACACTGTGGCAACTGGCAGGCAAGAGAACGTGGTAGCCCACGTTACAACAAAGTTGAACAATCATTATCCTACCGAATAAGCTTATTGATACACGGAGACAGCTGTTGGGATGTTGTTCTGCATTCCTGAGAAATCCCAGATGTGTCACAGAGGCATCTGCTAAATTTGGTTGCATAACCACATTAAAAAAACATCTAATATGCACTGGTATTTTTAGCTCTCTTATCCAGAAAGCACATACAGGAAGCATATGGTTCTTTCCCTTAGCAAAGTGCTCCTGGCAATCGTTGGGAAACTCCAAACCTTCCATTCCTGTTGGTGGAGACCTAGCATGAGATGGCATTGAAATTTGATAATGCCCCCTCATTGAACCTAAGCAAGGCAGAGGGAAATGTATAGAATCATAGAATAGCAGAGTTGGAAGGGGCCTACAAGGCCATCAAGTCCAATCCCCTGCTCAGTGCAGGAATCCACACTAAAGCATCCCTGGCAGATGGCTGTCTAGCTGCCTCTTGAATGACTCTAGGGTGGGAGAACCCACAACCTCCCTAGGTAGCTGATTCCATTGTCGCACTGCTCTAACAGCCAGGAAGTTTTTCCTGATGTCCAGCCGGAATCTGGCTTCCTTTAACTTGAGCCCGTTATTCCGTGTCCTGCCCTCTGGGAGGATCGAGAAGAGATCCTGGCCCTCCTCTGTGTGACAACCTTTTAAGTATTTGAAGAGTGCTATCATGTCTCCCCTCGATCTTCTCTTCTCCAGGCTAAACCTGCCCAGTTCTTTCAGTCTCTCTCCATAGGACTTTGTTTCCAGACCCCTGATCATCCTGGTTGCCCTCCTCTGAACACGCTCCAGCTTGTCTGCATCCTTCTTGAATCGTGGAGCCCAGTTCAAGAAGGACGCAGACAAGCTGGAGCATGTATCTTTTCGTGGCTCTTTATAAAAAGTGAAACCGCTGCATGGGGCTTCCACAGCTGCAGCATTAGGTCAATGCGTAGGTGCGTGGAGGCATCCTTTCACTGCTACGGAGTTGAGCAGCAGAAGACAAAATACTTTCACAGCAATCCCACCTTGAACTGACACACAATTCCTGGACATGAGAACCACGTACCCACGGGCCCTCTGTCTGGTTGTGAGTCATCCATTAATTTGCTCTTTCTCACAAACACAAACCCCACACCCCATTCACTCATTCACACACACACGCAGCCCGTCCATCCATTTCCATCCAGCATCCATTCATTCTTTTATGAACACGCGCACACAGATACTTATACTCCTGCTTCTCTTCACTTTCTATTCCCTCTCTGGACTGTGGCCACTGCCTCCGTGAGTATTAAGGAAAACAACGGGAGATGCTAGAGGCATTGGTAGGCCACACAACAACAAGGCCAAGGGCAGCGAGAAAACGGTTGTGCTCCTGGGCCTCTCATAGTCATGTAACAGTGCAGGACACAGAATAACGGGCTCAAGTAACAGCAAGCCAGATTCCGGCTGGACACCAGGAAAGACATACTGAATTTAACAATTTTTATTATTTTCTACAGAACAAAATGAAACAAAACTTCACAAACAATATAATACAATACAATACAACTTGTGAAAGCATACATACAAAACATATACGGCCATATTCCATTTAAGGCATTCTTCACGGCAGACATATGGGCTATCTATTCTTACTAGTTAGTTCCCTAAATACTGTAACTTTATATCATTCTGACTTAGAATCATAGAATCATAGAATCATAGAATAGCAGAGTTGGAAGGGGCCTACAAGGCCATCGAGTCCAACCCCCTGCTCAATGCAGGAATCCACCCTAAAGCATCCCTGACAGATGCTTGTCCAGCTGCCTCTTGAAGGCCTCTAGTGTGGGAGAGCCCACAACCTCCCTAGGTAGCTGATTCCATTGTCGCACTGCTCTAACAGTCAGGAAGTTTTTCCTGATGTCCAGCCGGAATCTGGCTTCCTTTAACTTGAGCCCGTTATTCCGTGTCCTGCACTCTGGGAGGATCGAGAAGAGATCCTGGCCCTCCTCTGTGTAACAACCTTTGAAGTATTTGAAGAGTGCTCTCATGTCTCCCCTCAATCTTCTCTTCTCCAGGCTAAACATGCCCAGTTCTTTCAGTCTCTCTCCATAGGACTTTGTTTCCAGACTCCTGATCATCCTGGTTGCCCTCCTCTGAACACGCTCCAGCTTGTCTGCGTCCTTCTTGAATCGTGGAGCCCAGTTCAAGAAGGACGCAGACAAGCTGGAGCATGTATCTTTTCGTGGCTCTTTATAAAAAGTGAAACCGCTGCATGGGGCTTCCACAGCTGCAGCATTAGGTCAATGGTTTTCAAATGATGAACTGGGGGCAAGCGGCATTCCTTTGAAGCCTGTGTATTGGCGCTCAAAGATGAGAGCAGTAAGGGCTGACTGCAGGAGCCTCATGTGATTCAACCGTCATGTCAGCTGACCTAGAGAAGCACCATGTAAGTGTGTTGGGTGACCCTTTGAAAAGGAGGACAGGGCCCCTGTATCTTTAACGGTTGCATAGAAAAGGGGATTTCAGCGGGGGTCATTACGCCCGTCCTTTTCCAGCTTCATTGGCTGCCAGTCCAGGTCCGGGCCTAATTCAAAGTGCTGGTATTAACATTTAAAGTAGGGGTGTGCACGGACCCCCCGCTCCGCTTCACTTGCAGATCCGCCATTTTCCGGTCGGGCCGCTCCGCCCCGCCCCTGCTCTGCCCACTTCCGCTCCGCTCCGCTCGGCGCTCCGGATCCGGATCCGGAGCTCCGTTTCCCCCCCCCCCATAGGCTTGCATTGAAAGCTAAAAAATTATACAACTTTTTTTCTGTTCAAGTTAGAAACCTCATGTTTGGCACCATGACACCTCATGGGGATATACACACGCACGCCAAGTTTCAAAGCAATCCCATCATCCCCTGATTTTTGGCGAATTTTTGAAAATCGGGCACCCCACACACAACATCCCTGCGAGGTGGGCAGGGGAGGAGGGAGGGAAGGCAGGCAGGCATGCAGCTGGCATTTCTGGGGGCATAAGGAAGTGAGCCAAGGATAAGCCAGTAATGCATATAAAATGGAATAAATCAATAAATAAACAAAGGAGGGGTGGAATTAAAAGCAGCAGTGTTGCTCAATAAACAGCAAGAAGAATTTTTTTTAAAAGGCTATATCTGTCTTTTACCAGCAATAGGGGGACGTGCCCGGGGGAGGGGGAAGTAGCTGCCAGTTCAAGACAGCCACCAACAGCTCTGAGAAGAAGTAAAACGCTCACTTCAACTCATAACAGGCATTGCTCTACCACTGAAAAGTGACCATTCACTTCAACTCATGATAGGCATTGCTCCACCGTTTTACTCTCTTTGGAAGGCTCTAATGGCCTTCCAGTGCAGGAGAGAGTGGGGGCACGTCCACGATGAGATGCCCTAGGGGAGCTCATCCCCTTGCACCACATCTATTCAGTTGTTCACCAAGGTTAGGGTGGGGAGCAGTGCTGTGTTTCTATCTCTTATTCTTGGCTTAGTATATGATTTCAGGTTGTGTTTGTGCATTTGGTGGGGCTACTGTGTTAAAAAACACGGGGAAAAGCCCGTTCAGATGAAGAAAGAGAAGTTTCCCAGAATCCCAAGTTACCTGTTTTGCCTATGCCCTCCTCCAACTTTGGGATCATCATGACCGGGAGCTGACTCTGCCCCTCAGCCCTTTGAAAAAGGTATTTTTCCCGCCGATTTTTTAAAAACTTCTAGCGCGCGACCCGTACGATGCAGAAAGTTGAGAGTAGTCTCAAAATGACCCCATCCACGACTCTCTGTGCACAAGAATTTTCAGAATGATAGCTTAAACCGCCCCCCAGTTATCCCCGATTCTTTCCCTCAATGCAATCCTATGGGCGAAAAGCCGAAAACGCCGTTTGAGCCGCGCGGTTGACCCGATTTTCACAAAAATATAGCACGCGACCCAGACAACGCAGAGAGGTGAGAGTGGTCTCAAAATGACCCCCATCCACGACTCTCTGAGCACAAGAATTTCTAGAACGATAGCTTCAAAAACAACCTAGTTATGCGCGATTATTTGCCGCAATGCAATCCTATGGCGAAATGTTTTCAAGATGGCGACCGGAGCGCTCCGCCTGAACTAGGAGCTCCGAAAAATGGCCGCTTCTCTTCGCCTTGCTTCTAGGGGGTCCGCGGTCCGCTCCTACTCCACCTCTGGGTAAGGCGGAGCAGGCCAATCCGCTACTGCTTCTACGCTCCTAATCGGAGCGGATCACACCCCTAATTTAAAGCCCTAAACGGCTTGGGGCCAGGCTATCTGAAGTAGGGTGACCATATGGAAAGGAGGACAGGACTCCTGTATCTTTAACAGTTGCATAGAAAAGGGAATTTATGGAAAACCTGGTGAAATTTCCTCTTCATCACAACAGTTAAAGCTGCAGGAGCTATACTAGAGAGGAAATTTCACCAGGTTTTCTATATATTCAAATGACACCTGCTGAAATTCCCTTTTCTATGCAACTGTTAAAGATACAGGAGCCCTGTCCTCCTTTTCATATGGTCACCCTATCTGAAGGAACGCCTCCTCCCGTACGTACATGCCCAGACCCTAAGGTCATTCTCAGGGGTCCTTCTCCACTAGCCCCTGCCAAAGGAAGTGAGGCAGGTGGCTACCAGGAGGAGGGCCTTCTCTGCTTTGGCACCCCGGCTGTGGAATGAGCTCCCTAAGGAGGTTCGCTTGGCACCTACATTATATGCCTTTAGACACCAGGTGAAGACCTTTTTATTCTCCCAGCATTTTAACAGTCTATAAATAAATTTTAACTTGGTGTTTTAAGTTTGTAATTTTGCATTGCTGCTGTTTTTATCTGGTTGAGCTTTTATATTGTATTTTATATTATGGTTTTATACTGTTGTTTTATACCTTGAATGTTTTTAATTTTTGTGAACCGCCCAGAGAGCTCCGGCTATTGGGCGGTATAGAAATGTAATAAATAAATAAATAAATAAATAAATAAATAAATAAATAAATTTGTAGGCTTGCAGCACCTGGTGAAACCCCCTCTTCGTCACAACCATTAAAGCTGCAATGAGCTACACTAGAGTGACCAGATAAAAAGGAGGGTGGGACTCCTACAACTTTTAACTGTTGGGATGAAGAGGGCATTTCACCAGGTGCTGCATGCATACAAAGGACACCTGCTGAAATCCTTTTAATGCAACCCTTAAAGATACAGGTGCCCTGCCCTCTTTTGTATCTGGTATGCTAAGCAAGAGCAGTTGGGTTAAGTTCTTTTTTTAAATTAGGTCTGTGGGTTCCTCAAGGTGCTCCGGCTTACAACCCCCCCCCCCCCATGCACCATGGATGTGCAAAGGTATATGCAAGAAATGACCTTAGCGGCATGTGCTGTGTTAGCTGCAGCTAAGCAAGCCATTAAACGTGCATGCAACAAGGTCCTTTTCAGCGTCGCTCGTTGCCACCCCCCTGACCCACACATAAAAAGATCTCTGACTCCGGTGTGTGATTATAGATTTCAGTGGCCCCAGAGTCAGGGCAACCCTTTCATTTTGCACAGCGATGGCAGCTGAAAGGGTAAACAGAGCACAAAAGCACCACGAGGTGGGTGCAGAGGGCTGAATTGCAGGCCCGCCGTGGTGAAATAATGCACACAGCTGCCGGCGGCATAATTTAATTAGCCTTTTCTAGGCATTGAGCATAGAACACGGCAGACCTCCACCCGAGCCGTTGTGGCTAGCTGCGGAAAGTCAGATGTGAAGAGGGACCCATGCTGAATAATGCGATGAATTCATGACCCCGGAGTTAAATATAAGCAGGGCTAAACTTAGGGACCAGGCTGTGGTGGCTGTCCCTCCTCCCAAACTGCTCCTCAGCCAATCAAAGCACACCTATATGGTGGATTTGCATACTCCTTTCGGTGCCTCCTGAAAACGTCATTATTCCATTATTCTCTTAATGACCAGTCATGGTTCACTGTACATTTTGCTTCTTTTAAAATCTATTTTAAAGTGTTTTATTCTGTCTTAATTTTATTTTATCTCATATGCCACTCCAAAATTTTGAATGGGGAGCGGTACATAAATATTGTAAATAAATAAATAAATAAATAAATAGAATCTCGACATCAGTTAGCACCAAACTTCCGAAATCTCAAGAACGCCATGATTGGGTAGGGTGACCCTATGAAAAGGAGGACAGGGCTCCTGTATCTTTAACAGTTGCATAGAAAAGGGACTGCCAACTGCCCCAGGCAGCAGGGCCATTGATAAGGGATTATGGGAGTTTAGAGAGCCAATCCTGCCAAGAGCAACAGTATTCAGCTAGACGGATCAAAAGGTCTGACTCTGAATACGGCAGACTACATCCCACCTTGTACCACAAGTGAATTTGTTGACAGCACAGCCGTGTCCATATATCCCATACACCAAGGGGTTGGAGCAACTCCACTATGGGTAGGGTGACCATATGGAAAGGAGGACTGAAATGATTGTGTGCTGATTGGGTTCATTGACTTGAGTGAGTGTTCTAGTGATTTGTATAAATGCATTCACCTGACATGGGAGAGGCAGTTTTTGAATGTATCGTGACTCACTTGAAATAAAGGTTATTCTTCATTTGCTGGCTGTAGGAAGTTCTTCAGATATATGAAACCATAAATACTACATGGTGTCAGAAGTAATCAAATGGATCAGCCAAAGCCTCCAGAAAAGCTTTTGTTTGAAGGTAATGTGGCTGAAAAGTGGAGAAAGTGGAAGCAAGCATTTGAATTGTATTGTATAGCAAGTGGAGCTGATAAGAAAAGCGAGAAGCTTCAAGCTGCTTTACTTTTGCATGTGATAGGAATGTAATTAAAAGGGCTCCTGTATCTATAACAGGTGTATTGAAAAGGGAATTTCAGCAGACGTCCTTTGTATGCATGCAGCACCTGGTGAAATTCCCTCTTCATTTCAACAGTTAAAGCTGCAGGAGCTATACTAGAGTGACCAGATACAAAAGAGGGCAGGGCTCCTGCAGCTTTAACAGCTGTGATGAAGAGGGAATTCCACTGGTTTTTGTATGCATGCAGCATCTGGTGAAATCCCCTCTTCATCACAACAGTTAAAGCTGCAGGAGCTATACTAGAGCGACCAGATACAAAAGAGGGCAGGGCTCCTGCAGCTTTAACTGTTGTGATGAAGAGGGGATTTCACCAGGTGCTGCATGCTTACAAAGGACACCTGCTGAAATTCCCTTTTCAATACAACTGTTAAAGACACAGGAGCCCTGTTCTCCTTTCCATATGGTCACCCTATTCCTATCTGTTGGGACTTAAGTTTCCCGCCCGTGTTAAAGGATGTGCTGGAAAACAGGCCTATATATCCATATCCCTTTATAAAAGCCAGAAGATTGAATCCCCACATTTCCAGGGTATGTGTTATTAAATATATTATTTATGATTATATTGATAGCCCACCTTTTTTCCTCTTCCAAGGAACCCAAGGCGGCCTACACGGTCCTCCTCCTCCTCTTCATTTTATCTTGTTCTACACAACTAATAACAGCCCCAGAGAGTATAGTGGCCAGATGTCTTACTTCACAGAGGACACAGGGCTCATCTACACCAAGCAGATATTCCACTATGAAAGTGGTATATAAAAGGCAGGAGCCACACTACTGCTTTATAGTGGTATTGAAGTGCACTGACAACTGTCGGGGCCCATTGACACATGCCATATTCCGCTTTCATACCACTTTCATAATAGAATATCCCACTTGGTGTAGATGAGCCCACAGTCTGCCATTTGAAGGGTTGTCTGGCTCAAGTCCAGTTTAAAGATAAAGGCCCTGTTCGGACAATGGTGGTTAAGCAGTTTTGAGCAAAACATGATGGCTGAGGGTGTCATGTGATCCATGGCTTACGCAGCCATCCTCAACCTAGGGCGCTCTAGATGTGTTGGACTGTATCTCCCAGAATGCCCCAGCAGGCTGGGGCATTCTGGGAGTTGTAGTCCAACACATCTGGAGCGCCCCAGGTTGAGGAAGGCTGGCTTAGAGTGTCGTGTGAACCATTCCTAACCATGGTGGCTGCATAACCACAGTTTGAACACATTCACTAGGGTGACCATATTTTGGAAACCAAAAAGGAGGACAACATGGTCGCCCCCAAGGGGGCGTGTCCAGTACCAAGGGGGCGTGCCCACCTGAACATAGCCTTGGTCATATGTCTGATTTTACAGCACATATTTAAGACAAATCTGTTCTACATAACATCTTAATGTTAAAATCACTGAAATAAAGAACAAGTGAGAGATTCATCACTCCTACTTTTGTAGGTTTTGCTGTACTTTGAAGCTTTTGCTATACTCTGTTACATTCTCCCCTTCCCTCAAATATCTTTTCTGACTGTATCTTCACTCATTGCAAGCTGCTGTTGTTGTTAACAGGGTTTGCTACTGGCCCCAGATCTGTTTCAAATTTGGTATGGCTAAAGCTCTACCTAAAAGCTATCATGGTGCCAACTTTCAGCTCTTTATCTTTAAAAATGACAGCTTAAAAATAATAATTTTAAAACCTCATTTTTTAAAAAATTCCTAAAAAATCAATGGATGAATGGATCTGTTTCAAATTTGGTGTGGCTAAAGCACTACCTAAATCCTATCATGGTACAAAGTTTAATCTCTTTATCTTTAAAAATGACGATTTTAAAAATAATAATTTTAAAACCTCAATTTTTAAAAAATTCCTAAAAAATCAATGGATGAACGGATCTGTTCCAAATTTGGTGTGGCTAAAGCTCTACCTAAATCATTTCGTGGTGCAAAGTTTCATCTCTTTATCTTTAAAAACGACGATTTTAAAAATAATAATTTTAAAACCTCAATTTTAAAAAAAATCCTAAAAAATCAATGGATGAACGGATCTATTTCAAATTTGGTACGACTAAAGCCCTTCCTAAGAGCTACCATTGTGCCAAGTTTCATGTCTTTATCTTAAAAAATGACGGAGTTATAAGCATTTTTGTTAATTCCCATTAGAGCTGCTCTTTGAACAAATATCCGGATTTCCCCTCCCCCACCCGGATTTGCCACAGATCAAAAACCCGGACAAATCCGGGCAGATCCGGTCATATGGTCACCCTAAACTTGCCGCAAAAGGGTTAGCGGTCTAACCATGGTTTTCTGAGCAGGTCCATAGACATGTAAGAAAGGAGGAGGGGCATTGGTTGCCCATCAATAGAAAACACCTGGATAGTAGATTGAGCAAGCATAGAGATCACCTGGTGACAGCTTTCCCCACTACGGTGAGATGTATTGTATTTATATTTATAGTAATTTTGGCTAAATTTGCTCCTATGCATATAAATTAACATATTATTACTATTAATATTTATTTATACAGCGCCATCAATTTTCATGGTGCTGTACAGAACAAAATAAAACAAAATACAAAACGCCCTGTCCTATGGCTTACATTCTAAAGTCACAGTAACAAACTAACAGGGAGGGGAAAGCTAACCAGCATGGGGGACAACAAAACAAATACCGTATTTCTTCGATTCTAAGACGCCATCGATTGTAAGACGCACACTAATTTCAGTACCACCAACAGTTAAAAAAGCTTTGATTCTAAGAAATAATAAACACACCCGCGATTCTAAGACGCACCCCGTTTTTAGAGATGTTTTTATGGGGAAAAAGGTGCGTCTTAGAATCGAAGAAATACGGTAATAAAAACTAGTATCGTCACACTACAGATTATAAGCTTTTGAGAAAAGAAATGTTTTCAAATAAGATTTAAAAACTGTGATCGACGTCGCGGTTCGCAGATGCGCTGGAAGAGAATTCCAGGCCTAGGGGGCAGCGAGCGAAAACGGGCAAAGACGAGCGAGAGAAGAAGTAGAAACTCTTGGGCGAGTAAGAGACATAGTGTTATTAGAGCGAAGGGTGCGAGCAGGACAGTAAGGTGAAATAAGAGATGAGAGATAGGGAGGAGCCAGACCATAACAAACTTTAAAAGTCAAAAGGAGAAGCATGTTTTGAATTCTGTAGGAGATAGGGTGCCAGCGAAGGGATTTTAGAAGCGGGGTGACGTGATATGCACCTTTTATGCAGGTTGCTGTCCTCTTTCATAGAATCATAGAATAGTAGAGTTGGAAGGGGCCTATAAAGCCATCGAGTCCAACCCCCTGCTCAGTGCAGGAATCCACCCTAAAGCATCCCTGACAGATGGCTATCCAGCTGCCTCTTGAATGCCTCTAGTGTGGGAGAGCCCACAACCTCCCTAGGTAACTGCTTCCATTGTCGTACTGCTCTAACAGTCAGGAAGTTTTTCCTGATGTCCAGCCGGAATCTGGCTTCCTGTCACTTGAGTCCATTATTCCGTGTCCTGCACTCTGGGAGGATCGTGAAGAGATCCTGGTCCAACTCTGTGTGACCACCTTTTAAGTATTTGAAGAGTGCTATCATGTCTCCCCTCAATCTTCTCTTCTCCAGGCTAAACATGCCCAGTTCTCTCGGTCTCTCTTCATAGGGCTTTGTTTCCAGACCCCTGATCATCCTCATTGCCCTCCTCTAAACATGCTCCAGCTCGTCTTCATCCTTCTTGAATTGTGGAGCCCAGAACTGGACGCAATACTCTAGATGAGGCCTAACCAGGGCCAAATAGAGGAGAACTAGTACCTCGTGCGATTTGGAAGCTATACTTCTATTAATGCAGCCCAAAATAGCATTTGCGTTTTTTGCAGCCATGTCGCACCATAGTCAGCTTCCCAGAAGGGCCTAATTCCTCTGCTCCAGCTTTCTCACATCCAATCAGCCCTCACCTCTTTTGGGGGCAACTCATAAGTGGTCACCCAACTGGAAAGACCTCTTTTCCTTTGGATCCGGCCATCCTATGGCCTTAAGTCAGAACCTGGTAAGGCATGATGAAATTCCTTCCAGCTCTGTGATTCTGTAACTGCCTTACGATCTCCCATTCAGGCAAGTGAGCTGCTGCACATCAAAGATGAGAGGGAAGAAAGATTGCCATAGCAACCCTTCCTTCTGTGACTTGATGGTTTGCATCACAGGGTTAGGTGAGTGGGGTCACACAAGACGTGGCACCTTATTTTGCCAACAGCCCCCCTCCCCTTTTAGAGACCTTCCTTTCCCAGTCCCGGCAGTATCAACAGGCGATAACAGCAGCAAAATCACCCATTAGGAGGTAATAATTTTGCCACCCTTCCCTGCCAAAACCAAAGGAAAAAGACAGCTCAAGTTCTGCAAATACTCAGAAATCAGGTTTGAGAAAGGAGGTGGGGGAGTCATGCAATATGTACCAAATTTACACAATTGCATATTAAATGTTTTTATACGGAGCTGCTTCGGACATTTCCTTGCTGTACACCGACCTTGCCGTATACTAGGGTGACCATATGAAAAGGAGGACAGCACTCCTGTATCTTTAACAGTTGCATAGAAAAGGGAATTTCAGCAGGTGTCATTTGTATATATGGAGAACCTGGGAAAATCCCCTCTTCATCAGAACAGTTAAAGTGCAGGAGCTATACTAGAGTGACCAGATTCAAAAGAGGGCAGGGCACCTGCAGCTTTAACTGTTGTGATGCAGAGGGAATGTCACCAGGTTCTCCATATATACAAATGACTCCTGCTGAAATTTCCTTTTCAATACAACTGTTAAAGATACAGGAGCGCTGTCCTCCTTTTCATATGGTCACCTTACCATATACCAGCCTTCTCCTGCTCCTTGCAGATTCTGCATTAGGAAAGCTCAATTTCTGTATTTCTAAACACACACGATGGAGGGGAGACAAGCAGTTTCAGATCAGGACCAGCACCAGGCTTAATGCAAATCTTAAAGCAGTGTGGTCTAAACACCCACTGGTGGAGCTCATACCCACCGCACCCCACCCAGCATGGCCTTACTTCGGGTGACCATATGGAAAGGAGGACAGGGCTCCTGTATTTTTAACAGTTGTATTGAAAAGGGAATTCCTGCAGGTGTCATTTGCATATATGGAAAGGAAAGGAAAGGAACCTCTCGTGCAAGCACTGAGTCATTACTGACTCTTGGAGGGACGCCAGCTTTTGCTGACGTTTTCTTGGCAGGCCTTATAGCGGGGTGGTTTGCCGTTGCCTTCCCTGGTCGTTATTACCTTTCCCCCAGCTAACTGGGTACTCATTTTACCGACCTCGGGAGGATGGAAGGCTGAGTCAACCCGAGCCGGCTGCCTGAAACCAGCTTCCGCTGGGATCGAACTCAGGCCGTGGGGAGAGTTTCGGCTGCAGAAACTGCTGCTTTACGGTTCTGCACCACACGAGGCTCTTGTATATATGGGCAACCAGAAATTTCCTCTTCGTCACACCAGTTAAAGCTGCAGGTGCCCTGCCCTCCTCTAAATCTGGTCACTCTAGTATAGCTCCTGCACCTGTAACTGTTGTGATGAAGAGGGAATTTCACCAGGTTCTCCATATATACAAATAACACTTGCTGAAATTCCCTTTTCTATGCAACTGTTAAAGATACAGGAGCCCTGTCCTCCTTTCCATATGGTCACCCTACCTTACTTGGCTCAAAATGATGCTTACAATGGGCCAGAATGATGCTATGTTGGGGCACGGTGAAAAATTTAAAATGGCAGGTTGCAAATCCAGCTTATTAAATGATTTACACACCCACCCTATTGGTCATTGGCTCTCCTGACTGGGAATGATGGGAGTTGAAGTCCAAAAGATCTAAAGGGCCCCAGCTTGGAGAAGGCAGCCACTAAGCAATGGCATCTGCTCTCCCAGCGGAACCAAATAAAGAGGACAGAAGAGGCTATCAATTTGCATAAAATTAGCTCATTGATAATGAACGCAAAAAGCATTACAATAATTTAAATAGAAATATGATCACTGCCGTGGGGAAAACTAGAACTTATGTGCCTGCTCAGTCTGCTGTCGGGGTGCTGTTGATGGGGAATTTCAATATGGTTCTTGATCTTTAAACTGGACTTGGTCTGTCCAGCTCCCCAAATGGAGGACACCTTCAAATCGAGGACTGTCCTCTGTAAAATAGGCCACCCTATCCACATTCTTCAGATCAGTTTTACTAGTCTTACAGAAGTCCTTTGGTTTCTCCCCAAATTTCTCTGCTGTCCTATTAGAGCAAGACCCTCGAAATTCGTCTACCTAGTGAAATTTTAGAATGTTTTTAGAATGTTTCTAGGATGTTTTAATCATGTGTGCTATGCTTTTAATCAGTTTTTAGTGTTTTATATTCATTGTTGTTCCCCGCCTCGATCCAAGTGGAGAGGCGGGTAAGAAATAAATTATTATTATTATTATTATTATTATTATTATTATTATTATTATTACCATGTTAAGGTGGAAATGTGGTGGCAAACATACCTTTACAATGCTCCTCACCTCCCCAGACATTTCAGAAGTCTTGTTCCAACTCCCCCCCACCCCTTATAAACCTGCTTTTAGAACTACTTTGCTAATAATATTTGGCTAATTAGTTCCTGCCCAGTATAAGAAGATGGAAGCAACTTAAGGCTGTGCAGGGACGACAACGAAATGAATAAAAGTTTAGGAATTAGTAGGGTGACCATATGAAAAGGAGGACAGGGCTCCTGTATCTTTAACAGTTGTATTGAAAAGGAAATTTCAGCAGGTGTCATTTGTATATATGGGGAACCTGGTGAAATTTCCTCTTCATCACCACAGTTAAAGCTGCAGGAGCCCTGCCCTCTTTTAAATCCGGTCACTCTAGTATAGCTCCTGCACTTTAACTGCTGTGATGAAGAGGGAATTTCACCAGGTTCTCCATATATACAAATGACACCTGCTGAAATTCCCTTTTCTATGCTACTGTTAGATACAGGAGCCCTGTCCTCCTTTTCGTATGGTCATCCTAAGAATTAGTGACATGTGATACTTGGGCCTAGTCCTTCGCTATGCATGCCATTGCTCCACTTTGCTTTTTAACCGGGTTATTGGGGCTGTTGTTAAATATCTCATCTTTCTACTTTCTTTTTTTTTTCATTGCTCCATTGTTTAGGGTTATGGCTCAGTCCCACCATGCACAATGACTCTATTCATGGGAATCGTTTGCTTGACAAAAGAAAAAAGAAAAGAAGAAGAAGATAAAATAAAAGTGAATGAATAACCCTGAATGGATAAAGAGATCCGGAGACATGCAGAGAGAGAGAGAGGGACAGAGAGACAGAGATCATTGCCTTGTGGTGGGTGGTTGAATCATAGAAAAGCAGAGTTGGAAGGGAACTACAAGGCCATCGGGTCCAACCCCCTGCTCAATGCAGGAATCCACCCTAAAGCATCCCTGACAGATGGTTGTCCAGCTGCCTCTTGAATGCCTCTAGTGTGGGAGAGCCCACAACCTCCCTAGGTAACTGGTTCCATTGTTGTACTGCTCTAACAGTCAGAAAGTTTTTCCTGATGTCCAGCCGGAATCTGGCTTCCTGTCACTTGAGCCCATTATTCCGTGTCCTGCACTCTGGGAGGATCAAGAAGAGATCCTGGCCCTCCTCTGTGTGACAACCTTTCAAGTCTTTGAAGAGTGCTATCATGTCTCCCCTCAATCTTCTCTTCTCCAGGCTAAACATGCCCAGTTCTTTCAGTCTCTCTTCATAGGGCTTTGTTTCCAGACCCCTGATCATCCTGGTTGGGTACTGTGCATGGGTTTAAAGGAGATATTGAGGGGAGAATATGCAATGAAAGTTTGGAAGTGGCACAACTCCGAGTGAGTAAACCAGCTGTTTGAATTAAAGTCATGGAGCATCACGTAACCTTGCTGTTGCCCTCCAAAATTCCCCTACCATGGTTGTGCACGGTTGCTATAGTGACATGATACAGAAATAGGCGACCCGCTGCTGCCATCCCCTGGGCAAGTCACAGACTGCCCTTGTTTTGGGCCACAGTTTAGCACACAGCAGCCTGTTTGAGAGGGGCAATCCGTGCTTTAGCTCAGTGCCGCTTTTTTAAAACTGGGGTGAGACCAGCTCATTCCTTGACCTGTCACCCCAAGGGCTCTTCTGGACCGAGTGTGGCTCTTGACCCACCGCTTCCCAAGACCTCCGGTGTGATGCTGCAGCATAAAAACGTAAGAAGAGCCCTGTTGGATCAGAGCAAGGGTCCATCTTGTCTTGCGTTCTGTTCACACAGTGGCCGACCAGCTGCCCACAGGAAGCTCACAAGGAGGACGTTGCTGCATTGATGTGCGTAGGCTAACTGCCTCTGATACTGGTAACTTCCAAATTAGATTACTGCAATGCCCTCTACATGGGGCAGCCTTTGAAGACGGTCCGGAAGCTGCAGCTTGTGCAAAATGCGGTGGCCAGATTGATAGCTGGAACAGGGAGGTCTGAGCATATAACACTGATTCTGGCCTGCTTGCATTGGCTGCCTAAATGTTTCCAAGCCCAATTCAAGGTGTTGGTTTTAACCTATAAAGCCCTACATGGCTTGGGACCACAATACCTGACGGAACGCCTCTCCCGACATGAACCTACCCGTACACTGCGCTCAACATCTAAGGTCCTCCTCCGAGTGCCTACTCCGAGGGAAGCTCGGAGGATGGCAACAAGGGAGAGGGCCTTTTCAGTGGTGGCCCCCCGACTGTGGAATGATCTCCCCGATGAGGCTCGCCTGGCGCCAACATTATCTTTTCGGCGCCAGGTCAAGACTTTTCTCTTCTCCCAGGCATTTTAACAGCATTTAACAATGTTAAGTTTGTTTTTAATGGACCCCAGAATTGTTGTTTTTAAATGGATACTGTTGTTTTTATACTGTTTTTATGTTTTTGATGGTTTTTAAATTTTGTATACTTTTAATGTTTACTATTTTTAATTGTTGTAAACCGCCCAGAGAGCTTTGACTGTGGGGCAGTATATAAATGTAATAACATAAATAAATAAATAAATTAGCATACATATCCACCAGAACTAGTAGCCATTGCAAAGCTGCAGGAGCTATATACTAGAGTGACCAGATACAAAAGAGGGCAGGGCTCCTGCAGCTTTAAATGTTGTGATGAAGAGGGCATTTCACCAGGTGCTGCATGCATACAAATGACACCTGCTGAAATTCCCTTTTCTATTCAAGTGTTAAAGATACAGGAGCCCTGTCCTCCTTTCCATAAGGTCAACCTAATCTAGCCGAATATGGTTGGTGCTGCATGGCAGGAATGGCTCTCGAAGGTTTCAAGAACTCCCATGGCCCTGCTGGGTAAAGCAGATGGGAGTTGTAGTCCAAAACATCTGGAGGGCACCAGGTTGTCTACCCGTGTGCGAATCAGACAACTGACAAAGTAAACTCCAGTGCCAAAGTGCCAAAATTGGAATCAAGCAATATTGTCCGAACCAGTTGGCTCATAGCAAGACCTGCCTATTCATCCAGTTAGTAGGGCACGTTGATACGTGGATAAGTCTGAAGAATTAGAAATGGTGTTTTATTTGTTTAATTGAATTCAACATTATATTTGATTTGCTCTTAATACATCTACTTGCTTAGTTAAAGCAATCTAATGTCAGTCTGTTTATCTTTATCCTTTCAATAAAATGTCACAACAGAAAGTAATTTATTGTGTTTCAGTCTGAGTAGATTCTGAGCCAGTATATCTCACTTCATGTTGCTTCTTTGGGCTTCTCTGCCAAGGCACTGGACGGGTATGTATTGACCTAGGGAGGTGGTGGGCTCTCCCACACTAGAGGCCTTCAAGAGGCAGCTGGACAAGCATCTGTCAGGGATGCTTTAGGGTAGATTCCTGCATTGAGCATGGGGTTGGACTGGATGGCCTTGTAGGTCCCTTCCAACTCTGCTATTCTATGATTCTATGATTCTATGACCCTTTAAGGGAGCTGGGTGGGCAGGGATTGTGAGCTGGCAGAGGGATCATTCAGTTGAGAATAAAACTGCTAGTATCTTACTGCCTTTATACAAATCTATGGTGCGACCACACTTAGAATACTGCGTACAGTTCTGGTCACCACACCTAAAAAAGGATATTATAGAGCTAGAAAAAGAGCAGAAAAGGGCCACTAAACGATCAATGGGCTCCTATGAGGGAAAGTTACAACAGCTGATATTGTTTAGCTTGAAAAAAAAGTAGGCTAAGGGGAGACATGATGGAGGTGTACAAAATTACGCATGGTTTGGAGGATATGGATAAAGAGACTTTTTTCCCCCTTTCTCAAAATACTACACCCTGAGGTCTTCCCATAAAGCTGATTGGTGGGAGATTCAGGAAAAATAAAAGGACTTCTACACACAGCGCATAGTTAAATTATGGAACTCACTACCACAAGATGTAGTGATGGCCACCAATTTGGATGGCTTCAAAGGGGGGTTGGATAAATTCCTGGAGGAGAAGGCTATCAATGGCTACTAGCCCTGATGGTTATGTGCTACCTCCACTATCAGAGGCAGTAAACCTGTGTGCACCAGTTGCTGGGGAACATGGGTGGGAGGGTGCTGTTGCACCATGTCCTGCTTCATTGATCCCTGGTCGACAGCTGGTTGGCCACTGTGAGAACAGAGTGCTGGACTAGATGGACCCTTGGTCTCGTCCAGCAGGGCATTTCTTATGTTCTTATGTACCTCAGTCAGGTTTTTCTCCCTCAGGATTCTTATGAATCCTGCTGCTCTGTTAATTCAGTTGGTTCTGGCAGCAACTAATATGTTGGGATACTTTAGAGTAGGTTTATTTTTAGCTAGGGCAATCCCAAACCCATTGAAATGGGCTTACCTAGTGATCCCTTTCGAGGGCCAGGTTAAGGAAATGGATAACGGCTCTTGGAAGAACTGTGGGGTACATCACGGCCAGAAATAGAGAAAAACCAAAAGAAGAGACAAAGTAAAATGGATTTTTTCCTAGTTTATGACAAGGAGAAAGGTGGGGTGTTGTTGTTCCATTTTTATAATGAGGAAACAAGACACTGATGTATGCACATCTCTCTCTCTCTCTCTCTGAATTAAGTAACAGCCCTCATTTTAATGTACAACACAGCCTTCGAAAGAAGATGACAATTAGGTCATTTTGAGATGCAAAACAATAGGCAGAACAGCAGAAATCAAACATTATTTCAAAGGAATGGCACCATGGTACATTACCAGACAGCTTGATTGCCAAGATACCTGAAGTAAGAAGAGTTCTTTGAACGTTGCCCCACAGGTAGTCCAGGTGGCCTCTCACAATGTCTCCTTTCCCCGGGTAAACAGTGAACTGGAAGCAGGGGCTGCATTTCTTGAAAGCCCTGATTTCCGCTATCCTTCCTCTTCTTCCTACTGATCCCGAGCCGTGCTGGGCTGCCATGGGAATGTTCCCCCAGCCATGAGGGAGCCATGTATCTGTGTGCTGATCCCACACAGCTGGGCAGTGCATCATAATGGCCCAGCCACAAGCGGGAGGAGGACTGGTTTTATGGGTTTCTTGTGGGAATAGCCATGTGATCATCCCAACCCACATGGTGGCGCACATCCCAGCTCTGGGAGAATGCTGAAAGGGCACTGGAAAATGTCAATATTAAGAGCGCAATCCAGCAGCCACATCCCCCCATGCAAGGAAAGTGAGCAAGGGTTGCCCCCAAACTGGTCTTAAGTGCTTTCCCTCCTGCATGGCTCAAAGGGAGGTGAAACCTTTTGAAATTGCGGGCAGGGAGAAGAGCTGGAAGCAATTTGGAGTGGAGAAGCTGCAGTCAGGAATGGGTTAAGCACGTTCCTCCCCACACTCATGGCTTCTCTACCCCACCTTCCCTAGTCCTGAACTTTTCCTCGTTTCATGACATGGGGCTTCAGTCTCTGAATTGGCGTGCAATGTGCGCTTAGTCTGACTTCCAACAGAAAGAAGAGCTGGTCGGAGCTGATTTTTCTTGCTTCAATGCGACCTTGAGAGACCAGTTCCCCCCATCTCCACTGGAAGCTGCAAACACCATGCTACTTGATATAGACCATGGCCAAGGTTAGGGTGACCCTATGGAAAAGAGGACAGGGCTCCTGTATCTTTAACAGTTGTATTGAAAAGCAAATTTCAGCAGGTGTCATTTCTATGCATGCAGCACCTGGCGAAATCCCCTCTTCATCACAACAGTTAAAGCTGCAGGAGTTATACTAGAGGGGTTAGATACAAAAGAGGGCAGGGCTTCTGCAGCTTTAACGGTTGTAATGAAGAGGGAATTGAATTTCGCCAGGTGCTGCATGCATACAAATGACACCTGCTGAAATTCTCTTGTCTATACAACTGTTAAAAGATACGGGATCCCTGTCCTCCTTTTCATAGGGTCACCCTAGCCAAGGTTGCATCACAACAGGGTAGCAAGACGGGCTCCTGCCTGCTTCTGAAATGTTAAAGGCATAGGAACCTTTTGCCATTTGGGAGATGGCAACCTACACTGACTCCTGGTTGGATGAGAAAGAGTTACTACGACAGCCTAAAGCTGTGAAAGTGCATCTTCAATAGCCTCCTTCGCCTCACCCACCTCTCACTGGGTAGGATTTGTTGCCAACATTGCTCTTGGCTCCAGGAGGTGAGGGTATATAAATCTGGGAACTGGCCATTTTGGAACAAAATACCTTTGCTACAGGTGAGGACTGGGGTAGAACTGGCTTAAGAATTATTTTTGTAAGCTGCCTTGAGAGCCTTTATTGGCTAAAGGGTGGAGTAAAAGTGCTATAATAAATAAATAAACAAACAAACAAAGTTTTTTGCTTTATAGTGGCTTATTGTCTAGGTTTTATTTGTACACACTTTATTGAGAAGGATTGTGGTTTGCATACAGATCATAATATTGGGCTGGTCTGGATGTAAAGTTCTCACCTTTATAAGCCAGTTTTTATAAAGGGCTATGTTCTCCTCCCTTGCCCTTCCCTCTTCATTGACATAGGCTTTGACACTTAGATCCTGGTTTGTTTAAACCAGAATTCCTCATTATTTCCAAAACAGAGAATTGTGGCTTGATACTAATGTACAACCTTGCCTTAATATCTTGGTTAGTAAGCCAACATCAACCCAGGGTTGCTTACTAACCAAATAAAATGGGGGATTCTGGTTTAAACAAACCAAGATCTCCACATGAGAAGAGGAGTGAAGGAGTACGTGGGCCCAAGACTGGTTCCTGGCTTCATAAATGAAGCAGGGAACATTACATCCACACTGGCCTATTCTCCTGGTGTTTATGTATTGCAGGAGAGAGATACAAAGGAACGTGTATTTCTCTCTATTGTTTTCTGTGCTGCTGCTCTCCTTTTCCGCTGAGTTTCATAGACCAAACACTTAGCATGATAGCTAAGATGATGAAAGCAAAGGACATTAAGATGACATAAAAACTCTCTCCTAGGGCAATATATAACGGGAACTCCTTCCACTCTTCCTTGTCGAGCTGTTCCTTAGACTTCACGAAGCACCAAATACATATCGCTATTAAGGCTATAATAAAGATGGCTGCAAAGGGGGGGAGGGAGAGAAAGCATTAAAATGGTGTTTTAGGGTGGAATCCCTCCTAAAGAAACAGAAAGCACCCAACAAGTCCACTGGTTGTCATGACCTTGCAGTGCAAGAGTGACCCAGACATTGGGGGCAGATCTACACCAAGCAGGATACAACGGTTTGAAAATTGTATATGCAGTGGCCGTTGCTAGACAAGGGTTTAGCTAGACAATTGTATAGACAGTGGCCGGGGGCAGACTATTTTGCACCCTAGGCAAGGTGAGCTACTTTCAACTCCCCCCCCCCCCCCGCAAATCCCAACTTTGATTTTTAAGAACAGATGTTTCCTGGAAAAAATAAGAAGCACAAAACTTGAAACTGCTAAATTTATTTTAAAGTGCAAGAAATACGTCATGCCAATTATAGCAAACAAATTGGAAAGGAACGTCTATGGGTCTAAAATGCATTATTTAATAGGAATATCACCTCCAAATCATCCCCCCCAACTCACACACACGCGCGCGCACACACACACACTCAGCATCAATCACTCCAAACAAACACACGCATGAACACAAGCATTCACTCAAAGACCCCATGCATGCACCCCATTCACCCATACATTTTCTCTCTCTCTTCCGGGCGCGTTCTGGAAGTCTGAACATGGAGCCGTCCCACCCCAACCCCAGCGTCCCTGTCTTTGCTTCGGCTAGGTGGGCGCAGGGCGCCATCTCGCCCGCCCAGGCTCAGCTGAATCCTCGGGCCGGGCCGGCTCACAGACAACACACGTGAGTGCTGCACTGTGCCCGGTGCCCCTCTTAGCTTGGCGCTCTAGGCGGCCGCCTGAGTGGCCTCTATGGTAGCACCGGCCCTGGGTGTGAGGCCCGGGCTCCCTGCTGTGCGTGCAGATGACGCACAGGGGATCCCGGGGTCAGGCCAGGCTGAACCCTCCCTCGACCCGGGATAACCGGATCTGCTTGTGGTCCGGTCTATGGCTGAGCCCGGGGCTGCGGAAGGTCTAACTAGTTCCGTGGCTTTTCCCGGCTGCTCGCTTACTCACGAGTAGCCGGGAGAAGCCACGCACTGGGCACAGCGCTCTGGGCACAGCGCACTGGGCACAGCCATAGGAGCGCTGTGCCCATTGGGCCTGGTGGGGGACATCACGGATGGGGGGAGGGAAGGTGGCATCGGACATGGTGAGCGGGCAAGCAGGGGGGACATGTCGAGCGGGGGTAGACATGGCAAGTGGGGGTGTGGACATGTCGAGCGGGGGGTGGACATAGCGAGCGAGGGGACGGGTGAGGGAGGGGGTGAGCAGGGGGCAGTCTTCAAGGGGCAGCTGGACAGCCATCCGTCAGGGATGCTTTGAGGTGGATTCCTGCACTGAGCAGGGGGTTGGACTCAATGGCCTTAGAGGCCCCTTCCAACTCTACTATTCTATGATTCTAAGAGTTGTCAGGCTTGGAGCCATAAAAGAATTCCGATGAGAAGATGCTGCCTTCAGAACTAGGGTCTCTGCTCTCTGGGTTTTGTCTGGTGTTCTGAAAGAAGCCCTTCCTGTCTTTTGACTGTCCAGTCCCATTGTTCTAGGCTGTAGCCTCAAGTCTTGCCCATGTACTTGTCTATCAGCATAAGGTAGGGTGACCATGTGAAAAGGAGGGCAGGGCTCCTGTATCTTTAACAGTTGTATTGAAAAGGGAATTTCAGCAGGTGTCATTTGTATATATGGGGAACTTGGTGAAATTCCCTCTTCATCACAACAATTAAAGCTGCAGGTGCCCTGCCCTCTTTTAAATCTGGTCACTCTAGTATAGCTCCTGCACCTTTAACTGTTGTGATGAAGAGGGAATTTCACCAGGTTCTCCATATATACAAAGGACACCTGCTGAAATTCCCTTTTCAATACAACTGTTAAAGATACAGGAGCCCTGTCCTCCTTTTCATATGGTCACCCTAGCATAAGGTAACCCCCCCACCCCCAGGCAAGCGATAGATAAACTAGAATATTACCTGACAAAATGTGTAGGAAAGTGACCAAGGCGATTTGGAATTTGCCCAGCATCTGCAACTCCACGAAATCCAATAGGAAAGCCGCGAAGCCGAAGAACACGCCCAGGAAACAAAGGATGATCATAACTTGCGTGATATCCTCAGTGTTCACATCGTAGAAAAAAATCTTTCCTATCATAATAGAAAGGAGACTGAATACATGCCACCACAAATGACCGGCCATTTTTCATTTACTTTAAACATGGTAAAAGAAAACCATTGTAAACAAACAGATATAAAAGTGCAAAATGTTCCAGCATAAATCGCCAGCTGTGGTCACAAATGAGAGTACGCTACAATACCACTTGTGAACTGAGGCTGAACCAATCAGGAACAGCCCAGAAACAAGCCTCAGAAGAGAATAATAGTTAATAATTAGCACCTGTATTAAACAATCCATCAAGCTGCATTCATAAATGTCATGGCTTTGTTTCATCTGAACTTTCCCATGGATATTGATTTCCAATTGATCAATGAACATTGCCTCCTTAATCTTTCTCCTTTAAGAGCTCTGTGCAATTCCCAGCACAGAGAACTACAGATGGGCTACCAGCCCACTGCTCCGTCATATGAAGAAACCACAGTTGAGCACGTGTTTCATTATGCTGAATATCAGCCAGTTGCTCCCAGGACTACTCTACGATCATAAGAGGATTAGACCAAAGATCCATCTAGTTGAGCCGTCAGCGCCTGCAGGAAGTGGCCCTCTCCCACTGTTCTCCCCAAGCTACTGGTATTCAGTGGCACAAGGCCTCGGAACAAGGAAGGCTGACAGCTACTTTCCAGCGACTTGAGCTGGATCCTTGGTACCTGGGATCTTTTGAACCGGAGATGTCATGGTTTGAACCTGGGGCCTTCTGTCACAGAAATACGGTTCCTAACCTGAATATCATAGAATCATAGAATAGCAGAGTTGGAAGGGGCCAACAAGGCCATCGAGCCCAACCCCCTGCTCAATGCAGGAATCCACCCTAAAGCATCCCTGACAGATGGTTGTCCAGCTGCCTCTTGAAGGCCTCTAGGGTGGGAGACACCACAACCTCCCTAGGTCACTGGTTCCGTACTGCTCTAACAGTCAGGAAGTTTTTCCTGATGTCCAGCTGGAATCTGATTTCCTTTAACTTGAGCCCGTTATTCCATGTCCTGCACTCTGGGAGGATCGAGAAGAGATCCTGGCCCTCCTCTGTGTGACAACCTTTGAAGTCTTTGAAGAGTGCTCTCATGTCTCCCCTCAATCTTCTCTTCTCAAGGCTAAACATGCCCAGTTCTTTCAGTCTCTCTTCATAGGGCTTTGTTTCCAGACCCCTGATCATCCTGGTTGCCCTCCTCTGAACACACTCCAGCTTGTCTGCATCCTTCTAGAATTGTGGAGCCCAGAACTGGACGCAGTACTCTAGATGAGGCCTAACCAGGGCCGAATAGAGGGGAACCAGTACCTCCCGTGATTTGGAAGCTATACTTCTATTAATGCAGCCCAAAATAGCATTTGCCTTTCTTGTAGCCATATCGCACTGTTGGCTCATATTCAGCTTGCAATCTACAACAATTCCAAGATCCTTCTCGTTTGTAGTATTGCTGAGCCAAGTATCCCCCATCTTGTGAATAATTGGTTGAATAATTGGTTGGATAATTGTGAATAATTGGTTAGTTAAATTTGCCACTGAAGAAGACTTCAAAGTTGACATGCATCTGGCAATCAGCAAACAATGACATTGCTTTTAAACAGACTTTTTGTAATCTGATGTTGACATACATTAAGAGTCTTGCAGTACTTTTTGCATATTATTGCATGGTGTGGAAAATGTGGATGAGGAGACACGTTTCTCCCTCTGTCGTAATAGTAGATCCTGGGAGTTGCTGTTGCACCGTGTCCTGCTTGTGGCTTCCTGGTTGACAGCTGGTCGGCCACTGGATGGGCCCTCGGTCTGATCCAGCAGGGCTCTTCTTATGTTCTTACGGTATATGACGACTATTTTGGAGTAATTCATCCAATGTCTATAGAGTTTTACATGATTGTATCCTTTGTTGCGGGCTCTTAATCATTTTAGTTAACTTCAGGTGTAAAAACTGCAAAGTTTTCCTGATTGCCTGTTTGTTCTTAGTGAAGAGTCTCGTCTGCCCTTTGCAAATGCAACGTTCAGGGTTGTGTCTGCTCTACTAAGAGGGGAAAGAAATAACGTTCCTTCTGTGGTGAATACAATTTCCACCCCCACCCCCCAAGTTGTGTAATTTTCTGCAAATACAGCCTTTTGTAGCAAGCAAATGTCTGCGGGTGGGAGTGGAGCTTTTCAGAAGACTGCATGACAGTAGTCTTGTAAGCAATGAAGTATAACCTCATGGCAAGTATCCCCCATGCGCCAGAGGAATGGGACTAGAACCAATGAATGGAATTTGCAGGGAAGCAGATTTTAGCTAACTACTGGGAGAAACTTCCTAACAGTGTTTGGCAGTGGAAAAGAATCGGAGGTGGCTGATTCTTCTACCCTGGAGGTATTTAAGCAGAGGCTGGATGGCTGTTTGTCAGGGATGCTGCACTTGTATCCTGTATCGAAGAGCTTGTATTGAGCAGGGCAGTGGGGGAGGTTGGACTAGATCAGTGGTTCTCAACCTGGGGCACTCAAGATGTGTTGGACTGCATCTCCCAGAATGCCCCAGCCAGCAGAGCTGGCTGGGGCATTCTGGGAGTTGTAGTCCAACACATCTGGAGCGCCCCAGGTTGAGAAAGGCTGGTCACTAGATGATCTTCAAGGCACCTTCCAGCTCTATGATTTTGTGATATATGAGCCTTGTTTACACACGATACTGTGAAATCTGATGCCATTTGGCTTAGAAATCATCTAGAGGTCATATAATTAGACACTGTGTCATCATTTAACAGAGAAGTGCCAAATACGTATCTATTTAAACTTAATCTTTCCCCAGATGTGGCTCAGGGTGCATAAGTAGTAGAAGCATATAATAAAAACATATTTTAAAAGGCCATCTGTTCCTGTGGCTTGCCCTTATCCGTATGGAAAATCCATCCGTTCCTTTCAAAAGATACTCAGTTCATAGTTTCGATGGCAGGTTCCAGGATTGTGAGGTTTCCATTTCCATTCATTTATTGCATTTATATCCTGACTTCTTTTCCTCCGAGGAACCCAAGGCAGCCTACATAATCCTCCTCTCCATTTTATCCTCCCAACAACAACCCTGTGAGGTAGGCTGGGCTGAGAGTTAACGACTGGTCCAAAGTCACCCAGTGAGCTTCCATGGTCGAGTGGGGACTAGAACCCAGGTCTCCCAACTCCCAGCCCAACACTCTAACCACTACACCACTGATTTTGCATTTATTTATTTTATTTATTTATTACATTTTTATACCGCCCAATAGCCGGAGCTCTCTGGGCGGTTCACAAAAATTAAAACCATCATAAAACAACCAACAAGTTAAAAATACAAATACAAAATACAATATAAAAAGCACAACCAGGATAAAACCACGCAGCACAATTGATATAAGGTTAAAATACAGAGTTAAAACAGTATAATTTAAATTTGAGTTAAAATTAAGTGTTAAAATACTGAGTGAATAAAAAGGTCTTCAGCTGGCGACGAAAGGAGTACAGTGTAGGAGCCAGGCGGACCTCTCTGGGGAGCTCATTCCATAACCGGGGTGCCACAGCGGAGAAAGCCCTCCTCCTAGCATAAGAAGAACCCTGCTGGATTGGAGCAAAGGCTGTAGTTGGGGAACATGTGGCCCTCAAGATATCGTTGGACTGCAACTTCCATCATCCCTCACCATTGGCTGGGCTGGCCAGGGCTGATGGAAGTTGCAGTCCAAGAACAATTGGTGGGCTACACCTTCCCCTGATGTAGTCCAACTTCCTGCTTTGCACAGTGGCCAACCTGATGTGTCCAGGAAGCCCTACAAGAAGGGTTCAAAGATACGAATTCTATTGCCTTGTAATAGTAATTTATATGTATAAATAACATTATTATTATTATTATTATTATTATTATTATTATTATTATATTTATTTGTATCCTGCCTTTTGCCCAATGCTACGCCTCAAGGCGGCCTTACAAAGTTTAAAATATACATGCGGGCGGGGGGAGGGTAACAAAACCATAAACAATTAAAAAATACACAACAAAATTATAAGACATTAATGTAGATAGAGGGCTGGATTATTCTCCAAAGGCCTGCTTGAACAAAAAAGTTTTAGCCTGCTTCCGAAAGCCCATCAAGGAGGGAGCCAGCCTAGCTTCCCCGGGAAGAGAGTTCCAGAGCACCGGAGCAGCCACCGAGAAGGCCCTCTCCCATGTTCCCACCAAGCCTGCCTGTGAAGAAGGTGGGACTGAAAGAAGGGCCTCTCCAGAAGATCTCAAAGCACGGGCAGGCTCATAAGGGAGAATACGGTCTTTCAAATAACCTGGACCCGAACCATATAGAGCTTTATAGGTCATAACCAGCACTTTGAATTGTGCCCGGAAACAGACTGGAAGCCAGTGGAGCTGTTTTAACAGGGGAGTTGTCTGCTCCCTGTAACCAGCCCCGGTCCACAATTTGGCTGCAGCTCTTTGAACCAGCTGGAGTTTCCGAACACTCTTCAAAGGCAGCCCCACATAGAGCGCGTTACAGTAATCCAATCGGGATGTAACTAAGGATGTAACATATGATGGGACAGCCCACCCCACCCCCTGGATTCAAACCAGCCACCCCTGCAGTAGTGAGCAGAAAAGAACAGCTTAAGCACTCTTCAGGCTGCAGTTCACAGGTTCTTATTCAGGAGTGGTGGAATCAAGAAGGCCAAGGATGGGAGCAAGCCCTTGGCTGGTGCTGCAATCTTTGGAGTTCTAGTGAAGGGGGCAAGAGTTGCACAGAGAAGGGAGAACAATTCCCACCGTGGCTGCTGCCAATCCTATCCCTTGGTATTCCTTTTTTTCTAGGGTGACCATATGAAAAGGAGGACAGGGCTCCTGTATCTTTAACAGTTGCAGAGAAAAGGGAATTTCAGCAGGTGTCATTAGTATATATGGAGAACCTGGTGAAATTCCCTCTTCATCACAACAGTTAAAGCTGCAGGAGTCCTGCCCTCTTTCGTATCTGATCACTCTAGTATAGCTCCTGCACTTTAACTGTTGTGCTGAAGAGGGAATTTCACCAGGTTCTCCATATATACAAATGACACCTGCTGAAATCCCCTTTTCTATGCAACTGTTAAAGAAACAGGAGCCCTGTCCTCCTTTTCATATGGTCACCCTATTTTTTTCAGAGACCTTGAATGCCGTGCTTCATGTGAACTTCAGTGACTACTGAGGAATCACACCCATGCATGCTGCCACTCTACAGGAGGCCTAGCACATTGCTGCACATGCACAGAGCACAGAAATCAAGCATGCTTGATGTATATCTTCCATAAGTTCCTGCCCGATTGCTAAAATTGTATGATGGGTGGCTACCAGAGAAAGAGCCTTTTCTGTAGTGGCCCCTGTCTCTGGAGTGCCCTTCCCAGGGAGATATATTTATATATTTATGTTATGTATTCATATTTCTTATGCCCCATCTTTCCTCCAAAGCAGAGCAGCTTGCAAATATTAACAATAGAAATACCAATAGAAATACTAATAGAACAACAACAAAAATCTCTCTAGTACAGCCTTCCTCAACCTGGAGCGCTCTAGATGTGTTGGACTGCAACTCCCAGAATGCCCCAGCCAGCTGGCTGGGGCATTCTGGGAGTTGCAGTCCAACACATCTGGAGCGCCCCAAGATGAGGAAGGCTGCTCTAGTACAACAAGATAGTGAAAACATGACCATCTATGCTTCTGTATGCAGAAATTTACATTTTCAAGTATTCACCATCCATGAGAGGTGGCTGTCCAGCCTCTTCTTAAAAACCTCCAGAGATGGAGAACCCACAACCTCTGAAGGTAGACAGTTCCACTGTTGCACAGTTCTTACCATCGGGAAGATTTTCCTTACATTTAATTAGGGAAAACATGGCCCGTTATGTTAGGCCTAGTCGTTACAGGACAGAAAACACCGGGTGGAAGTTAGTCCAGTGGCACGACCAGCGATGAGGGTACACATGGTTGGGCATATGGTTTGAAAGACCATATTCTCCCTTATAAGCCTGCCCGTGCTTTGAGATCTTCTGGAGAAGCCCTTCTTTCAGTCCCGCCATCTTCACAGGCGCGCTTGGTGGGAACATGGGAGAGGGCCTTCTTGGTGGCTGCTCCAGTACTTTGGAACTCTCTTCCCGGGGAAGCTAGACTGGCTCCCTCCTTGATGGGCTTTCGGAAGCAGGCTAAAACTTGTTTGTTCCAGCAGGCCTTTGGAGAGTAATTTGGTCCTCCATTTATGTTAATGACTTGTAATTTTGTTGTGTATTTTAAACGTGGGTTGTTTTTTTTTTGTACATTTCCCTCCTAAGTTTTATAATGTATGTTTTAAACTTTGTAAGACCGCCTTGAGGCCCAGTATTGGGCAAAAGGCAGGATACAAATATAATAATAATAATAATAATAATAATAATAATAATAATAATAATAATAATATTCCTGGCCGTCTTGACTGTATAGGTTGAGACACCAGGTTAAGACCATCCTCTTCCAACAAGAATTTAATTTCTAATCTGATGATCTGATTATTAATTTTACTGCTGGCCCTTTAATATTTTAATATATCAATATTTTCCTTGTATCTACTGTTTGTTATTGTTGTTGTTGTTTTTTAAATGATTTTAACTGCCCTGAGGATACCTGCCAGTAGGATGATATATAAATTTAATAAATCAACAATGCAAAAACTATTCTGCTAGCTTGAACGCAAACACATTTTGGCATCCAGCTCTAATTTCCAGACTTTACACAAGATCGTTGTGGCAACGGGCCCAGACTTAAAGGAAAGAGCTCATCTCCCCCAAAGCCCTAGAAGATTGAGGGGAGACATGATAGCACTCTTCAAATACTTAAAAGGTTGTCACACAGAGGAGGGCCAGGATCTCTTCTCGATCCTCCCAGAGTGCAGGAAACAGAATAACGGGCTCAAGTTAAAGGAAGCCAGATTCCAGCTGGACATCAGGAAAAACTTCCTGGCTGTTAGAGCAGTACGACAATGGAACCAGTTCCCTAGGGAGGTTGTGGGCTCTCCCACACTAGAGGCCTTCAAGAGGCAGCTGGACAACCATCTGTCAGGGATGCTTTAGGGTGGATTCCTGCATTGAGCAGGGGGTTGGACTCGATGGCCTTGTAGGCCCCTTCCAACTCTGCTATTCTATGATTCTAAGATCTTGCCTTATGGCAAATGTGTGGGCTTTATTTCTAGTTATAGCCAACCCCCTTGGGGTACTTACCATTGGGGTAAGAAGCAAAGCAAAAATCAGCCCGTCTCCCAAGAGAATTTCATCTAAACCAGTTAAATTTCCCCACCTTTTCCCTGGGCAGGTATATTTTATAATGCTTTCAACCTAGTGCATAGTTTTCCAATTTCATAAATCAACATCGAAACATAAGAAGAACACCTGTCAGTTATCTGTGGCTATTTCCTCCCCCAAGGGACAGATGTCTGAATGAATGAATGAATGTCTCTTCATGCAAACTCCCCATTTGCCCAATGCATCCTCTTACGTGTTTCCATGTCGATGGTGATGTTATCCGAGATGTACACATCCATGTGGTGAGGGATTCCAAAGCTATAGGTCACCCAAGGTCTTGGCAGGTGGTAAAATGGCGACAGAGTCACTGAAACCCACTTGAGCAAGGAAATGGCCACACAAAGGCTTCCCAGGCTCAGAACCTGCATCAAAGCCGCCAGTAGACTGTAGATAGTGGATAAGGAGAGCTCATCTAACTGCTCATGGTCGGAGCGGGGGCGCAGGCCTGCTGCCGGAAACACGATATTAAGTAACTGCGAAGAATGTGTCTGCATCTGCTGTAGAGGTGATGGGGTGTTCTGTAATGAAGGAAAAGTACCAGATCAGACCAATACCTTACATATGTACTAGGCTGGCCATGCTCTCTAGTCCTCTATTTACAGAGGTCAGTCCTCTATTCGAAGAGCTGCCGGAGGACTATCCTCTGTTTTGAAGGCATCCTCTATTTGAAGAGTTGTCCAAATCCGGTTTAGAGATAAAGCACTTTCAGAAGGAAGAGCTATAATAATTATTTCTAAATTTCCATCTATACACATAAATTTGCATTTGCAAATCTTATGCAAATCGGAGTCTCTTTTGGGTAGGGTTGCCATGCATCCCGGAAAACCGGGAATGTCACGGTTTCCAAGCATTTCCAAAATGTCCCGGCCAGTCAGTCAAGAATCCCGGATTCCTGTTCCATCTGGCCGGAGAAATTCCAACCTCCGAAATGGTGCCTTGAGTCTACTCAGTGGTGTGTAAGTCTCCATATTGAAGTCTCCTCTAACTTTTGAGAACTAGTGGAGAAATGTAATTTAGTCTCTCTCTCTCCCCCTACCCCCCCCCCCCCCGGTTTGTTTGCTTAAACTCTTCTTTGCCTATTATTTATTTGCAGGTGCTTAAGTACTTTAGGCTGCAATCCTATGCATACTTCTCTGGGAAGAAGTCCCATTTAACTTAATAGGATTTGTTTCTGAGTAGACACACATAGGATTGCAGCTTAGATAGCTTTCTTTCTTTCCCTAGACTTTACATATTGCTCAGTTTTTTTAAAAAAAATCCTAGCCCCGCCTCCCTCCAAAATTGTCCCAGTTTTGTGGATTCAGAAAACGGCAGCTCTACTTTTGGGGCGATTCCCAACTGGCCACCCTAGTGTGCTGCCCTGCACGGCTGTCCATTAGCTGACCTCTTTTTCACTGTGACCAAAGGCCTACTTCTCATGCTAAATCCCAACTGATATTTGGCACAACACTGGCCCTCAGTCCTGCCTTCTGCCGATTCTTCCTCAAGATCCTCATTTTGTAGGCAATTCTTACTTTTCTCACACAGTGAATGTTCCTTCCCCACAACTATAATTCTGGACTTCTCAGGAAACTCCTCGCCCTGCCACCAAGTGCTAATGGCTGGCCTTCACTCTGAGTCTCTCGGTTACAGCTACTAGGCCTCCTGCGATTCAGCCCCACAGAAACTACATCGTGAGAACTTGAGGGTGGCTTCTAGTGGATTCGCATGCGACATTTGGTCAAGAAGAAGGCCACGTCTCATGGCACCCTGACATCTGGCAGTGTGTGGTGGCTGCAGGTGCCAATGCAGCCCAGGACACCTTCTTACCCTCCCCAATTTTTATTTAAAGAAACAACCATTTTCTTTCGGGCCGCAGGGACTGCTTCAAGGCAAACTGAGAGCACCACCTAGCCATTGCTTGTCTTCGTTTTCCATAAATGTCTCTCATGGGCGGGGAGTGTCAGGAAAACCAATCCAGGAAGGATTTAGAGAGGGGAGATTTTGGAGGGACCCTAAGAGGGTATGTGTTTTTGTGTGTGTGCGCACACACACAGAGGGATAAATGGATGACGAGTACATGGCATGTATGGGTGTGTGTGCGTACAGGTGATTTGACGTGTCAAAGAGATGGAGAGAACGAGGTGGGAGAAGCCTTCCCCACCTCCACCTTGCACTCTGTCTTCGGGGCAGGTTACTTGACCTTTGTGACTAGCCACACCATTTTGTGCAGGCTAGGGTGACCATTGGCACTGGGAAATTCCGGAAACCTCCGGGGAGCACGCGGGAACCGGAGGAACCGGAGTGGGCCACCAAAATACCAGGACGGGGAGGTTGCAGGTTAATCGGCTGCCGCCCAGAATAGTTTCTCAAATATCCAAAAATGTCCCTAGATCCAAAGCAAACAAATGCCGGAGATATTGCAGGTTACAAGTAGAAGTTGATGGCCAAATGGTAGAGCAAAAAGCAAATACTCAAGCCACTTTGATAATGCGTTTAGCACCCAGCGTTCGTCACAGAGACTTTTTCTTAACATAAAAACACAAGAAGAGCCCTGCTGGATCGCACCAAGGGTCCATCAAGTCCAGCATTCTGTTCACACAGTGGCCAAACAGCTGTTGACCAGGAACCCACAGGTAGGACACGAGTGCAATAGCACCCTCCTACCCATGTTCCCCAGCAGCTGGTGTACATAAGCTTACTGCCTCGGCTACTGGAGGTAGCACATAGCCTTCTCCTCCTCCAGGAATTTATCCAATCCCCTTTTAAAGCCATCCAAATTGGTGGCCATCACTACATCTCGTGGGAGCGAATTCCATAGTTTCACTACGCATTGTGTAAAGAAGTGCTTCCTTTTACCTGTCCTGAGTCTCCCATGGGATTTTTAGCCTTCCTCTCTTTTGTTGTTCTTCAAGTAAATTTGAAAACGTTTCCTATTTACATATTTTCTACAATGGAGCCTGTGGATAGGAATCTATTCATTTCGTTTTTGTACAGCGTGTCATATATTTTAGGTGGCATTATGAATTATCGTAAATTATGAGATAAACCCCAATACTAAGAAATGGTGTGTCATACAGTCAGCATAGGAACATAGGAAGCTTCCTAATACAAAGTCATGCCTTTGGCTTAGTACTAGGCCTAGAACCGTAGTATTCTACGGAACGGCAGTAAAGCATAGAGATGGGTCCCGAGGGAAATCGCTTTCCTCTTTTGCTTCATTCACCCTGAGATGTTACTCCCTTGGCTGGAGATGCCTAGGAGACGGCTCAAGCCCTAAAACCTATGGCCAAATCTTGAAACCTGTCAACCTGTTGCTATGGTTCTCAATGCCCAGTCCTCCAACCCTGCTCTGTCCCAGCCCTGCAGTGAAACCCACACTTACTAGGGTGACCATATGGAAAGGAGGACAGGGCTCCTGTATTTTTAACAGTTGCATAGAAAGGAATTTCAGCAGGTGCCATTTCAATGCAGGCAGCACCTGGTGAAATTCTCTCTTCATCACCACAGTTAAAACTGAAGGAGCTATACTAGAGTGTGCAGATACAAAAGAGGACTCCTCCTGCAGCTTTAACTGTGGTGATACAGAGGGAATTTCACCAGGTGCTGCATGCGTACAAATGACACCTGCTGAAATTCCCTTTTCTGTACAACTGTTAAAGATACAGGAGCCCTGTCCTCCTTTTCATATGGTCACCCTACACACGACAGGTCACATATACTGGGCCCAAGGGCCCAAATCACATCCATTGTTATGCAAGTTGTAGCCTTGTTTTGGGCCCAACCTGCCTATGACGTCAGCAGCCTCAGGGCTAGGGTGACCATATGAAAAGGAGGACAGGACTCCTGTATCTTTAACAGTTGTATAGAAAAGGGAATTTCAGCAGGTGCCATTTGTATGCAGGCAGCACCTGGTGAAATTCCCTCTTCATCACCACAGTTAAAGCTGAAGGAGCTATACTAGTGTGCGCAGATACAAAAGAGGACTCCTCCTGCAGCTTTAACTGTGGTGATACAGAGGGAATTTCACCAGGTGCTGCATGCATATAAATGACACCTGCTGAAATTCCCTTTTCTGTACAACTGTTAAAGATACAGGAGCCCTGTCCTCCTTTCCATATGGACACCCTACACACGACAGGTCATATACTGGGACCAAAACATGGCCATTGTTATGCAAGCTGTAGCCTTGTTTTGGACCTAACCTGCCTATGACGTCAGCAGCCTCAGGGCCCAGCCTGACACTACTAGGCCCTTGCTGGTTCCTAACATTCCTTTGATATCAGCCTTCACAGCTTAACCCGTATCAGCTCACTCTAGACTTAAAAATAGTCTTGGCTCAGCCTGCCCCTCATAACCCCCTTCACGCACTGAGGCCTAAGGCCTGGCCTTCTGCTATAAACCCACCCTCTGCCACATCCCCAATAATGCCACAGGCATTCCAGGCTCACCCCTCACGCCAAGCCTCAACTGTAGCTCCTTAGCAGTTACGCTCGCATAGGCCGCATTCTTCGGGCCCAATCCCGTCCCACACTTGCCTTAAGCCCTTTCGCATTATCCCCCTGCCTTTGCGCCTTCATTGACATAATTAGCTACGCACTGCCTTCCAGTCCCAATGCGTGTGGCGTAAATGCTCGGAATCGATAGCAGCGAGAGAACCTCTGTGACATGGTGTGTTGTTGAGGGAAGAGTAACTGTTCTAACTGGCATAGCCACCAACATTTAGCGTAGTAACATATAAATTCTTCTTCTAATCAGCATTAAGACACAAAGTCGGTTCTCAGAAGGCTATTGGTATGGAAAACCTGATTTCCCTGAGAATCTGTGGTTGACCCCTCCACACCCATGGAATAATTATGACAACACTTCAAATGTTCCTTCCCCTAGCAACTATAGAACACATAGCCATTAGGGTGACCATATGAAAAGGAGGACAGGGCTCTTGTATCTTTAACAGTTGCATAGAAAAGGGAATTTCAGCAGGTGTCATTTGTATATATGGAGAACCTGGTGAAATTCCCTCTTCATCACCACAGTTAAAGCTGCAGGAGCTACACTAGAGTGACCAGATATAAAAGAAGGCAGGGCTCCTGCAGCTTTAATTGTTGTGACGAAGAGGAATGGGATGGTTTGCATAACTGCTGGCTTTGAAACAATCCTTGGCTCACTTCCTTGTGCCCCCAGAAATGTCTGCTGCCTGCCTTCCCTCCTCCCCCTGGGTGCTGCTGTGGTGGGGCATCTGCCGGGACTGACTCCCCCAGAGATCTATGGCATATCTCTGCCTGCCTGGTGCCTGGGAGCTGTACTACATGATGGGCTTTGTGGTTCGTGCCCACAAGCCTCCAGCATGCTTGCTCCCAGTGCTGCCTGTCCTCCTCCTCTGTGCCCGCCTCGCAGAGAGGGTTTGTGTGTGTCTTGCTTTGACTCAGGGGATAAGTCCTTCCTGCGCTCACTTAGACTTTTTGAAGTTCCAAATAAATTTCTCAAGTGTGGAAGAAGATTCATATGTAGGTTTCTCTACTCCCCAATTCATGGCATATTGGGATTTCCATTGAAATGGTCATCTGCAGCTTTAAATCCCTGAGATACTGGGGTGTCCGATTTTCAAAAATTCCCCCCAAATCAGGGGAGGCTTGGATTTGTTTGAGGCTTGGCATGCATGTGTATACATGCATGAGGTGTCATGATGCCTAATTTGACGTTTCTAACGTGAAAATTGATGGAGTTCTAGCATGGGACTTGAATTGGGTGAGTTAAAAGGTTAAACCCCCGCCAAAAATCAGGGGATGATGGGATTTGCTTGGAACTTGCCATGAATGTGGATCTAGATGGCATCTGTGAGGGTGCCTGCTTCAAAGTTTTTTATCTGTCAAAATATCGGAGAAAATCCCATGTCTGAAAATGGGGTGTCCGATTTTCAAAAATTCCCCAAAAATCAGGGGAGGCTTGGATTTGCTTGAGGCTTGGCATGCATGTGTATACATGGATAAGCTATCATGGTGCCGAGTTTGAGGTTTCTAACGTTAACAGAAAAAAAGTTGTAGGCTTTTTTGGATTTCAATGCAAGCCTATGGGGGGGGGGAAGCGGAGCTCCGATCCAGATCCGGAGCTTCGCAGCGAAGCAGAGCAGACCATAGGCGGAGCGGAGCGGACCCGATCCGGAAGTTGTGAATCTGGAAAAGAAGCGGATCGGGGGGTCCGTGCACACCCCTACTACTGGGTGGAGATGGAAGTTGTTCCCCAATTCAGAAAGTTTGGATATCAGTTACAACCTGCTGGTAAAGAAAAAGTTGCTTACTAAAACCCAAGGGCCTCTTCTCGTTGGCTCCAGTTTAGTTTTGAAAGCAGCTGATGTAGGTGGGTGCAATTCAGCTTACGCATTGTAGTCTGTTAAGATTTGGATAGCCAGTTTTAAGATCTTTACATATAAGTTTTTAGGCATGGTATAAAATAGGAAGATCACCAAAACAAATTCAGGTGCCTTCTCCCACTGTCAGGTATTGCAGGTTCAATAAAGGAAGCAGAGTTTCTTTTTCAAAATGTATCTCTAACAAGGTCTCTTCCAGACAATGTCGTAGCTCTAGAGTGTATATGTCTGGCACAGAACCTATCATCCAGAATGACCACCCTTTATGAAAACTTTGGGGGAATGTATTCCTACTGGAGAATTTTTTGGTTTTAAGTGACAGTAAATTCTTGTTTGTAAATAGGGAAAATAATGCATGAACTTGTTCTAAACCTCAAGTATCATAAATGTAAATGTTAAAAAAGACACACACAGTCTGCAAAGATGGTGTGTTTATTTTACTCCAAACATTCACATTTATTCAAAGTCTTAAATGGAGTTAAGCTGAAAGTGTCGACATCTTTCAAAGCTTTACATTTACAAATGTCTCAGCTCTTGCAACTTTTCGTGTGCGCGGATTAGCATTTTTAACTGTGGTGAAAAACTCAGGATCAAAACTGAAATTGGGATCAACCTTTTGAACTCATCACGCATTGTATGTAAATGGAAAAAACGTCTAGTTTTGCACTCATTAAAAAGGCATATTATCATAAGATTACCCCCTTTCTGATTACAGCATGTACATCACAAATAGAGGGACTTTAGGTTTCATGTGGAGGAATCAAGTTTTTGAATACTCTCCTACACAAAAAGCTCCCTGAAAAGTAGAAAGCTAGCATGGCAGGGAGAGGGCTAGTTAGAATTTTTGTCCATAACATGGTAGATGGATTTTTTAAATTATTATTTCAGGACGTTTGTTACATGGGGAAGCACTCAAAACTGCATCCCTTTACTTGCAGAATGAAATAGAACAATCCAAAATTCTACCAGATCCTCATTCTCCTCATCTCCTGCGTGTGCAAATCATGCGTTTCCAAAGGTGACACTGAAAGGAAACAGGGTGTACATGTAATGCAACAAAAGTAGGAGAGCCACAAGTCTCTTTGACCCAAGAATCTTAGCCCTGGACATGTCTACATTTCTGTCCATTTATTTATATTAATACTTTCGTTGAGAAGAGAGAATAATGTAACCAAAAGACTTTTCCAAGCATTGTTTATATTGTATTCCGGTTGTTTCTATCATCTGAATGTGAGTATGCCGTTGCAATTTTAGAACACACACGTCTTTCTACTGTTCTGGAGTTACGTGGCGAAGTTACCCGCCCACCCCCCTGCAGAAAGAAAGTGGGTTCTCATGCCACCCCCTTAGTGACTGCTCTGGCCTCCGGTTGTAAGTTGATAAGAGAATTGCTTTGTTGAGCCAATTCTGTAATGGAAACACGTCCCCTCCGGCGAATGAAGTCAGCCACGGCGGTCATCTCCTCTGGTGTGATGTAGATGAACTTGCCTCGGTCATCGATCACGCCTAGAGAAAAGGCCGGACTAGAATTAAACTCCACAGCTTGCAGTTCATTCATTTAAAGGCCTAATTAGGACTTCCTAATCAGTCAGTCTCCAAGGTTTGGGCTGGGTTACAAGCTCTGAACACTAGGGCCGCAACCTTTAACTGATTAATGGGTACCCTTAGGGTTTTAAATGCGGCTCTAAGTGTCCCACTAATTAATTTTGGGTTGAGGCTTTTACTCTTACTTGGCAGGTTCACCTGCATCACTCTATCGTTGCTGGCCATGGGTAGAGCAAGGTGTGTGGACCAGAACATGCCACTCAGAGGTGGGAGAAGGAACGAATGGCCTCCGAATATTAATTCATGGATTAAAATGCGTAAGATTAATCGTTTAAAGAGAATCAATTGACTTCCCTAATGAATATGCGCAACGTATTTAAGAAAATCGGGCTAAATAAAACAGATGCTAAACCTCTGCTAGGAAGAATGCTGCTGGATCAGTTAGAGTCCATTTAATACTGTTTTAAATTATGGCCAGGAAGTTGTTACTGGGAAGCCCACAGCCAAGCATGAAGGCGTTATTATTATTATTATTATTTGCATTTTTATACTGCCCAATAGCCAAAGCTCCCTGGGCGGTTCACAAAAACTAAAACAATTCGAAGTGTAAAACAAACAGTATAAAAACATGATATAAAATACACATTAAAACGAATTAAAACATACCATACATGATTAAAACATCCTGAAAACATTCTAAAATTTCACTGGATAGGCCTTCCGGAATAGATCAGTCTTTATTGCTTTTTAGCTCTCATGCTGCCCCCTCCTCGTCCCTCCCAATATAACTGCTATTCAGATATTTGTTGATTTATTACATTTCTATCCTGCCTTTCCTCCAAAGAGCTCAAGGCGGCACACACGTTTCTTCCACTTCCTTTTTACCCTAACCACAACACTATGAAGTAGATGACATTGAAAGATGCCCCCTGGCCCAAGGTCTCCCAATCATCATCATGGCATAAGAACATAAGAAGAGCCATGCTAGATCAGACCAAGAGTCCATCTAGTCCAGTGGTTCCCAAACTTTTTCTGGTAACCGCCGCCTTGGTTCCACAAACTCATGCCCAGTGCCCCCTTTAAATGGGAAGCACCCGCCGCAGGCTTGCCAAGGGAGGGAGGGAAAAGAGAGTGAATGCCTCTGTTTTGCAGCCGGCGGGGCGGGGCACACCAAGCAGGGTATGTCTCTTCATTAGTGTTTTGGTGCTTTTGAAACATTTCAATTCACCGTTAAAAGGACTCTTCTTAAACGGTATTAATACATGTGTGGATTCTTCCCCTATATGACTTGGGACCAAACTACCTTCTCCCATAAAAATGTCCCTGGGTCTTAAGACCTTCTGGAGAGGCGCTTCTCAGAAAAGGCCACCTTGAGAGGCCCCCTGCTGTCCCTTTGCCTTTTAGCGCCCCCCTGCCTCTTAATGCCCCCCCCCATGCAATCCCACCGCCCTCAAGGGGGCAGTATTGCCCACATTGGGAACCACTGATCTAGTCCAACCAGGTATTGACCAGGGCCCCAAAAGCAGGTCGCGGTGCAACAGCACCCTCCCATCCATGCTCCCCAGCAACTGGTGTATGTAGGCTTACTGCCTCTGATACTGCAGGTAGCACATAGCCATCAGGACTAGCAGCCATTGATGGCAGAGGAGTTGGAATATGAACTTAGGTCTTGCCAGTCATAGATCGACACTCATTAGACGGAGCCTAGACTGTCAACGGGGCAGGCCAGGAAAGGAAGCACTTCAGAGAACGTTGTGCTTCCCTCCCAGGAAACCATCCACCCCGAAAGAGGTAGAAAGACCAGCTGGTCCCAGTTGGCCACATGGGCAACCCTGTGGGAAAAGTGAAGGGTGATGTGATTCTGTGTCATTCGTGTCACATTTGTTGCAATGACCAACAAATTTGAGTATTCTCTGAAGCAACTTTTTAGATCCCCCCTTAGTATTAGATTCTAAGTATTTAGATTCCTCCATGCAGACAAGCTGGAGCGTGTTCAGAGGAGGGCAACCAGGATGATCAGGGGTCTGGAAACAAAGCCCTATGAAGAGAGACGGAAAGAACTGGGCATGTTTAGCCTGGAGAAGAGAAGATTGAGGGGAGACATGAGAGCACTCTTCAAATACTTAAAAGGTTGTCATACAGAGGAGGGCTAGGATCTCTTCTCGATCCTCTCAGAGTGCAGGACATGGAATAACGGGCTCAAGATAAAGGAAGCCAGATTCCAGCTGGACATCAGGAAAAACTTCCTGACTGTTAGAGCAGTACGACAATGGAATCAGTTGCCTGGTGAGGTTGTGGGCTCTCCCACACTAGAGGCCTTCAAGAGGCAGTTGGACAACCATCTGTCAGGGATGCTTTAGGGTGGATTCCCGCATTGAGCAGGGGGTTGGACTCGATGGCCTTGTAGGCCCCTTCCAACTCTGCTATTCTATGATTCTATGATTCTGTTTGTTTAATCCATCTGCAAATATTTTTACCCTAACGGCTGACATTTGCAATTCTGGGATGTTATAAATTGAAACTGCAGCTGAATCAAAACTCGATTTAAAAATCAACAGAAGATGCTCAGGTGGTGCAGATATTGTGATTCAGACATCTGTTTCAATCTAAACAAGGCGATCAAACCCCATAATGTTTTCACTGTTACCTGTTAGCGTTCCATCTGCCATCAGGTCTTGCACTCTATTAATTGCATCCTGTTGAGGGAAAACAAATCAATCAAGCAGCAAATTTCACGTTTCCAGGTGCACTGGCATGCTTTCAGACAACACACCGGCATTTCTTTGTAGGCCTGGCAAGGGTGCGTGTTTTTGGGGACGCAGAGGAAGGACCAACGCCAACCAAGATAGGAACAGAGGAACCTGCTTTACATCAAGTCAGGCCAATGGTCCACCAGACTCAGCATTGCCTACACCAGCTTTTGCCAACCAGGTCCCCTTCAGACATGATAGACTACAACTCCCAGCATGCCTGGCTTGGACATGCCAGTGTTGTGTTTCTCAGAACATCCCGCCTTCTTGGGAAGCACTAACGAGGCCTGCTAAGTAATCCACAAAACTTTATTCAAGCAATAAACATGTCTTCCCACCTGAAGGGAGCCTAATCTCTAGGAACTTTCTCCTAAGCAAAACTATGCAAGCTAAGCGAGACAATTGTCCTTTCAAGAAGAATGGAAAGCCCTTTCCCAAGACGCATTAACTTCAGAGAGACTAGTTGTGATGTGGCTTCTGACAGGATGCCAGACGGGTTGACTTTCTCTCACCTTCCTTTAGCTCCGCTCATTTTAGTCTGCGGCGTACTCTAGGATCAGCTAACCTCTCCATGCTCTCCCCCTTGGAAGAATGTTGGCTTCCCACTGACTGTGTATTGTTTGTTCTTGAGGAGATAAGCTCTGGAGAAGGTTCATTCCCAGCTGGTGAAGAGCCCGTGAGTGCTTTCTCCCTCACTGGTATAGGCTGGCCTGTTTCTGACACCGACTCCTCTACTTCAGTGTTTGATTGATCACCTGAAACACTTTCTTCCAGCCCAGGGGGAGCAGGACTAGACATGACAGCCAGGAGTTGCAGTCCAACATATCTGGTAGGCACCAAGTTGTGGAAGGCAGGTTTACGCTGACTTGCAGCAGCTCGCCAGGATTTCAGGCAGGGCTCTTTCCCCCTGCTCAATCTGGAGACATCAGGGGTTGAACCAGGGACGTTCTCTGCACGGACAGGAAGTGCTCTAATGTCACCTACGGCTTAGCATGCAAACACATACCTGTGTCCTTATGCCCAGGTGGGAAGCCAAGTCTTCCAAAAGAACCACTTTGGCACTCTGTGGGGAAAAGGCGAGATCTGAAATTAGATAGCCGAACTTGCATGTGGTGCAGGTTTATTTGAACACCAGCTGGACTGAAATGCATTGACACGTGCGTTGAGATTTGATTAATGAAACACATTTATAACCTTTATCACAGAAGATCACAGGGGTGGGCAGATTCTGGAATCGTCTGATTTATTTGTTATCTACCAGACTCTGAAGGTCCATCGAATACAGCCAAGTGCAAAATACTAGCTTGGGGTGGAGCCCAACGCAAAATAGCTCAGGGCAGGAACCAACACACAGAGATAACTTGCATATGCAAGTACAAATCTGTATCTGAGTTACCACAGATCAGGGATTCTAACTCCTTAATTGAGAAGAAGATGGAGTGCTGTTGGGTTGCTGTTTCATTTGTTCAAATGGATTGTCGTTTCATTTGTTTTAAGATTGTTAATAAATATAGCGAGTCAGAAACACTTGCCCATCTACTGCAAATTATCCAGTGATCTACCAACAGATCCCAAGTTACCTTCTTGGGATCTGCATCCAGTTCTGGGCACCACAATTCAAGAAGGATGCAGACAAGCTGGAGCGTGTTCAGAGGAGGGCAACGAGGATGATCAGAGGTCTGGAAACAAAGCCCTATGAAGAGAGACTGAAAGAACTGGGCATGTTTAGCCTGGAGAAGAGAAGATTGAGGGGAGACCTGATAACACTCTTCAAATACTTAAAAGGTTGTTACTCAGATCAATTCTCCCAGATCAATTCTCCCAGAGTGCAGGACACGGAATAACGGGCTCAAGTTAAAGGAAGCCAGATTCCAGCTGGACATCAGGAAAAACTTCTTGACTGTTAGATCAGTACGACAATGGAATCAGTTGCCTGGTGACGTTGTGGCCTCTCCCACACTAGAGGCCTTCAAGAGGCAGCTGGACAACCATCTGTCAGGGATGCTTTAGGGTGGATTCCTGCATTGAGCAGGGGGTTGGACTCAATGGCCTTGTAGGCCCCTTCCAACTCTGCTATCCTATGATTCTCTTCACCACTCATGTACAGAAAGAGTGGGCAGAAGATAGATCAGAGTCTACCGGTAGATCCCTGGGTGATCTGTGATATAGATCAGCAAGGACTTCTGACTTCAAAAAGCTGAAAAACAGCAAGTACAAATGAAAGTAAGAAGAATTCCTGGGATTGTGTGTTCTCACCTGTAAAGTTGTGTCTTTGACCAGGTCTTTATGCAGCTCTGCAGGGCAGTTTTAGAGCTGCATAGATTTGTATATGATTGATATAAACTCAGGTGTAGATTTGTAGATGTAGGTCATTCCAGACTATGGCTAATGGATTGCTGTAGATAAATGGTTCTCCTCTCTTAACCAGCATTTTGTATCTATTCCATACACACGCACACACCCTCTCCCAATGTTTTGTATCTGGCTTTGGCTGACGGATTTGGAGTTTTAGTAAGAAACAAACTAGACCTCACAACCCTGAGGTCTGCCTACCTCTGATACAGAGAACAGCCAATGTTTACCATATCTCGAGGTATTGTAAAAGATCAGAATGGTAATAGGTACTGCTGTGCCGAAATGCAACACTACATAATCAATCCACTTTGGGCTCAAAGTCCATCTCCTCTGGCTGTACCCCCCAAGTGATTTTTTTCTGTGGGTCAATGGCCTTTCATAAGAAAAAATAGCCCAATGCAAAGAAAAATAGCTTTAAAATGGAAATTGCAATGGATTTAACAGCTTGAAATAGGTGGAAAATCTATAAAGAGGGAAACCACTACGTTATTTCAAAGCTCTAGACATATCAAAAGCTGAAATTCGATTTTTAGCAGCATAAGAAAGTGGTTATATATTGAAGGATGGTGTTGGGTCTAATTTGTAAAATATTGCAATTTAAAGTGGACCAGTATGCTTTTTAAACTTTGTTTAAAAATTGTGTCCTGTTAAGAAAAACTACGTCCAATTTCACGTTAGCTAGAATCGCTTATGCAAAAACATGGAAAGCAATCAACGGTCTAGTAAGCTTGAACTGTTACAAAAAAATATGGAAAAATATAACACCAGACAGAAATAAAATTAAAAGTGATAGCGTTTTTAAAGAACTCTTAAAAACTGCAGGAAGATTCTAAGGATTTGGGATTGCCAATATACAAGGTTAAAATTGAGGTTTGAAGAAATTAAATGTGGATTATATGCTACCGTATTTCTTCAATTCTAAGATGCACTTTTTCCCCCATATAAACATCTCTAAAAACGGGGTGCGTCTTAGAATCGTGGGTGTGTCTTAGGGGTTTTTTTTTTCTGTTGGTGGTACTGAAATGAGTGTGCGTCTTACAATCGATGGCGCCTTACAATCGAAGAAATACGGTAGAAAAGTATTGGCTGGGAACTAGACAGCAGTTTGAGGCGTGTGATATATTTAAAATTTGTCCAAACACATTCAACTGTATGTGTTTGAGCAATTGTGTAAATTTTGTTGTAAGCTGTATTTACGAAATAAAAAAAGGGAAAAATGTTCCCCAACTGTGCTGCACAATCACACTGTTACATATATAAAATACCTCTTTATTATCTTCTAGGAAAGGAAAGGAACCTTTCGTGCAAGCACTGAGTCATTACTGACTCTTGGAGGGATGCCAGCCTTCGCTGACGTTTTCTTGGCAGGCCTTATAGTGGGGTGGTTTGCTGTTGCCTTCCCCAGCCGTTATTACCTTTCCCCCAGCTAGCTGGGTACTCATTTTATCGACCTCGGGAGGATGGAAGGCTGAGTCGACCCGAGCCAGCTGCCTGAAACCAGCTTCCGCTGGGATCGAACTCAGGCCGTGGGGAGAGTTTCAGCTGCAGAAACTGCTGCTTTACCGCTCTGCGCCACACGAGGCTCTTTATTATCTTCTACCCTAATAAAATATGTTCAGCTATGGACACATATAGTGGGACTGTTGATTCATCTAGCCCTGCACTATCGTCCATTCAGACTGGCAACCCTCTCCAGAGCCTCAGGTAGAGGAAGGTTTTTCACATCACCTGCCTCACCTGGAACATCCCGTACAACAAAGCAGGTGTGCTCTACCACTAAGCTATGGCTCATCTCCCAATGAAAGTAACTCTCATCCTCTGGAGTCTATGGGTGCCCCTGAGCAGGGCTTCCTGATGTGCCATGGGAGAGCATCTAATCCCTGAAACCTCGAAATCTAACAGCGTTTGAAGAAGAGCGTTATGTGGCTGACACCCAAGAGCTGAGAAAGCACAGACCGGCACCTATGAGTGTGATCTGGGAAGTCCCTCACTTCAAATTCTCTCTCAGCCGCAAGCATATCACCCGCTCTCTCACAACTGTGCCATGCCACCTCCGTAATAGAGGACAATAACACAGGCCATGTACGGGAAGCAGTTTGAACATGCGCCATAGGAATGTATTTATTATTTAGAGTATTTTAATCCCGCACCTCAGCCAAAAAGGCTCCTGGAGCGGCTTACAATAAATCAGTAAAAAGACAGTCCCTGCCCACAGGCTTACATTCTAAAAAAAAAAAAAAAAAAAAAAATACACGACATGCGAGGAAAAGGGGATGAGGAGGGAAGAGGGGGGGAAAGAAATTAAGGAGACTGTTTAGCAAGGCCCTGCTCCTCCCTCTCATCTCCCAATGGAGGGCAGACCAACAGCTCCTTCTTCCCCACAGGGTCAAGATGACCGTTAACCCTGGAGGAGGGGGTCGAACTGAAACAGGCCCTGATGTTCTCTGCCTGCTCTCATGTCCCTCGCTGTTGCTGCTTCCCCAAAGGGTCAAGACGAGTGTTAGCTCTGTGTGTGGGGTGTGTGTGTGTGTCCAACTGGAGCAGCCCCTGATTTTATGTATGGTTGTTCTTATACCTCAAAGCCCAGGGGCATGTGTGGAGGTTGTGACAGATAATGTGAGGGAAAACACCTTGCCCACCCCGAAATGGGCTCTTCTTACGATTCCATGTGTTCAAGAGCTGAGGGCTAAAAATGGATTTGGAGACTGAGTCCTGGTTCAACTAGAGCTCTCTGGACTTTGAGAATATAACGCTGGAACTGGGGATGTCTCCAACCAACAGGGATGTCTGGGAGTCCTAACCCGAGAAAGGTCTCAATGCCATGTCTTCGGGGAAAGTTGTTTAAATCGATTTTTATACCCAGGTGGAAAAAAAACACCTTTTTTAAAAAACAAGAAATAAAAGATAGGCTAGGGAAATAAGTCCATCAACATCTCATTGGGTAAAACCCAATCCCACAAGTCCCTTAAGTTATGACGTCAGGTGCAGTCAAGCTAGAGAACTCAGTATTATGGACTGAACATGTTGAACTGGAACCAGTCCATGAAAACCAGTTCTCAGAGCTTGGAACTGCCAGGGTTCTGCATATCTTCTTTTTAAAAGGATATGGGCTAAAACATAAAGGACAGGCCATCGCTATGGTCCGAATACACCGGGCAGAAGTTTTGCCAGGACTACCGCCATCATAACGTAGTCAGGATCCTATGTACCTGCCACGGAAAAGTCACCAGCATAACAATGCCCACAGAAGCAGACACGGCACGCCTAGCAAGCCCACAGCCAATCAACTATCAGCACTCTTCAAATACTTAAAAGGTTGTTACACAGAGGAGGGCCAGGATCTCTTCTCGATCCACCTAGAGTAAAGGAAGCCAGATTCCAGCTGGACATCAGGAAAAACTTCCTGACTGTTAGAGCAGTACGACAATGGAACCAGTTACCACACTAGAGGCATTCAAGAGGCAGCTGGACAACCATCTGTCAGGGATGCTTTACTAATGGTTACTAACAGGGACTGGCCGACGAGACCACATCACGCCAGTCCTTTTCCAGCTTCGTTGGCTGCCAGTCCAGGTCCAGGCCCGATCCAAAGTGCTGGTATTGACATTTAAAGCCCTAAACGGCTTGGGGCCAGGCTATTTGAAGGAACGCCTCCTCTCGTATGTACCTGCCCGGACCTTAAGCTCATCTACAGGGGCCCTTCTCCGTGAGCCCCTGCCAAAGTGAGGCAGGTGGCTACCAAGAGGAGGGCCTTCTCTGCTGTGGCACCCCGGTTGTGGAATGAGCTCTCTAAGGAGGTTAGCTTGGCGCCTACATTATATGCCTTTAGATGCCAGGTGAAGACCTTTTTATTCTCCCAGCATTTTAACAGTCTATAAATAAAATTTAACTTGGTGTTTTAAATTTGTAATTTTGCATTGCTGCTGTTTTTGCCTGGTTGAGCTTTTATATTGTATTTTATATTATGGTTTTATACTGTTGTTTTATACTTTCAATGTTTTTATTTTTTGTGAACCACCCAGAGAGCTCCGGCTATTGGGTGGTATAGAAATGTAATAAATAAATAAATAAATAAATAAATGCTCTAAGGTAGATTCCTGCATTGAGCAGGGGGTTGGACTGGATGGCCTTATAGGCCCCTTCCAACTCTACTATTCTATGATTCTATGATATTGCCCTCTGACAATGCCGCTATAGTAACTGCAGGGGAAGCACCATTCAACACATGGCAATGGCTGGAACAATGTCACCTTTCCGTGCACACAACATCCCCAGACATATAATCCAGCAGCCAGGCAGGTCACACAGTGCCTTAAAAGACTCCTGCGGACTAAGGAAGATTTCTGATGTTGAAAAATAAAATAAAATAAAACCAGGATAATTCCCTGAGAAAAAGCTGTATCCAACTCCTCCCTGGGTTGTGTCCCTTCGGTGTTTTATGTTCAGTTAACCCCCTCACCACACACACAAACTTTTTATCCTCTTGGGAGGAGCTATTTGTTAGCAAAGATTTTTACAAAAGTTATGGTCTTCGCTTTTCATTTGGACGGCGTGGGTGGGATCGTTTCAAGTACTAACTTGGGTGATTCAGATTTTCAGGTTTGAAAACATGAAGGGCAGGAGCATGAAAGAGGAAGCAGTGTGAAAGGTTTGTGTGACCTTTATCTTGTAAAATGTGCTTTGAGAGGGTGGAAAACACACACACAGAGACAGACGCTGAAAACATAGAATACAGATTAATTCTCTGTAGAAACGGAGCAACATGATATGAGGTGATGTTGAGACTCCCATCTCTGTGTTAAGCATGTCCACCTGTTTTGCCCAACCCTGAAATATGTCACTGCCGATATAATGTGTTTTTAAAAAATCCCTTTTCAATTGAGTTTCTCTCTCTCTCTGATACACACACACAAACACAGGTGTCCTCAAACAAGATTCTACAGAGAGGGGTCTATGTGTTGTTTTTCTGCTATCGGCCCCGTCAGAAGACACCTTAAACCATGGTTTTAACTACGGTGGTAAAGCCAGAAAGCAGTGCCATGTTCAGAAGACACCTTAAACCATGGCTTTCAGCCCTTTTCACAATGGTTAAAGCCGTGGTTTAAGGCGTCTTCTGAACGGGGCCATTGAGTAAGCTCAATGCACCCCTTGACTTTGCCCCTCAAATTCCACACGTACTTATTTTCAAATCCAACATAGATTTCCTCTTTTTCTTTGTCCGTCTTGTCGGCCTTCAACGTTTTTTTGCCAAGCACATTACGTGCCTCTCCGATTAAAAACTTCTTCGGCACCTTGTTTAATCATAGGCACACAGGAAGGGGCCTTAGACAGAGCCAGGCTATTGGTGCATCTAGGCCAGTATTGCTGACACTGACTGGCAGCAATGGCTTTCCCGGGTTTCAACCAGGAGTCGTTCCTAGCCCTAACCTGAGACCTTCTGCATGCAAAGCGGGTGCTCTACCACACTGAGCTACAGCAACTGGATTTCTTAAGCCTGAAAAAACTGCTCTGGAGGGACTACGTGAGGGAGGGGGGGCGGAGGGGGGGTTGCGCTTGTCACACGGGCAATCAGTGCAACGTGAAGTCCCTTCAGGTGTAAACAGGTAAAACTGGCTTCCTCAGAACTTGGTAGTTAAGAGAAAGGTGGCTAAAATGGGATGCATTTTGCAGTGGGCTTATTCTTGTGCAAAGTATATAGGTCTGGATACACCCATTCTTCCCCTTCCCAACTATGTCCCCATGGAAACCAATAGCCGTACCCATGTTCTTGGATTCTTGCTATCTCCATTCTTTCATCCTTCTAGCACCTGCGTATACACATACTCAGGATACCTGAGAGAGGGCCTTCTCCCTTACTAACCTGCCTGATCACTGAGGTCATTAGAGGGCATGCTCCTGGTGGTTCCACATGGCCCTATGGCCCAACTGGAGTCCACCAGGAGAAGAGCCTTGAGTGTGGTGGCCCCCTTCTCTGTGGAACTCTCTGCCCCTGGAGGTCAGGCAGGCGCTAACGCTAGGCTGCTTCCGGTGCCTCCTGAAAACAACTCTGTTTCGAGAAGCTTTCCTCAACTGACTAGCCACTGTTTTTTTCCCCTGGTCCTTTATTTTAAATTGAACCATTTTAATTTTCTTTTTTAGTCTTCTTTCTTTTTACTGTTTATACCTACGTTCACCGCGCTGAAATCTTTTTTAGATTTGTAGTGGTATAGAAATATTGAAAATAAATAAGTAATAAATACCGCCCAGAGAGCTTCGGCTATTAGGCGGTATAAAAATGTAATAAATAAATAAAATAAATAAAAATAAATACTCGGCACTCATTTACTAAGATGACCTCAGGCCACGGAAGTTTAGTGCCAAGAATATTTATTTATTATTTATTTAGAATATAAGAGAGGTCCGCCTGGCGCCTACACTGTACTCCTTTCATCGCCAGCTGAAGACCTTTTTATTCACTCAGTATTTTAACACTTAATTTTAACTTAAATTTAAATTTTACTGTTTTAACTCTGTATTTTAATCTTATATCAATTTTGCTGCATGGTTTTATCCTGGTTGTGCTTTTTATACTGTATTTTGTATTTGTGCTTTTAACCTGTAGGTTGTTTTATCATGGTTTTCATTTTTGTGAACCGCCCAGAGAGCCTCGGCTATTGGGCGGTATAAAAATGTAATAAAATAAATAAATAAATAAATAAATTTATATACTGCTCCCCATTGAAAAATTTCGGAGCGGTGTACAAGGTAAAATGAAAATAAAAACAGAATAAAAACAGTTAAAACAAAATTTAAAAGAAGCAATAACAGTAATCCAAGGCTGCATGTTAGAGAAAAGCTTTGTGGAATAAAGATGTTTTCAGGAGGCGCCGAAAGGAGTACAAGGTCGGAGCCTGCCTGACCTCCAGAGGCAGGGAATTCCACAGGAGGGGGGCCACCACGCTGAAGGCTCTTCCCCTGGTGGATTCCAATCGGAGGATGGATCTATGTGGAACCACCAGGAGCAGGCCCTCGGATGACCTCAGTGACCGGGCAGGTTGGTAAGGGAGAAGGCGCTCTCTCCTGGTCCAAAGTTGTTTAGGGCTTTGTACACAAGTACCAGAACCTTAAACCTGGCCCGTTAACAATAGGCAGCCAGTGCAGCTCCCTCAGCAGAGGAGTTACATGCTGGAAAGGGGCAGCTCCAGACAGCAGCTGAGCTGCAGCATTCTGCACTAGCTACAGCTTCCGGAGCAGCTTCAAGGGCAGGCCCAAATAGAGCGCGCTGCAGTAATCCAATCTTGAATATGCTCCACAGCTTGGGTTAGGCTTAGAAGGCTTGCAGTCTATGGATACTGATGCCAGTTATGCAACTGCAGAGGAACGAAAACGGCTGAAGGTGCAGCAGCATCCCGAGTAAAGCCATCACAGGGCCATCGAGAGCCACCAAACTGAGGAGTGAGGATCAGTTACAGGAAGCCAGATTCCTCTTTCAACGTCCTCACTGTTAGAGCAGTACGACAATGGAACCAGTTACCTAGGGAGGTGGTGGGCTCTCCCACACTAGAGGCATTCAAGAGGCGGCTGGACAGCCATCTATCAGGGATGCTTTAGGGTGGATTCCTGCATTGAGCAGGGGGTTGGACTTGATGGCCTCGTAGGTCCCTTCCAACTCTACTATTCTACGATTCAATGATTCTACGCAGCGTAGATATCTGCTTAGATGTGACATGTCTCTTTGATGTAACATGTCTCTTTGAATTATAGCAAGATGCTTGGACAGCCAAGGAATACATCTTAGCTGTCCGAGTATCTTGCTAGTTATTCTTAAAAAAGAAGAAGCAAATAGTTAGGAAAAGAGTAAAATAAGAGAGAATAACATACCTTAATGTATTCGAGAAGTTCCGTTAAGAAGCTTCGGGACTGAGCATAATAAGAGAAACAACTATTAATTCAAAGGAATAAGCAGTAGAAGAAACTGCAATTGTGAAAACAAAGCAGATTAGAAAATCCGATTCTAAATCTACTCGAAATCTAAAGGACAAGTCGTGATGTGGCACATTTCAGTATACTCCGCCTTTGCTTGGCTATGAATCGGCGTTTCCAAGGCTGGTATCATCATTAGGAATGGTGGGATGGATATTTCTGCCTTGGGAAAAACATCCAACTACCCACCCATCAGTATCTTATGGATTTTTCTGAAGTGGCTTAAAAACCCTCCCAACACCTCCGAGAGCCGTGCAAAACATAATGCTTTTGACACGCCATAAAATTGGCCAAGTAATTCTTGGATTGGACTCACAAGAAAATAACGAAATGGGGGGGAAAATGCTAATCAGCACACAATTGCTAAAATGTTAAATAATATCAAAGCAGCTGGGGTGGTAAACAAACATTTTATATAAATTTATCATAAATGAACAAACATGTTCTATAATAACGATCAAACGTAAGTACTTAATGAAACTGAACAAATTGCTAGCAGAACCAAAATCAAGTAGTTTACAATAACAAAGTGATAACTGAATACTTGAGCTACAGGGCCTCTGGTTTTAATTCTGCCTGTTTCACAACAACTGCTTCGTCTGGATCAGAATATCACAAACAGCTTAATGTTGCTTAGGGTTGGGGACAGAAGAGGATTTGCTGAGTTATATTCCTCTTATTTCAACAACGTTTTTAAGTCCAAACAAGGATTGACTTGGATCTCCAGCCAAAAACACTCGAAACTCCAGGAGTGGTGGGTTCTAGCTGGCCATATTATTATTATTATTATCATCATCATCATCATCATCATCATCATCATCATCATCATCATCATTATTATTATTATCATTTGTATACCGCATAGCCGAAGCTCTCTGGGCAGTTCACATAAGATAAAAACACTTAAAAAACAATACACAAAGATTAAAAACCACAAAAACAAACAAAATACACATATGTTTAAAACCACTATAACAACTTTAAAAACAATGAGCCAAAAAACAGACCCACGGTCATTACATATTGCTAAATGCCTGGGAGAAGAGAAAAGTCTTGTTCATTTATGATAAATTCATATAAAATGTTTGTTTACCACCCCAGTTGCTTTGATATTATTTAAAATTTTTGCAGTTGTGTGCTGATTGGCATTTTTCCATTTTGTTAATTCCAACTGCTGCCTTCTGCATTGTCGCATGTGAAAATATCCTGCATTCTGAGAGCTCCGTGTGTGTGTTAAAAAAAACCTGTGCTGGTTTGCAATCTTTCAGACCCCTATGTAACACCACCTCCCAATCCCTCCTCCCAACACACCTTTTCCATGAAATCTTAGCTGATAACTGAAACACAGTATGTGTACTTGAATCTGTGCACATTCACCCTCTCATTACTATTCCCTCTTCTCCATCTGCTGGCTTCTCACGGGTAACATTTAGATTGTAAGATCCTTGGGGCAGAGATGTTTTCTGTGAGCACACGTTGCTTTGTAAAGCACCATGTATACTAATGTCACTATATAAAATAAGTATTGGGATCAACACTATAACCTGGAAAGACTGGTGTTTTATGTGTTTATGTAATCAACTGAATTTTTAATAAAATAATTAAATGCCTATCAATCTAAAATTACTCCTAGGCCAACTTTAAGGGTGGAACCTCCTCAAGGTGGTAGATTTAGTTGATTATATACACACAGAACCAAAACCTAACAGCCATCTTTATAGATAGCCCTCTTTAAAGATTAGATGTATATGAAGATATGATTGTATTCTGTGATGAATACATATCAAAAAGGATACCATCTTGGGCTCCATATTTGTAACCATTAATTTAGATCAGATTCTATAAAACCGATGCATCTGTTAGTGTAAACCTTTATATGTCTATTCAAAAGCAAGTCCCATTGAACACAATTGGACTTACTTCTGAGTAGATATGTATAGGATTATATTGTGTTGAAATTGCAACAGTAATAAATACTCTCTCTCTGGCCCTTTCTACACCTAAGGATTATCCCAGGAAAATGGAGGGATGGTGCTATATAAATAAATAATAATAAAATAATAATAATCCCTGCCTGATCCCAGGATCTCCTGTGTGTCATTTGGATGCACAGGGATGATCCCGAGGAAAAAGGCAGGTGTAGACATGCCCGCTCTCTCTCTCTCTCTCTCTTTCTTTTTTCGGAGGCCACTCGTTGAATGCTCAATGGAACTGTATATAATAGGGTGACCAACTGTCAGGATTTCCCCGGATTTGTCCTGGTTTTTGTTCTTTCCATGGTGTCAGGGGGGATTTTCTATAATTTTCAATAATGTCCTGGAATGACACACCTTCCCCTTTAAGGCTGCCATTAGCATGGCAGGAGGGAGTGACATGCTTTCTTGAGGCATGTCATTCCCCCACCCCGAGCCCCAATTGAGGTCTTAAAGGGGAAAGTGGGTCATTCATGGACATTATAGAAAAGGCCCCAATTGGAGTGGATGGTGGTGGTGCAGAATGAAATCCTTTCCCCTCCTCCACTCCAATCGGGTTCTTTAAGGTGGCGGGGGAATAACGTACTTTCTGCAGGACTCAGAAAGCTGCTTCCCCACACACACACACTAGGTGTCCTCTTTTTTGGTTTCCCAAATATGGTCACCCTAGTATATAAGTTTATAAATATTGGCCAAAAGCACTACAGATCATCTACACATGTGAAGATATGAGACTCCTCTGTATTCTAACATTTGGTCTTGAGATTCTAGTGATGGAAACTTTGGGCCAACACCCTCCTCCGTCAACAAATTTGCTAAATACTAGAAATCATCAAAGATGCCAGATATATTTTACAGGCTACCCGCATGGGAAACCCCGACTTATTCTAATCTTCTGCAGAAGACTTAGTAATAATGGGAGTGTTGATATTACACGGCCATGTTTCCTAGACCTCTGGAATCAGAAATATGACGACAACATGGTCTCTCATCACGTACTTTCTATTTTAGAAATTTCTTTATAAATGCACTATGAGTAAAGGGGGAACCGCTTGACCTATAAGCAGGCAGTAAACAGGGATGGGGGTGGGTGGGGATGAAGCCACTTTGATATACAAGGAGGCGGCAATTCATGCAAAGTGACCGCGGGAGATTTTCACACATTCATGTCGGTGCGTTGCTCTTTTATGGCGGAAGCCATTTCTCACCCAGTACACTCTGCAGGTGTTGCACCCAAGGGCAGAATTTAGCCTGAAATATTAATGAATTGCAACGGCCAACATAAAAGACGACTTGGCTAACATTACGCCTTTTGTTCAATGATTCAACAGCAGTGTCCACAGAATAACTAAGGCACTGTGGATGCTGAATATTCTGGGCTCCTAATGCTTTTTTAAACCAACATATAGACCAGCCTTCCTCAACCTGGGGCGCTCCAGATGTGTTGGACTACAACTCCCAGAATGCCCCAGCCAGCTGGCTGGGGCATTCTGGGAGATGCAGTCCAACACATCTGGAGCGCCCCAGGTTGAGGAAGGCTGGTATAGACTAAGCAGAAGTTGGTTCAGAACAGGGTGGGGCATTTGGCTAGTCAGAAAAGTTTTGGACAACTGGTCTGTCAAACAACAGTCAAGGATTTTTAAAACATTAACATTGTGAACTGCCCAGAGAGCTTCGGCTATTGGGCGGTATAAAAATGTAATAAATAAATAAATTGAGAACAAAGATGATACTCATCAACAGGTTTTAATACTTCTGCTACTTTAAAAAAATAGATAACCATTATTATGAAAAAACAACATTAAGCTATTTTATTATATCCTCTCCTGAAGGAGGTCAGGGACTGCACCCCCATTTTATACTCACAACCACCCCGTGAGGTAGATTAGGCTGAGATTAGCCCAACTTCACCTAACGAGCTTCATGGTTGAGGATTTGAACCTGCATTTCCCTGGCTCTAGTCCAAAACTCTATCCACGACACCAGTGGTGAGGAAATGGTGCCCTTCCAGATGTTGTTGGACTATTATTTTATTTATTCATTTAAAGCATTTTTATAGCGCCGCCTCACCGTTTCTGGCATCAAGGCGCTTTACAATCACATATAAAACAATTCCATTAAAAACCCTCAACCTACATTAAGACAATTCCATTAAAAACCCTCATCCTCAATCCATTAAAAGCCCTCAACCCAGTTTAAACCACCCCCTCCCCAAACTCTTGTGAAAATAAAAACGCCTTACAAAGGCGTTTGAAAGAACTGAGAGTGGGAGCCTGTCTGATCTCCAGTGGCACATTGTTCCATAACTGGGGGCCAGCCACTGAAAAAGCCCTGGCCCCCGCACATTCCAGTTTGTAGCGGGGGACAATCAGGGCGCCCTGCTCCTGAGAGCGAGTCTGCCAAAGGTGAGACACAGGAGAGAGTTGAGTGCTCAGGTATCCAGGACCCCAGCAATGCAGGGCTTTATACATGGTCAACAAGACCTTGTAGCGCACCCTAGCAGCCACCGGCAGCCAATGGAGCTCTTGAAGCACCAAAGTGATAGAAGACCACTTTGGGATCCCCTCGACCAACCTGGCTGCTGCATTTTGTACAGCCTGTAGGCGTTGGATTTGCTTCAAGGGAAGCCCTGTATACAACAGGCTGCAATAGTCCAGTCTGGAAAGAACCAGGGCCTGGACTGTGGTGGTAAGATCAGCCTCTGACAGAAAGGGGCGAACTTGGCGGAGCACATGGAGTTGATAACAGCAACTCCGAACCACGGCCCCCACCTGTGATGACCTAGTTAGGGACTGGTCAAGAATAACACCCAGGTCCCGCGCCTCAGTCACAATCCTTGGTTGGATTCCTGAAATAGGCAGATCTACGAGCTCCTGCCTCAAATCTGCCAGCCGCTGACCTCATCCAATCACCATCAGCTCAGTCTTCTCCGGGTTAAGCTTTAGTTTACTCCTAGACATCCAGTTACAGATCTCAGCCAGGCACCAAGACAAGAGTAGCAACTGCCTCGCTGAGGTCAGACCCCACCGAGATGTAAACTCCTACAACTCCTATCAGCCCCAGCCAGCATGATGCAAGTCACAGCCTAACAAATTCCAGAGGGGCACAGGTCCCTCACTCCTGCACTGCACAACAGCCACAGAAGAATGCTTACATCCCTGAGTGGAGATGCCTGCAGGCATCAAGGCAGCCTTGGGGGGGGGGGAGACACTACAGGAAGGACGCTGCCATTACTTCTGACACCACAATGAAATAAAAAAAAGTTAAGCTGCCACCTACGTATTCTTGAAATATCAACTGTGGTCAAATAATAGCTGGCCAGCTGACTAGTCAATTAACAATATCTGACTAGTCCTTTCGCTGGTGCGCCAGAGGTCGCTGAGAGCCATTCAGGGCAAAGCTTCTCTGTGGTGCCCTCCCCCCCCCCCCAAACTGTGGAACAATCTCCCTGACGAGGCCCGCCTGGCGCCGACATTGTCATCTTTTCGGCGCCAGGTCAAGACTTTTCTGTTCTCCCAGGCATTTAGCGATACGTAATGAGCCTGGCTCTGTTTTTTTGGCTCATCGTTCGTAAAGCTGTTACCGGGGTTTTAAACGCATGTGCATGTTGCACGTTTTTGTGGGTTTTAATTTTTGTGTATTGTTTTTAAATGTTTTATCTTATGTGAACCGCCCGGCTACGGGGCGGTATACAAATGTAACAAAATAAATAAATAAAGCTGGTCTATTTCGCATATTCTTTGTTTTTGACGCATTTGATTTTTTCCTAGCACAACGCCGCGGCGCTTCATGCAATGGGGCATTTTGGACATCCGGCGATGCCGAGTCCTGCGGCTGTCTTCCCCACCTGCCTGCACTCCCTGTATCACACACACACAATTTTCAGAGCCATTTTTCCCCAGACAACGAACCCTCACAGCCCCTGTATTCTCGACTTCTCTTCTAGCAAGCCCTACAGCGACCACTCCTCAAAGCCCTTCACACACCAGCCAGGCACAGCCCGTACCTCGTCTTCTGTCATGGCTTCGTCCAGCCCTTCTTCTTCCACCACAAAGCTCTCCTTCAGCTTGAGATACTCCTCATGCTCCCGCTGTTCCTCCTCTTCTTTGGCCTTCTTCTTTTCCTCTTCCTGCAAGAGGGAAGGCGGGAGAGAACGGCAGTATTTAATCGTTGTGAGCCGCCCAGAGAACTTTGGCAGTACAGAAGTGTAATAAACAAGCACACAAACAACACTGCTTGTAACATCCCCCCATTTGTTTGGTCATTGTTATAAAACAGGGGTGCAGAACCTGAGCCCCAGGGGCCAAATCTGGCCGTCCTCAGTCCCCCGGGACGGCCGTACCTCTTCCCCATTCCCTGACCACCCAATCGTCCAGTGGGTACCCCAGCTTTCGTGCACTTTCCCCCCTAATTCTAAAACTCTTTTAAGGCGCAGTTGCTGGCAACCAGAGCTTTTCCAGCCCCGCCCCTTCTGCCTTCAGCCCCGCCCACCACTGACACGTGGCCCACGAGAACGTCTCCAAAATGGAACGTGGCTGAAATTTGGTCCTCCATCTATGTTAATGACTTATTATTTTGTTGTGTATTTTAAACTTTTTTTTTTTTTACATTTCTTTTCCTAGGTTTTACAAAGTATGTTTTAAACTTTGTAAGACCGTCTTGGGGCCCAGTATTGGGCAAAAGGCGGGATACAAATAAATATAATAATAATAACAACAACAACAACAACAACAAATCTACAAGCCACTGGAAAAAAAACCTCCACCAGATTAAAAACCAGCATTCAAACGATCTGTTTCAATGTTCAGCAGGGACAGGTCAATAATAATAATAATAATAATAATAATAATAATAATAATAATAATAAAAAACAAACCACAGGTCAGAACCCCCAAACCCCAACCTCCAAAGGAAAAAAAAGGTTGTCAGGCAATTGGGGGGGCTGTGGCTCAGAGCACATGCTATGCACACAGACGGTCCCAGCTTCAAATCAAGCCTTCTCAAGGTAGAATAATATTAATATAATAATAATAATAATAATAATAATTCTTTCCCCAAACCCCGGGGAGCTGCCGCCAGTGGGTGTCCTCTACACAATACACAACACGTCTCTTGGATTGACTTATCTCACGAGCCAGGGTTTTCACTTAGGGTCAGCGCGTTGCCTGCTTACCTTGCCGTGGGAACATCACTGAAGCCTGCCAGGAGAGAATGCTCCCCTGAGTTACACTGCTCATTTGACAAGCTGCCTGTTAAGCAATTCTGTTGCTAGAGTTGCTCACCAAGAGGAAGCCAAAACGCCCGCAGCGTCTGCTGGCTTTTGCAGAGGGGAAGGCAGAAAGGTCTTATACAGCGGCAAGCAGTTTTGCCAATTTGCGTACACCCCAGAGGATAGGACGTCTCTGCCCCTCAAGCCAAGCTATCCTTTTTTTCAGTTATCAGATTCAACCATGGTCTGGTGCAACATGTAGTGATGGCCACCAATCTGGATGGCTTTCAAGGTGGGTTGGATAAATTCCTGGAGGAGAAGGCCGTCCATGGCTACTTGTCCTAATAAGCTAGGTGCTACCTCCCACATCAGAGGCAGTAAGCCTGTATACACCAGTTGCTGGGGAACATGGGTGGGTGGGTGCTGTTGCACCATGCCCTGCTTTGTTGGTCCTTGGTCGTCATGCACTCCCTGAGACCAATTCTTAAACCCAAACTTCCCCCTACCTCGTTCGTTTTAAAAAAACACAGAACAAAGAAACACACATCTACGCCCACACCTGGGGAATGTTGCCTGGCTGTTCATTGAGCAAATAAGGGGTATACAATTAAAGATAACTTCCCTCCCAGCTTGGGAAGGCAGCTAAGAGAATATAAAAATAACATCTTGGATCACATCAAGTCCAGCATTCTGTTCACAATGGGCAACCAGCTATTGAGCAGGAACCGACAAGCAGGACATACAGTGCAACAGCACCCTCCCACCCATCACTAACCCTAACCCTAACCCATCACTACATCTTAAGAACATAAGAAGAGCCCTCACGCTGGATCAGACCGAGGGTCCATCTAGACCAGCACTCTGTTCATACAGTGGCTGACCAGCCATCGACAGGGATAAACAATCAGGACACGGTGCAACAGCACCCTCCCACCCATGTTCCCCAGCAACTGGTGCACACAGGCTTACTGCCTTGAATACTGGAGATAGCACCCAACCATCAGGGCTAGTAGCCATTGATAGCCTTCGCCTCCAGGAATTGATCCAACCCCCTTTTAAAGCCATCCCAATGGGTGGCCATCACTTCATCTTGTGGTAGTGAGTTCCATAATTTAACTCTGCGCTGTGTGAAGAAGTCCTTCCTTTTATTTGTCCTGAATCTCCCACCAATCAGCTTCATGAGATGACCCTGGGTTCTAGTATTTTGGGAGAGGGAGAAAATGTCTCCCTATCTGCATTCTCCACACCATGCATAATTTTGTACACCTCTATCATGTCTCCCCTTATCCTCCTTTTTTTCCAGGTTAAACAATCCCAGCTGTTGTCACCTTCCCTCATAGGTGAGATGCTCCAGCCCCTTCATCATTTTAGTTGCCCCTTCCTGCACTTTTCCCAGCTCTATAATATCCTTTTTCAGATGTGGTGACCAGAACTGTACACAGTATTCTAAGTGTGGTCGCACCATAGAGTTGTATAAAGGCGGTAAGATACTAGCAGTTTTATTCTCAATTCCTTTTCTTATAATGCCTAACATAGAGTTTGCCTTCTTTACAGTGGCCGCACACTGGGTTGACATTTTCATCGAGCTGTCCACCACAACCCCAAGATCTCTTTCTTGTTCGGTCACCGCCAGCTCGGATCCCATCAGGTTATACTCGAACATGGTTTTTTTTGCTCCAACGTGCATCACCTTACACTTGCTTCCATTGAACCGCATCTGCCATTTGGACGCCCACTCTCCCAGCGTGGAGAGATCCCTTTGGAGCTCTTCACAATCCCTTTGTGTTTTAACAACCTTAAATAATTTGGTGTCGGCGACAAACTTGGCCACTTCACTCCTCACTCCTAATTCCAGATCATTTATGAACAAGTTGAAAAGAATTGGTCCCAGTACCGATCCCTGTGGGACCCCACTATTGACTTCCCTCCATCGGGAGAATTGACCATTTATTCCTACTCTCTACTTTCTGTTCTTTAACCACTTACTGATCCATAAGAGGACCTCTCCTCTTATTCCATGTCTACTAAGTTTGTTCAGGAGTCTTTGGTGAGCGCCTTTATCAAAAGCGTTTTGGAAGTCCAAGTAAACAATGTCCACCGGATCACCCCTGTCTACATGTTTGTTGACATTCTCAAAGAATTCTAGTAGATTAGTGAGACAGGACTTGCCTTTGCGGAAGACGTGTTGTGGTAGCAAATTCCATAGTTTAATTATGTGCTCTTTATCTGTCCTAAATCTCCAATCAATCAGTTTCATGGGATGTCCTATTATGATGGAGGGAGGGAGAAAAATGTCTCCCTGTCCGTTTTCTCCACACCATGCATAATTTTGTACACCTCCATCACGTCTCCTTTTATTTGACGTTTTTCTAAGCTAAACTGTCTGAAAGGTTGTAAGCTTTTCTCATAGGGGAGTTACTCCAGCCCTATGGTCATTTTAATTGCCCTTTTCTGCACTTTCCCCAAATCGACAATATCCTTTTTCATGTGTTGTGACCAGAATGGTACACATATCTAAACAAGCATTTATTTAGCATGGAGCCTAGCTTTGGTGCTGTCCCCGAATTGCAAAGGAAGAGGACAGGAGGAAAGACTAAGAGAAAACATGGATAGATGAAGCCTTGGTTTTAAACAAGTACAAAATACAAGACTATAAAATATCTTTACTGCTTACATGGCATGCAAGTTAAGGCAGAAGCCTTAATTTACTGTTTCCATTTGGGGGTGCGTGAGTGCATTTGTTAGAATCTTAGAATCATAGAACAGCAGAGTTGGAAAGGGCCTACAAGGCCATCGAGTCCAACCCCCTGCTCAATGCAGGAATCCACCCGAAAGCATCCCTGACAGATGATTGTCCAGCTGCCTCTTGAAGGCCTCTAGTGTGGGAGAGCCCACAACCTCCCTAGGTAACCGATTTCATTGTCGTACTGCTCTAACAGTCAGTACGTTTTGCCTGATGTCCAGTTGGAATCTGGCTTCCTGTAACTTGAGCCCTTATATTCCGTGTCCTGCACTCTGGGAGGATCAAGAAGAGATCTTGGACCTCCTGTGTGTGACAACCTTTTAAGTATTTGAAGAGTGCTCTCATGTCTCCCCTCAATCTTCTCTTCTCCAGGCTAAACATGCCCAGTTCTTTCAGTCTCTCTTCATAGGACTTTGTTTCCAGACCCCTGATCATCCTGGTTGCTCAGGATGATCCTGGGCAACCTTAATCCTTAAAATTCTCTCTTCAGTGGAAAAGCCATATTCAAATGTATCCATCTAAAGTTAGGCTGGTTACAATGGAGAAAGCTTGCAACGCAAAGGAAGCACCATGCAATGGAAGGCAGGATATTATTTTTTTTACATTAAAGTACCGGAGGCCCCTTGCAAGATGTCGATCTCAAATGTGCGACATTTGCTCTCGCTGATCATGTATGTGTGGTAAACCATTTCCTCCACCGAAAAAACTCCGCAGGCAAAAGGGAAATTCCCAGGGCCGTGCAAGGCGGAGGCAAAGAGTCCTTGCAGGGTTGGAGCATCTATTGGGGCCGCTGGGGCTTTTGAGAGGAAATAAGCTCAATTAAAATATATATGTTTGAGTTTCCAATGACAGAAGTAGTCAGGGCACTTGACCGGTTCCTTCTCCTTCTAAAATTATAACCAAGAAAATGCAACGTTTGCGCCCAGAAAAAAACTATGCCTAGCCTAGCAAATAAGTACAAAATATTGACCAGCCCACACAATCAACAACAAATCCTTATTCTAGTTCTGTTAGTGTTGCAGCTCAGGAAGTGTGGAGAAACAAAGGAGGGCTGGTGAAAATTGTCCCTCTCCAAGCAAACGGCACTTAGCGTTCCGCCCTTTCTGCCCTATCACGGGCATCTTTAATCAGAAGTAAGCCCAGCTGAGTTTTCTTATAAATAAAAATATATACATACATAAATTTGTATATATCCATTTAAAAAAAAACACTCAAAAATAAATAAAAAGAGAGGTAAGCCCAGCTGAATTAGACAGGCTTTTCTCATAGGACTGCAGGTCTTAGTCATTTAAGTGAGGCCAAGTTTGGGGATTTCAGAATAAGACAGGTCCATAGAAAACAGATGTTGCATTTCAGAGAAAGAAAGAAAAAAAACCGGATCGCTGGCACTTTGCTAGAGCAAGAAGCACCTCTCCAGAACGGATAGATCCGACTGGCTCCCAGGCTAGCCATGTGAAAAATTACGTTTATCTTCCTTGGCACGACCTCATATATTTTATTATTGAGGGGAAACCTGATAGCACTCTTCAAATACTTAAAAGGTTGCCACACAGAGGAGGGCCAGGATCTCTTCTCGATCCTCCCAGAGTGCAGGACATGGAATATAAGGGCTCAAGTTCCAGCTGGACATCAGGAAAAACTTCCTGACTGTTAGAGCAGTACGACAATGGAAACAGTTACCTAGGGAGATTGTGGGCTCTCCTACACTAGAGGCATTCAAGAGGCAGCTGGACAACCATCTGTCAGGGATGCTTTAGGGTGGATTCCTGCATTGAGCAGGGGGTTGGACTCGATGGCCTTGTAGGCCCCTTCCAACTCTGCTGTTCTATGATTCTATGATTCCATAATTCAATACATTCCTGCCCCGTGTATAACTTTCGCTCCTCCATCTCCATCACTCCCAGTTCTTGGGAAGTCTTAAATGCCTTCAACTTTTTCTCCCTCGCTGTCCCTGATGCCTAGGATTCCCTCCCAGAACATCTGCATCCTGCCGCCTCCAACCTCCATTATCCCCAGCCAGCATGCCAATTGACTGGCATGATGGGAGTTGTAGTCCAACACATCTAGCAGGGCCCAATTTGGGGAAGGCTAAATTTCATGATTCCACCTCTCTCTTCTTTTAACTCCCACCCCCACAAAGTCCCATCTTTTCCATGAAGCTTTTGGAAAACACCTAAACACACCTACTAGGGAGTAAGCTCCAATGAACACAGTGGGACTTACTTCTAAGTAAACATGATTGCGATTACATTGGTAATATGGTGCAATTGTACTCCTTCCTCCCCCTCCTGTGTTGAATTTTGCTTGGCTGAAAGATGTAGTGGTGAAATGGGAAAAGGGGTGGAAATACTGGTGACTGTATCTCTGTCAATAGCCACACAGAGATAAGGGCAATGCTTAAGATATCTTTAATATAATGAGCACGAAAGCTATTCCGTATACTTCAAATGAATCTGAACTATATAGTGTTACATAAAACCAACAGTAAAAGCAATAAAACCAAATGCGTTTCGACCATGCAAGGTCTTCTTCAGTGGTATAATACATGCAAAACAATATTTTTGAATCATCTTAGCCGCTTCACACTGTTGCTTTCTGAAGGCTGAAAATAGCCTACTGAATTCTAGATGTTATAAAGCTTATAGCTTTCGAATAGGCCTTCAGCAGCCTGAACAACACACTGAAAATTACAAGCTGTGCTAGACCTGCAGCATAAAGAAAACAGCTCATTGTCACTTCAAAACGACCTTGCCAGGTGGGACATGAGGACCTATTCAAAAGCTATAAGCTTCATAACATCTAGAATTCAGTAGGCTATTTTCAGCCTTCAGAAAGCAACAGTGTGAAGTGGCTAAGACGATTCAACATTTATTTATTTTTGCATTTTATGTGTATGTATATATTGTATTATACCACTGAAGAAGACCTTGCATGGTCGAAACGCGTTTGGTTTTATTGCCCCAAGCCTGAGTGCTGGTGAGGAGGGGGAAAAGGAAAGGCAGCAGGAGAGAGAGGGGCGGGCGGGCGGGCGGGCGGGAGGGAGAAGGTGGTGGTGAGGCGGGTGAGGGGAAGCTAAGGGATTGAATAGAGGGGCGGGGAATGTGGAGGGGTGTGTGAAAGGAAGAGAGGGAGGGAAGGGGAGGGAAGGGTGGCTCTGGCCCCATCCACTTTGTGTCCAGCCCCATGGAACACTGACATGAAGCCTCCGGAATGTTTCTCCAGCAGGGCACGGGAGGCCTCTGGCCGAAAAGGCTTCCCCGCCCCTGTTCTAGCCCAAGGCCAACGCCCACCTCTTTCTCCTCCTCCTGCCGCAGCCGCTCCTCCTCCTTGCGCCGCTCCTCCTCTCGCTTCTGCTCGAGCTTTTTTCGTTCTTCCCGCTCCGCTTCGTCAGCCTGTGGAAGTTTAAGAGCGGGGCGATCAGCCCAATGTTATTCTTCGGAGGTTCTTATGTTAAACAAATGAATCATCTCTGGAGGCTGCACAAGTTGGTATACCAATACCCAAGGGTATCAGAACTCAACCAGTATTAGCAAGTGCTTTAAATCCATTCTTCCATCTAGACATAAGAAGCAAAAGTTCTACGGCAAAGGAATACCGAAGCGGGAACCAGCAGTACGCAAAAATATACAAAAAATAGAAGAAATTGTAGGAATGGAGATTGAAGAGACACCTATAGTGGCATTGTTATCATTATATGGAGAATTAAACTGTAATAAAGAGACAAAAGAATTGATAACGAATTTGCTGACGGCAGCAAGGTTAATGATACCTCGGAACTGGAAGGTTCAAGGGGATTACCATATAGAAGATTGGTATAAAGAGATACGGGACATTGCTATTAATGATAAATTAACATGTAATATAAAAGTGAGAAGAGGAATAACAAAAACAAATGATTTCGAAGGAATATGGAAACAGTTTCTAGAATTTGTTTTATCTAAGGGGAGTGAGAAACCACCTCCAGAAGAAACAATGAGATTTTGGAAACAGGAATAGATCCCGGGGTGGGGGGTGCACTTTTATGTTAAGTATGATTATGTTAACAGGTTAAATTAGAAAATAGGCTATTAAGGTTATTCAACATTTATGTATTATATTGTTTTCTTATTGTATTGATGTATGTTTAAAAATATATATATACATACACACAAAAAATGTATAAAAACGACCAGATGCCTGCATGCATACACTTCTCTCACTCTAATATCCAAAGACGACAGAGAAGCTATGGAGAAATCAGAAATTTGGGGGAGGGGGGAGAAACTGAAATATATGCAATACTTAACTTGTTTATCAGACCTACCTACTTGCATCACTGATAACACATGCACACACAAATAAAAATGGTACTATTGGATGTATTCATGGAGCAATTCAATGTCCCTGTTCAGAAGTCACCTTAAATCACGGCTTTAACCATGGTGGTTAAGCCAGAAAGCCGTGCTGTGTTCAGAAGACACTTTAAATCATGGCTTTAACCATGGTGAAGAAAGCAAAAAGCCTTATTCACCGTGGTTAAAGCTATGGTTTAAGGTGTCTTCTGAACAGGCCCGATGTATGTTTTCTCGGAGGTTAGACCCACTCTGTGCAGTGTAGCTTATTCCCAGATAAGCACGCATAGGATTGCAACCTCAGAAGTATAAGTGTACATGTATAAGTTTAGTACATGTGAAATGGCAAATAAATAATAATAAATATACTAAATCTTCCCAAAAGTGGGGGGGGGAGAAAGGTGTAGCTGTCTTAGGGATCTCCGTTCCCAGGAAATCTGTTCCTTTTTGGGCCTGCTGGAGTCCCGTCGTGTGCTTGACTAAGCTTGCATTTGTGAACGAGCGATTTGCGTAATTTGCGGAAATTACAACCAGAATCTGCACAAATTGCTGCTGTAATTTGCACCAATAAAAAAAAACCCCACCGGAAATCCACTAGCTGGCCCGACTTAGAAAGTGGAGGAGTAAGCTGACCACTGTCATTTAAAGATGTAATAGAGAGGGGATATTGTTACCAAGATCACATGGAGCAACCAGCAGTGTTTTTCACTGCTCTTGCCAGGTGGCTCTCTTGCCGTTTTAAACAACCCCACATGCTGAAGCAACTCTGCCGCGTTTGGACAACACAACAAGCCACGCTAAATAATCCTACCACAAGCCATGGGTTCTCAGGGTGGCTTGTTTGCGAAAAACAACCCATGACAGAACCAGCGCCCCTTCCTCTTTATGTTTTGTTATAAGCGGCAGAGAACACTCACCTCTCGTTGAGATTTTCTTGCTTGCTTCTCCTCTAACTTCCGCTGTTTCTTTGCTCCAACCTTCCCAGAAATCTGTGGCTCGGCTGCTTCGGTTTCATCGTTCTCCTCTGCATTATTTATTTTAAATGGTTAAAAAGAAGGACAAAAAGAAAAAAAGAAAACGGAGAAGAGAAACAGTCCATTATCAAAAAGATCTCACCACAGTGAGATCCACTGATACCTTCCTTATCTTTCAGAAAACTTCTTAAGTCTTTCCAGACCAGAAGGATTTTTGATAGTGAGGCTGGTGCAATTCACGTAAGCAATCCTGTTTGGATTTTATTATGTTTATCCATAATAGTTACTAATTCCTCACGTATGTGAGCGCACACTGTATTCTTATTTAGTTGCTGAGAGAACCCTTTGCATAGGGTTGTATTCTTATTTAGTTGCGTATCTAGCTTGGGAAATGAATGTAATGCATAAAATACTGGGGTTTGGATGCAAACCTGCATGCCAGAAGATGACAAACTCATGTTCAGGTAGGATAGGAACACAAGGCAATGAACTGAGTCACAAGGCATAGGAAAACTACAAGCCCCATCCACCCCTTTATTTATTTATTTATTACATTTTTATACTGCCCAATAGCCGAAGCTCTCTGGGCGGTTCACAAAAATTAAAACCATAGTAAAACAATCAACAAGTTAAAAGCACAAATACAAAATACAGTATAAAAAGCACAACCAGGATAAAACCACGCAGCAAAATTGATATAAGATTAAAATACAGAATTAAAACAGTAAAATTTAAATTTAAGTTAAAATTAAGTGTTAAAATACTGAGTGAATAAAAAGGTCTTCAGCTGGCGATGAAAGGAGTACAGTGTAGGCGCCAGGCGGACCTCTCTGGGGAGCTCATTCCACAGCTGGGGTGCCACAGCGGAGAAGGCCCTCCTCCTAGTAGCCACCTGCCTCACTTCCTTTGGCAGGGGCTCACGGAGAAGGGCCCCTGTAGATGATCTTAAGGTCCAGGCAGGTACATACGGGAGGAGGCGTTCCTTCAAATAACCTGGCCCCAAACTGTTTAGGGCTTTAAATGTCAATACCAGCACTTTGAATCGGGCCCGGACCTGGACTGGCAGCCAATGAAGTTGTAAAAGGACTGGCATAAAATGATCTCACCAGCCAGTCCCTGTTAGTAAATGGGCTGCCCTGTTTTGTACCAGCTGAACCTTCCAGACCGTTTTCAAAGGCAGCCCCACGTATAATGCATTGCAGTAATCCAAACGAGAGGTTATCAGAGCATGGATAACTGTAGCTAGGCTATCTCTGTCCAGATAAGGGCGTAGTTGGTATATCAACCTAAGCTGATAAAAGGTGCTCTTTGCCACGGAGTTCACCTGTGCCTCAAGTGACAGTTCTGGATCCAAGAGCACCCCCAAACTACGGACCCAATCCTTTAGGGAGAGTGCAACCCCGTTCAGGACAGGGCAAATATCACCTCGCCGGACAAATGAACCACCCGCTAACAGTACCTCCGTCTTGTCTGGATTGAGTCTCAGGAAATGATGCTCCTGAACAGGCCCATGTGAATCCGGGGCACGTTGGAATAAGCTCATGAGGATCCCTCCTGCCTTCAATAAGCCCTCTCTGCTACTGTCACCCTACAGCTTCTTAATGGTACATTGGCTTAGGAAGCAGGGAAGGGAGAGGGTGAGTGCCCCATGACCCCCATCATGACCCTCCCTGGACCTGAATTCAGAGGACTTTGGAACCGACTCATAATGGGTCTAGCTTTCTGAACCGGGGGGAGTTCATAGCCTTTAGTTAAAGCTCAACTAAAAAGTTTTCTTTTTCCTAAAGCTTTTAAAACTTGATGTTGTGCAGACTTTATACTGTTAGTTTTACCCTACCCTGTGCCTGCTTACCCTACCCTGTGCCTGTTTGCATTCTCTTCCCCTCCTTATTGTTTTACTATGATTTTATTAGATTGTAAGCCTATGCGGCAGAGTCTTGCTATTTACTGTTTTACTCTGTACAGCACCATGTACATTGATGGTGCTACATAAATAAATAAATAAATAAATAAATAATAATAATAATAATAGCCTAAACCCTCAATTTTGAAATTTGCCCCAACCTACTTATTCATTATTTATTTATCACATTTATATCCTGGCTTTTTTCCTCCAAGGAACCCAAGGAGGCGTACATAATCCTCCTCCTCCTCTCCATGTTATCCTCACAACAACAACCCTGCAAGGTAGTTTGGGCTGAGAGTCTGTGACTGGCCCAAAGTCACCCAGTGCGTTTCCATGGCTGAATGGGGACTAGAACCCGGATCTCCCAACTCCCAGTCCAACATCTTTGCCACTACACCACACTGGCTCTACACATATGCCTGCAGTTTTTTTCTGACCCTGGTTATCTGGAAACAAAGCCCTATGAAGAGAGACTGAAAGAACTGGGCATGTTTAGCCTGGAGAAGAGAAGATTGAGGGGAGACATGAGAGCACTCTTCAAATACTTGAAAGGTTGTCACACAGAGGAGGGCCAGGATCTCTTCTCCATCATCCCAGAGTGCAGGACACGGAATAACGGGCTCAAGTTAAAGGAAGCCAGATTCCAGCTGGACATCAGGAAAAACTTCCTGACTGTTAGAGCAGTACGACAATGGAATCAGTTACCTAGGGAGGTTGTGGGCTCTCCCACACTAGAGGCCTTCAAGGGGCAGCTGGACAACCATCTGTCAGGGATGCTTTAGGGTGGATTCCTGCATTGAGCAGGGGGTTGGACTCGATGGCCTTGTAGGCCCCTTCCAACTCTGCTATGATTCTATGTGCTGTTGTTCCTGTTCAAAGATGCTGGCAGTTATAACACAAGACCAAGAGAAGATCCTCGGCCAACGCGTGGCTTTAATTGTGTGTGCCTGCTTTTAAATGAGGAGTGTATTCATGTCATCCTGACTCTTCCACAGTCTGAGTGGGAGAGTCCCTCTCTCCTGCCATGACTGTCATCAGATGACCCCATGCTGCAATCAATACGGTAAGGTGTTATTCACACAAAGACCTTTTCCAGACATTACGAGCATAAGATGCTTTTCGACTAACCACAATCCATCTCTATGCCCAAACTGGGAACTACCATTCTTTTTAAACTATGGTTTATCTAAACAAGCCAGGATCAGAAGCCACAGTTCAAAGGTGGCCTGTTCAGACAAACAGTATTCAGAACAAACCAGTTTATCTTGGTTTGGACATAATGACAAACCATGGTTAGGTGAAAGCGGCAACAAATGCTTTTGATCTTTTCTTCGGCGCTGCACCGGAGAAGAGTGGAGGGGGAAATGCATGAGCCTGAGGCTTGTCATGTAGCACTAACCCAGTGATCTTCACTATTTCCCAAGGAGAAATCATTTTGGCACTGAGGCCAGCTTTTCCAGGGCATTTGGGGTGGGGGAAAAACCCTTTTCCTCTTGCCCTGGCAGGCAAATTCTGACAAACTCGCTTGAACATTCCCTTTTCCCTCCACCTCTGTCGCCTGCGCAATGCACCACTGCAGCTAGCCAATCATGCGCCTCTTTGCCTCTTGGGCTCCTCCCCCACTGTAGGCTGACTTATTTAATATTGCATTTATACCCCGCCTCTTTTCCTCCAAGGAACCCAAGGTGGCGTACATAATCCTCCTCCTCTCCATTTCATCCTCACAACAACAACCCTGTGAGGTGGGTTGGGCTGAGAGTCTGTGACTGGCTCAAAGTGTCGAGGAAATGTGTGAATGGGCTGTTTTATCTGTGCCCACCCTGTTTTGGCTGCTTCATCGTCGTTTGAAACTTAATATGGCAAAAACTGAACTGCTTGTTTTTCCTCCTAAACCTTCTCCTCACCTCTCATTCTCTCTCACTGTCAACGATGTCACGCTTACTCCAGTCAAGGAAGCTCGTAGTCTTGGCTTTATATTTGATTCCTCGCTCTCCTTTATTCCTCATATTGAGGCTGTAGCTAAACCCTGTCGTTTCTTCCTGTATAATATTGCCAGGATTCGATCATTTTTGTCTGTCTCTTCTGCCAAGACTCTCGTTCACGCACTGGTTATCTCTCGGTTGGACTACTGCAACCTCCTTCTCTCTGGCCTCCCCTCGTCTCACATCAGTCCGCTGGTCTCTGTCCACCACTCTGCCTCTAAGATCATCTTCTTGGCCCGCCGCTCTGACCATGTCACTCCACTTCTGAAATCTCTTCATTGGCTTCCAATTCACTCCAGAATCCAATATAAACTTCTCCTGTTGACCTTCAAAGCTTTTCACAGCCTAGCTCCTGCCTATCTCTCCTCTCTCATCTCACACTATTGCCCCGCTCATGCTCTCCGCTCCTCTGATGCCATGCTTCTCGCCTGCCCAAGGACCTCCACTTCCCTTACTCGGCTTCGTCCTTTTTCTTCTGCTGCCCCTTACGCCTGGAACGCTCTTCCAGAACACTTGAGAACTACCAACTCAATCACTGCTTTTAAAACTCAGCTAAAAACTTTTCTTTTCCCTACAGCTTTTAAATATTGAGTTTGTTCTGACTCTATACTGTTAGCTTCACCCTACCCGGTGCCTGTTTACACTTCCCTGTGCCTGTTTGCATTCTCCTTCCCTCCTTATTGTTTACTACAACTTTATTAGATTGTAAGCCTATGCGGCAGGGTCTTGCTATTTACTGTGTAATCTGTACAGCACCATGTACATTGATGGTGCTATATAAATAATAATAATAATAATAATAATAATAATAATAATAATAATAAAGTTCTATAGCAATTTGACCCAAACTGTAGCTGAAAATATATTGAGCAACACTTGCTCAGCCAACAAGAAGTGTTGACATATTAGTCAGAGTGTGAGCCTCCCAGCGAGGACAGGAAGAGTAGTAACCACAAAGGAACAGATGTTCCAGGATTGCAATACCCATCTATGTATTGTTTTTCTAGTCTTAGAATTATCTGCACTCTACACATGCATAAATGCCTTGTTTATCATTGGTTACTGTATTGCAAAACTGTATTATGATTGGTTTATTATATGAGGAAGTTCTGTTGTTGCTTCTGTTACTTATAAGTATCTTAGCTTTGCCTGCAACTAGTGGGCAGTCCTTCAGATCCTCTAGGGCAGCCTTCCTCAACCTAGGGCACTCCAGATGTGTTGGACTGCACCTCTCAGAATGCCACAGCCAGCCGAGCTGGCTGGGGCATTCTGGGAGTTGTAGTCCAACACATCTGGAACGCCCCAGGTTGAGGAAGGCTGCTCTAGGGTTTGCCACCTTGCAGCACTGCAGGCTGCTCGTAATAAAACTTTTCCAAGATGAGAGAAATGGTGTCTGGAGAGTCTTTGACCGCCACTCAGCGAACCAAGGGAACCTGCCCTTTCGGTTTCCTCCACAAAAGTCACCCAGTGGGTTTCCATGGCCAAGTGGGGACTAGAACCCAGATCGCCCGACTCTCAGTCTGACACTTTAGCCACTACACCCGTGTTTCCCTCTATCCTGCACCAACCACCTTACAGCAGACAAGCGGCAGGTCTCCTGACTCCCTACCTCCAAAGCTTCCTTCGGTAGCCCAGATCACAGCTGCTGCTGCTGCACCACAAATGCAAAGAACAAGGAGAAGCTAGAGACCCCCTGATGGCACTGAGCAGCCTCTCCAAAGAGAGAGAGGCGCGCACACATGAAGTGCCACATTTGAAGTATTTTGGGGCTGCCAGTGGCCCTCGGGCCTTGCAAAAAACAGCACTGCACTAAACTATAAGACTGAAAGCAAAGTGTTCCCAACTTCATTTCACAATACGAAGCTGCCACGGTCCAGCCACGGTCGAGTGGCAATATCTGACCAGGCAATTGACCAGCACCCAAAGCCTAATGGATCCTTGACTCATTCACCCAGTGTGCACTCCTTTGCTGAAATGGAAGATTCAACACCAGGCCTTTGAGATTACTTCAAGGGGGTTCAGTTCTTTGACAGAAATTATAAGCAGCCTGGCCTGAAAAAAACATCAAAAGCATTTTTCTGATTTCGTTCTTTTTGAAATGCCTTCACACTTCAAAGAGATACACCCGAAGTTGAAAAGTTCAGGGTTGTCAATTTGCCATCTGCACGCTGCTAAATGCAATCACGAATTCAGCCGGCGCACAGTCGAGGCAGAACAAAGAGAAAGTTCTCCCATTTTCAAAGCGGAAACGCACGGGCCCCCCTATCAAAAAGGAAGGCATCCAGAGGTCACATGCTTATTAGGAGCTGGCAATTTCTCAGCAAAGAAACATCCTTGGTGTAAAATTTATCCTGACGGGAAAGAGTTGCAGCAGACCTAGCTTAGCACAGGGCCCAAACATGAAAGTTGCAGGACCAAATTACGCACAGTGATTTGCATACCGAAGGTCCCAGGTTCAAACCCTGCCCAGTTAAAGTATCTCAAGTGTCACCAGCTGGGAAGATCTCCGGGGAGCTCCTTCCAGGAGGCATAGATATCTCTGGGCTGGAGAACTACAGCTACGAATTCACCACCACGAGTACCACTTCCGCAAAAGCTTATGCCATAAGGAATTTGATCATCTTTAATGTGCCACGAGAGTCTTCTTTGTTTTTACTACCATTGGGTGATGTGATGGTCACCAACTTGGTCAGCTTTAAAAGAGAACTAGACGAATTCACAGCGAATAAGGCTATTTATCTGCATCATGTACATGACAGCTGCACATTACCTCCAGTATCGGAGACAGCATGGCTCTGTAGACCAGATGCTGGGGAATATTTCTTCATCTATCTATCTATCTATCTATCTATCTATCTATCTATCTATCTATCTCACTTATATACTGCCCCCATAGCCAGGGCTCTCTGGGTAGTTTACAGAAATTCTAAAATTAAGATAAAAACGAGTATACAAAATTTTAAATTCTAAAACACAGAACATACATACATAAAGCATTAAAAACTGTTTAAAAACTAAACATGTGGGTGATTAAGATGTGCTGCCATATGCCTGGGCAAAGAGGAAAGTCTTAACTTGGCGCCAGAAAGATAGCAGCGTTGGTGCCAGGCGAGCCTCGTCAAGGAGATCGTTCCATAGTCTGGGGGCCACCACCGAAAAGGCCCTGTCCCTTGTTGTCACACTCCGAGCCTCTCTCGGAGTAGGCACCCGGAGGAGGAACTTAGATGTTGAACGTAGTGACTGGGTATATTCACGTCAGGAGAGGCGTTCCGTCAGGTATTGTGGTCCCAAGCCGTGTAAGGCTTTATAGGTCAAAACCAGCACCTTGAATTGGGCTCGGAAACATACAGGCAGCCAGTGCAAGCAGACCAGAGCAGGTGTTATATGGTTGAACCTTCTGGTTCCCGAAATCAATCTGGCCGCTGCATTTTGCATGAGCTGCAGCTTTCTTCTTCTTCTTCTTCTTCTTCTTCTTATTTGCATTTGTATACTGCCCCATAGCCAAAGCTCTCTGGGCGGTTCACATAAGATAAAAACACTTAAAAACGATATACAAAAATTAAAAACCACAAAAACATGCAAAGTGCACATACATTTAAAACCACTATAATACTACAATACTACAAACGATGAGCCAAAAAACAGACCCAGGCTCATTACATATTGCTAAATGCCTAGGAGAAAAGTTTTGACCTGGCGCCGAAAAGATGACAATGTCAGTGCCAGGCGGGCTTCGTCAGGGAGATTGTTCCACAGTTGGGGGGCCAACAGAGAGAAGGCCCTCTCTCTTGTTGCCACTCTCCGAGCTTCCCTTGGAGTAGGCAGCTACAGGAGGACCTTAGATGTTGAACGTAGTGTTTGGGTAGGTTCATGTCAGGAAAGGCGTTCTGTCAGGTATTGTGGTCCCAAGCTGTGTAAAGCTTTATAGGTTAAAACCAGCACCTTGAATTGGGCTCAGAAACATACAACATAATTGCCACTTGCTGTGGGCTTCCTAGAGGCATCTGGTAGGCCACTATGGGGGAAAGGATGCCAGACTTTGGTCTGATCCAGCAGGGCTGTTTTTGTGTTCTGACTCGGTGTAAGGGGCTTGGTGTCCTTAAAAAAATCAAAAGACTCCATATAAATCTCGTTAGAACCAGAAGATAAACCGCATCTCTAAGTCTGGGGTAAGTAATGTTGGTATTGCTGTAAAACCGGTTTCTGCCGAAAACTGTGGGCTCTGCTGAGTTGTTTGATTTCTGGAGGCTCATACCTCCGCCTTATATTTTTGAACAGGTTACTTGTCCGTTGCCCTGCCTTCCACGGCAGGCATTTTGTGGTGGTGCCCAGGACAGTTTCTTAAATTGGTTAAGAAGTCCCAAATGGTTACCTACTCCTGCTCTAGGTTTTGCAGAGCTAGGCGATCTATGAGCGAAGTCAAATTCATCAGGAACAAACAAACCACACCCAGACTAGATTCTAGATGTGCTGATTTCCTGGGGGGAAAACACCCTACCAATTTCTGTCCAAGCGGCTGGGAAGAGGCTACAATACTATCACGGCTAAAGGAGAGTGCATGCATCACAAGGGGTGACCATGCGATGGTTTACAGAAAATGGCTTTTGATTGCCTTCCGACTGATTATGTTGTTTGTTGTTTATTCGTTCAGTCGCTTCCGACTCTTCGTGAGTTCACGGACCAGCCCACGCCAGAGCTTTCTGTCGGCCGTCGCCACCCCTAGCTCCCCCAAGATCGAGTCCGTCACCTCCAGAATATCCTCCATCCATCTTGCCCTTGGTCGGCCCCTCTTCCTTTTGCCTTCCACTTTCCCTAGCATCAGCCTCTTCTCCTGTCTTCTCATTATGTGGCCAAAGTACTTCAGTTTTGCCTTTAATACCATTCCCTCAAGTGAGCAGTCTGGCTTTATTTCCTGGAGTATGGACTGGTTTGATCTTCTTGTAGTCCAAGGCACTCTCAGAATTTTCCTCCAACACCACAGTTCAAAAGCATCTATCTTCCTTCACTCAGCTTTCCTTATGGTCCAGCTCTCGCAGCCATAGGTTACTACGGGGAATACCATTGCTTTAACTATGCGGACCTTTGTTGTCAGTGTGGTGTCTCTGCTCTTAACTATTTTATCGAGATTTGTCATTGCTCTCCTCTCAAGAAGTAAACGTCTTCTGATTTCCAACAAGCAAAAGGATGGGACTGAGCACAAGGGCTGGCTTGCAACAGGATTGCACATTTCTCCAGGACAAAATGTTGGCTGGATCAACAGCAGCCAGATGTGGCACAGCAGTGCTGTGTTACTCCCTTGAACAGCAAGTGCAGGAGAGGTGGCAATGTGGCAGGAATGGAAACATGAGCCACTGCTTTAAGCCACCTGCCTCAACAAAAATGAGCAGCCCTGACTTAGCACATGGCTCTGCCACCCTTCTCTTTGCGCCCCCGTGCACATCTTCAGCCAACTCAATATACATATGCCATGAGCCTCACATGCCTTCCCCACACGCAAATGGTGGCAGAGTTGGTAATGGACTACTCAGGGCCGGTGCTACCATAGAGGCCACTCAGGCGGCTGCCTAGAGTGCCAAGCTAAGAGGGGCGCTGGGTGCAGCGCAGCACTCACGCGCGTTGGCTGTGAGCCGAGCCGGCCCGGCCCAAGGATTCAGCTGGGCCTGGGCGGGCGAGATGGTGCCCCGTGCCCGCCCAGCCGAAGTGAAGCCAGGGATGCTGGGGTGGGGGTGGGGCGGCTCCACGTTCAGACTTCCAGAACGTGCCCGGAAGAGAGAGAGAGAGAGAGAGAGAGAGAGAGAGAATGTATGGGTGAATGGGGTGCATGGGGTCTCTGAGTGAATGCATGTGTTCATGCGTGTTTGTTTGAGTGAGTGATGCTGAGTGTGTGTGTGAGTTGGGGGGGATGATTTGGAGGTGATATTCCTATTAAATAATAAATTTTAGACCCATAGACGTTCCTTTCCAATTGGTTTGCTCTAATTGGCATGACGTATTTCTTGCACTTTAAAATAAATTTAGCAGTTTCAAGTTTTGTGCTTCTTATTTTTTCCAGGAAACGTATGTGCTTAAAAATCAAAGTTGGGATTTTTTTTTGCGGGTGTGTGTGAAAGTAGCTCACCTTGCCTAGGGCGCAAAATAGCCTGGCACCGGCCCTGGGACTACTACAACACGGTCCAAACCAAATCTGTGTGATAGAGCTTACGTGATCCTACATGGAGCTGAAGGCGATATTCCAGGAACACTTAACGTTTTGTTTGGCTGCTGCGTTTGGTTTGTGATTTTTCTACCGCTGGATATTGAATCTAGTATTATACTGTTCTTGTGTTTTATTGTTTTTACTGTTCTTGTAAGATGCCTTTATTATTTAATGTACATGGTGCTGTAAATCCTGAGAGGTAGGATAGCAGCTCCATAAATGAACCAATATCACCAAGCAATATCTGAAGTGAATAGGAGCGTCATCTTGCGCCAGTTACCTTCCACCGCGTCTTCTACCTGCTGCGCACGTCTCTGCGCCCGCATCCTGTTCCCCAAATTCCTCCGGTGCCTGGGCATCCCATCTCCCCGCTCACTGGTGTGGGGCTGAGGCCGAGGCCTGGCTGCTGCAGGCGCCACCACATTGTGATGGTGCTCCTCATCACCTAAAGAAAAGGCACATGTTTTAAGTGGGTGTTTTTCCAACAGCAAGTTCTTTTGCTTCAAGAGGCGCAACTGAAAATACAAATGTCAAGTAATAAGAACGCTTAGGACTGCCTAAGGAATTTGAAAGCAAAACACATCCCACCTTAACATAGGTTTGACATAGTAGCAGTTGCTAAGCACAGAGCAAAACACTCACATCATTTGGGGCTCACTGGCCCGATCCACAGGACATGTTGCATGCATGCACATCCACTAAGGAGTAAGCCTCACTGAGCTCAGTGGGATTTATGTGTGTATAAGATTGGAGTATGAAAGCACCATGAAGCCGCTGCACACACTCAGTAGAGACTACAGCGACGGTGCATGAAATAACCTGATTTTCCGTTCTAGCTGCGAGACTAAAAGAAGTGGGCATGTTTAGCCTGGAGAAGAGAAGATTGAGGGGAGACATGATAGCACTCTTCAAATACTTAAAAGGTTGTCACACAGAGGAGGGCCAGGATCTCTTCTCGATCCTCCCAGAGTGCAGGACACAGAATAACGGGCTCAAGTTACAGGAAGCCAGATTCCGGCTGGACATCAGGAAAAACTTCCTGACTGTTAGAGCAGTACGACAATGAAATCAGTTACCTAGGGAGGTGGTGGGCTCTCCCACACTAGAGGCCTTCAAGAGGCAGCTGGACAACCATCTGTCAGGGATGCTTTAGGGTGGATTCCTGCATTGAGCAGGGGGTTGGACTCGATGGCCTTGTAGGCCCCTTCCAACTCTGCTATTCTATGATTCTATGATTCACAGGACGCAAAAAAAATGGAAAGCTGGCGTGGTAAACATTTGGTATATTGGTTACCAAAAAAAAGCCAGAAAATGGAAATATTGTTCAGGGTTGCTCAGGGTTGACACCATCAAAGAAAGTCAGGATGCCCCAGGGGCAAGTTACATGAAGACTTTAGGGCAGGGATTGGCAACACCTGGGCAGTACAGACACCCCTGACCTACTGGGGAGGGGGGGGGCTGCCTCTCACCACTGCACTTGTCATGGGGGAAAACCCCAATGGTTTTGCTTGAAAACAAGGCATGTGGGGGAGCATGTGGGGGAGCACGTGACTTGTTTGGGAGAAGAATCGTTCTCCTAAAAGCCTCTCATGTTTTGCTACCATTGTATTGCCTCCCGGCCTGGTGGATCGGGGGCCAATACAGACCCCCCCAACGCCTGCATGTTGCCCTCGCCTGAATTAGCCTGTTTACCCTACCCAGTGCCTGTTTACATTCTCTTCCCCTCCTTATTGCTTTACTATGATTTTATTAGATTGTAAGCCTATGCAGCAGGGCCTTGCGATTTACTGTTTTACTCTGTACAGCACCATGTACATTGATGGTGCTATATAAATAAATAAATAAATAAATAATAATAATAATTACTTAGAATCATAGAATAGCAGAGTTGGAAGGGGCCTACAAGGCCATCGAGTCCAACCCCCTGCTCAATGCAGGAATCCACCCTAAAGTATCCCTGACAGAGGGTTGTCCAGCTGCCTCTTGAAGGCCTCTAGTGTGGGAGAGCCCACAACCTCCCTAGGTTACTCATTCCATTGTCGTACTGCTCTAACAGTCAGGAAGTTTTTCCTGATGTCCAGCTGGAATCTGGCTTCCTTTAACTTGAGCCCGTTATTCCGTGTCCTGCACTCTGGGAGGATCGAGAAGAGATCCTGGCCCTCCTCTGTGTGACAACCTTTGAAGTATTTGAAGAGTGCTATCGTGTCTCCCCTCAATCTTCTCTTCTCCAGGCTAAACATGCCCAGTTCTTTCAGTCTCTCTTCATAGGGCTTTGTTTTCAGACCCCTGATCATCCTGGTTGCCCTCCTCTGAACACGCTCCAGCTTGTCTGCGCCCTTCTTGAATTGTGGAGCCCAGAACTGGACGCAATACTCTAGATGAGGCCTAACCAGGGCCGAATAGAAAGGAACCAGTACCTCACATGATTTGGAAGCTATACTTCTATTAATGCAGCCCAAAATAGCATTTGCCTTTCTTGCAGCCATATCGCACTGTTGGCTCCTATTCAGCTTGTAATCTACAACAATTCCAAGATCCTTCTCGTTGCTGAGCCAAGTATCCCCCATCTTGTAACTGTAGAACTTGGCATTTATCTCTATTAAATTTCATTCTGTTGATTTCAGCCCACTTGTGCAATGCATGTAAAAACCCTTTAAACTCTCTACCAGCACTGGCCAATTTGAGGGATACAATCGAAGAGGATGACCAATGTGTCCATATCTACTTCATTACTATATTTTTACCACCGTGGTGAAGGTGACTGGTTGGCCTCCATTTGGATTTTTCTTTCTTTTGTTTTGCTTCAGGCACCGTCTGTTCCCAAAGGGCTATATAAATGCTAACCATTCTCAATAGCGACGTTTTAAAAAGGATAAATTGTCCTTTCTCCTACGTGGTTCTAACTATTTTGTGACCCAGAGGGTTGATCTCTTAGCTCTTAAAGCAGCCAGTATAAGGAAAAAAGAATTAGAAAAAATGGATTAATTAATAAGTTTTTATCAAATGTTGTAATATATGTGGGGTTTTATTAACTGTTAGTCATATATAATGTATTAATTATGAACTGTATATTGCTTTAGAATTTTAAATCATAAATTTTAAGTATCTGTTTGTTTTTAATAATATGTGATTTTTTGAAATGGTCAGTAGACTTATTCAATAAAGGTATTCATTCATTCAATAGCGACGTTTTAAAAATGTGAAAATGGGCCATCAGTTATGATATGTAAAAAATTGCCAGAGGGTGATGGTATAGCACCCATATTACTACAGCATATAGGGTGACCATATGGAAAGGAATACCGGGCTCCTGTATCTTTAACAGTTGCATAGAAAAGGGGATTTCAGCAGGTGTCCTTTGTATGCATGAAAACAAGGAAGTTAAGGAAACAGGTTAAAAAATGCAATTTTATATACTAAAATATAATGTTAAAAGTAACATACACAAAGCATTTCACAAATACAATAATACAACGAGACAATCAAAATGCTGGACAGAAAATGCTCAGTAACCATGATCCATTTGGCGAGCAGTGGCTGTTTGGAATACCTTCCACGGGCTTCCTTTGAATATTTGGACTCATACCGTATATTGCGGGGAGTGACATCTGATTTCGTTTAATTTTTGGAACTTTTAAGTCAACCTTGGGAGAAAATAGCCCACAGTACTAATCAGCTTGGCAAACCGGCCAATGAGGAAGACCAAGGGTCGAAACGCGTCTGGCCAAATGGATCAAGTTTACTGAGCATTTTCTATCCAGCATTCTGGTAGTCTTGTTGTCTTGTTGCATTTGTGAAATGCTCTGTGTATGTTATTTTTAAAATTATATTTCAGTATATAAAATTGCATTTTCTTTACCTGTTCCCTTAACTTCCTTGTTTTCATTTATACTGTGTTAGGTTAAGGTTATCATCTCTTTGTTCCAGTCATTTGTATGCATGCAGCACCTGGTGAAATTCCCTCATAACAACAGTTAAAGCTGCAGGAGCCCTGCCCTCTTTTGTATCTGGCACCTGCTAAAATTCCCTTTTCTATACAACTATTAAAGATACAGGAGCCCTGTACTCTTTTACATATAGTCACCCTGTACCTTAGCTGTGTTAAGTGATTCTTAAACTAGTCCCTGTTCTTGAGATACATCAAGGATACTTTCTATTTGGATCCCTTTCTAACTATTCTAAGAGATTGTTCCAAGGACAGTTTTGCATGATTCCATGGGACAATTTGATTTACACTCTGTGGGTTGATGGTGGCGGAATATCTTTCCAATTATTTATGTCCCTTGCCTTTTGTACAACCACCACACAACAATCTGCATTTGAATTAAAATATTTACCACCCTTCACACAAATATATCCCAGCTTACAACAAGAGATTTAAAATAACTCCGTCCCAAAAAACACGACAAAAGCAATCTCCAATTTCAGCACTATGTTCCAAACTTCAACTTGTGTTTGGGCATTGGCCATGCTTACTGGGGAAGATGGGAGTTGTGTCCTCCAGATGAATTAGACTACAAGAAGGTTGGTTTAAACTATAACTTCCTTTTCTATCAGATCTAAACATTTAATTTAAAATGCCTGAGAAAATAAAAATGCCTGAGAAAACAAAAATGTCTCAACTTTTATTTTTAGGATTTATTGGCACAAAAACATAGGCAGCAGATGAACTTCCTTGCATAGGGAATTCCGTAACCACCAGTCCCACCAATGAAAAACACTGTTATGGAAAATTTGAATTTAAGATTCAGAAAGACTATTTGAAAATAATGTAATAACAGAGAGCTGTGATTATGATTATAATATATTCTTTTCCGCAGTAAGCTTTATGTAAAAGAAATCATATATTTCTAATCTGTATGCTTTTCATCTTATGCTTTATGGTACTTAAACACTTGCTGTTCAATTGATCTTTGTATAGGCCATTACCTACACTATAAATAAAGTGATATTGCAGAACAGCTAGAATTAGATGGGAAAATGGCATGAAAAATGCAGTCCAAAAGAGCGAAGGGGCAACAGTAATATAGAATTACAGAAAATTGTGCATGTCCAAAAGATGCAATTCACTGCAGTTAATAATGATCCACAGATACACTTTACTAGGATAGGGGTCAACCACTAAGCTTGCAATGAGTAGGGTGACCATATGAAAAGGAGGACAGGGCTCCTGTATCTTTAACAGTTGTATTGAAAAGGGAATTTCAGCAGGTGTCATTTGTATATATGGAGAACCTGGTGAAGTTCCCTCTTCATCACCACAGCTAAAGCTGCAGGTGCCCTGCCCTCTTTTAAATCTGGTCACAGTATAGCTGCAGTATAGCTCCTGCAGCTTTAACTGTTGTGATGAAGAGGAAATTTCACCAGGTGCAACATGCATACAAATGACACCTGCTGAAATTCCCTTTTCTATGCAACTGTTAAAGATACAGGAGCCCTGTCCTCCTTTTCATATGGTCACCCTAGCAATGAGCTACCGTCTTAAGGCAGCGATTCAGAAAACACTTCTGTACACTGGTGAAGTGGGAAAAGGCTGGCTGGGAAAAACAAACAATTATTATCTCTGTCCTTTTGAAAATAAAAAAGCCAGGGGTTATTTGCATCTATTCAAAGATGAATTGGAATTCGTGGAGCCCTTCCAAAACAAAAACAAACAAATTAGTGGTTGTAAGGCTGGAGATGAATTTTAGATGACACACTATGTGGAAGCAGTAGAAAAAGCAGGGAGTATTAGCTAGTGACTGGAGAATATTTTTCTCCTCCCACCCACCCACTTTAGATGAAGTCTCATCAGGGCCGGTGCTACGATAGAGGCCACTCAGGCGGCTGCCTAGAGCGCCAAGGTAAGGGGGACGCCCACCCCACCCCAGCGTCCTGGCTTCGCTTCAGCTGGGTCGGTGCCCAGCCGAAGTGAAGCCAAGGTAAGGGGGACGCCGAACGCCACACTTGGAAGCCGCTCTCCCACAGTGGCTCTGAGAGGGTGGCTTCTGGGTACGCTGTTCCGAAGCTGCCCGCCTGCCCCAGCGTCCTGGCTTCGCTTCAGCTGGGCGTCCCCCCCAGCTGAAGTGAAGCCACGCTCGCCCCCCACTCCAGCATCTCGGCTTCACTTTGGCTGGGTGGGCGCCGAAGCGAAGCCACAACACTGGGGTAGGGGGGTGGGTAGGCGGTTTTGGAATGGCGCACCCAGAAGCCACTCTCCCAGAGAGGCTTCCGGTTGGGCGCGCTGTTCTGAAGCCGCCCGCCCGCCGGCCCACCCCACCCCAGCGTCCTGGCTTCGCTTCGGCTGGTTGGGCGCCCAGCCGAAGTGAAGCCAGAACGCTGGGGGGGGGGGCAGGCAGGCAGCTTCGGAACGGCGCGCCCGGAAGTCGCTTTCCCAGAGCAGCTTCTGACCAGGCGCACTGTTCCAAAGCTGCCCCCCCCACCCCAGCGTTCTGGCTTCACTTCAGCTGGGCGGGCGAGATGGCGCTCCGCGCCCAGGTACGCTGGGTGGGTGGGTGGGTGAAAGCAGCTCACCTGCCTAGGGTGCAAAATAGTCTGGCACCGGCCCTGAGTCCCATCATTACATAACAGAAACTTATTTTCTTCCAGTTCTAGGATCCACTCCTGGACACTCTCTAAAGCAAATGAAAATATAGCTAGCTTTATATCCCTTAGCAAAAAAAATCCAAACAGCTATGCTATTATAATACATTTATTAGGACCAACTAAAAGCCACAAAGCAGCGAGCTAGCTTTTGAATTTCACAGAACTCTTCTTCAGGCTCAATATTAAAGGGAAAAGAGTCTTTAATAATCCTGTTTTTCTTTTTAAAGGCAAGCTTTTTATGCTTTGGAGATTCCTTTACTAAAGAGAGATTACGCAGTGAAGTTGGAGCTGGGATACGTGCAAAAGATCTCAAATGTGTATAAGTAGGGTGTGTGCTAGAGGACCGGAGAAACACGGCATTCTGCAACTGTGCTTAAAAACAAAGCAACTGCCTGCTCTACCACATCCTGTAGCGCCTCAGATTTAACTACTAACCCAGCCCTTCTCAGCTTGTGAAATGTCAGGTCTGACGTGGGACAGGGTGGTTGGAGAAAGTGCTAAGAAGCAATCAACGATCAGTCGTGAATTACATACTTCAAGAAAGAGGGAATGCTGGGTTTACCATAAATCCCACAGACAGGGTGATAAATCTTACAGATAAACCCATGCATGGGGGCACAGGGGTCCTGCAGCTGGGACATAACTTAGTCTTGCTGACATTTTCTTTCTTTCTTTCTTTCTTGTGACCATACCCAATGCGGCTAAAGTAGAATGAGATATAGAGCCCTGTTCCTTGCAGTTCTGTCTACTGCATGCTTATAAGCCCATGAGCACATGTCTAGGGTGGCAGCAGATATTCCAAGTTAATCTGGACCGAACCTTACGAGGCACACCAAAATGCTTAATATCCACAAGCATCAATTGGGGGGCAGAGAAAGTTCCTCTGCCAACTCTTTCACGCCCTCTTTTTTCTCCCAGACATATGAAGCACTGGCTATGATTACTTGCTGCGTAGCAGTGAAAGAAAGGCACTCTAGACATGGTCAGAGGCACTTGCTTATAGTAACATGTTTCCAGAGAGCAAGACCCCTGGGACAGTGAAAAGTAGTTTTAGCTGTAGCCATACTATGAAAGGTGGTTACTCCTGGGTAGCAGCGTAGGAAACAAGGGTTCATAGCAGGCCTGAGAAGACCCTGCCTGAAACCTTACCAGTCAGCACAGATGGGCAATACTGAGCTATAGACTAATCACCGGATCCTTATATAGGGTGGCAGTCCTCTCTTTGAAGGCATCCTGTATTTGAAGAGCTGTCTAGTCCAAGCCCAGTTTAAAGAGTTTTAAGGAGAGCAAGCCCAGCGCCTTCACGTTGCCTCTTAGTATGACAGCAAACTGACGAGATACACAGGTCATTTGGTCAGTCTTCCCCACTACGCTGAAACGTCTTGTATTTGTTTAAATTATCAAAATTATTTCTAATTTTGCACCTATAACATACACCAGCATATGCAAATTTTATGAAAATCAACATCCCCTTCTCTGGTAGCACGTTAAGTGTCTCCCTTACTTTTATAAGGCAGCTTCCGACCTAAGCCACTCTGCACATGGTCAGAGGCACCCAATTATCTTGGGATACTTCCCGAAAGCAAGTCCTTGGCCACTGAAGAATAGATTCCGGGACAACCCCACATTGTGAAAGGCGATCACCCCTGAGGGCTGAATGGGAAAGCACTCTGCCTAAGCTCAGAGGCACTCTCTTCTGTTGACATGTTGCAAGAGCAGAGGCCTTAGACGGTGGCAAATAGGTTCTGGGGCTGCCACAGCTCCTTTTTAGCCCCTGCAAACAGACATGTCCCTCTCCCTTTCCGTCCCCCCAAGCCCCAATTAGAGAGTGGCCCCCTTAATGATGATGATGACGACGACGACGCGCCCACCCTACCGGCGCGCGCTTGTCCCCTGACGCGGCTGACGAAGAAAAGGAGCGCCGCCAACAGCACCGCCGCCAAGACGTAAAGCACCGGGTCCATCTTTACCACGTGACCTCCCTCCCTCCTGCCACGCCTCCTCTCATTCCTCTCCTCTGGGGTACCCGACCAATCCAAAGCGAGTTCGGAAGGGCGATGGGGAGGAGCCAATGAAACCACGCCCACGCTTTTACCCGGCAAGGTCGGGAGGCTCCAAAGCGGACCGCGGAAGGGAACGTTTGCTACGTTCTCTCGCGGCGTAGCCTAGCAACCGGAAAGGTCCCGCTCTCTGACAGTTGGCCCCCTCCCCAACGTTTTATAGCGATCTAATAAGGTGCCTGAATGGAAAGATGCCTTCCCACCTTGCCGAATAGAATTAAGCCTTTATAGAGAAGAGCACTGACGAATTAGCGAAGCTTTTCTTTTTTCTTTTTTAAAAAACATTTTATTATAGAACTTTTAAAGCATTTTTTTTAAAAAAAAGGTCCTTTTATTCCTTAGCCATATGCATTGAAATGGGCTTTATATGGGCCCATGAGGGTGGCTAAGTCGTTGCCTGCAGAAAAGTGCTGAGGAGCAGGTGAATTTTGGCTCTTGGAGATGCAGTTTTGTTAGGAAGCCAATGTCCAAGTGTCTTTCTCCCTCTTTTTCTCTCACATGCACAATTGCTAAAACTTCTCTTTATTAATTAAACTGATAAAAAATATACAGCTTTTTAAAACGCACTTAAATCATCTTCCTTTCTATTCAAAAGTATATAATATTATACACAAAAATTAAAAGCAATCCTAAACAGTACAACAAATGAACTGCAGTAAAAACAGCATCATAATGGAAACATATCACTAGACAGCGAACTCAAAATGGACCTTTTGTCAGTTTATATTTGTGTGTCATTTGCTTTTCATTTATAGAAACATTTCTATACCATCTATTGAGCTCTGTGGGGTTTCCCATGGCAGTTCTTAACAAAACAATCTGGATACAATACAATTACCATAAAACAAAATAAAAATAGCTCTCCGCAAAATTAATATAAAATTAAAAAACATTAAAAGCCTGGCAAAATATAAAAAATAAAAAGTCTTGCCTGCTGAAAACCATCAGCAAAGGGGCCAGGCGATCCTCTCTTGGAAGAGAATTACACAACAGAGGTGCAGCTAACCGTTGTTGGAAAAGAGCCCAGCTCTGAACCAGAGTAACCTACAGTAGTTGCCATGCTTAGTTGCTAAGGAAATGTTGTAAAATGTCCAAGAGAAGCCATTCTTAAGATAACCCAAATCAATTGAACGTTCTCCAGGGAACAGTGAGTACTGTGGATTTTTGCCAAGAAAATGTATTTCCATGTCCTTTCTTTTCAGCTAGAAATTTCCTGTAAGATGGTGCCTATGGATGCAGCACCAGAGAAGATAGTGTATAAATACCTAGCTACCTCCCTTGCAAGGTAGGCACATTATTATTATTATTATTATTATTATTATTTATATAGCACCATCAATGTACATGGTGCTGTACAGAGTAAAACAGTAAATAGCAAGACCCTGCCGCATAGGCTTACAATCTAATAAAATCATAGTAAAACAATAAGGAGGGGAAGAGAATGCAAACAGGTACAGGGTAGGGTAAGCAGGCACAGGGTAGGGAAAAACTAACAGTAGAAAGTAACAGTAGAAGTCTGCACAACATCAAGTTTTAAAAGCTTTAGGAAAAAGAAAAGTTTTTAGTTGAGCTTTAAAAGCTGTGGTTGAACTTGTAGTTCTCAAATGTTCTGGAAGAGCGTTCCAGGCGTAAGGGGCAGCAGACGAAAATGGACGAAGCCGAGCAAGGGAAGTAGAGGCCCTTGGGCAGGCGAGAAACATGGCATCAGAGGAGCGAAGAGCACGAGCGGGGCAATAGTGTGAGATGAGAGAGGAGAGATAGGAAGGAGCTAGACCGTGAAAAGCTTTGAAGGTTAACAGGAGAAGTTTATATTGGATTCTGAAGTGAATTGGAAGCCAATGAAGAGATTTCAGAAGCGAAGTAACATGGTCGGAGCGGCGAGCCAAGAAGATGATCTTTGCGGCAGAGTGGTGAACAGAAACCAACGGACTGATGTGAGAAGAAGGAAGGCCAGAGAGAAGAAGGTTGCAGTAGTCCAACCGTGAAATAACCAGTGCATGAACAAGCGTCTTGGCAGAAGAGACAGACAAAAATGATCGAATCCTGGCAATATTATACAGGAAAAATCGACAAGATTTAGCTACTGCCTCAATATGAGGAATAAAGGAGAGCGAGGAGTCGAAGATAAAGCCAAGGCTACGAGCTTCCTTGACCGGAGTAAGCGTAACATCATTGACAGTAAGAGAGAATGAGAGATGAGGAGAAGGTTTGCAGCAATTAGCTCCTTGTGTCTCTTTATTCTGCAGAATAAATGCTGTTTGACCCATACTTCATCTTCTCTCCTCCTTGTGTGCTGAACTGGACTTGGTACACCAGGGAATGTGTTATTTTTGCAACACTGTGAAGGCCCTGTCTTGTGTTACTGCTAGCCACAATTGCCTCAGTGATGGAATACAGACAAGGGCCTCCGATGATGATTATAGTTGATCATAATGCTATGCCTGAGAGCATTTGCTTCAAAAGCCCTCTTTTTATGGCTGAATCCCATTTAAATTGATGAGCGATAGCAGCTGGAGAAGAGTTCACAATTTGGGTCTCCCTCCATACCCATATATGCCAAGAACATGGATTCCAAGGGCCTATAGATGTGATATATTTATTGGATAGATGTATACTCTTTCTGTTTGGGATGCTGAACACGGCTAACAAGATGTAATTGTGTTTTCTGAGCTGGACGATTATTCTGGTGTGTTCTGCTTAGCTGAGAAAAAGAATCTCAAAGAGGGTTGTGTATCATCAACAAGTGATAAGAATGCAGCAAACAGATATAATCACACTTTAAAAATGCAAGTACACCAAATTACCCCAAAGTACATGATGTAACCACCTGTATTATACCAGGAAACTCAAAGCCTTTCTAAAAACGAATATTTTAGGGCACAATTCTATGCATGGTTAGACTGAAAAAAGTCATACAACCAGCATTCCCCAGCTGATAGGATTGTGCATGTAACCAAGCTTATTTTTTAAAGACAACAAGAGATTCAGCCAGATAGGGGACAGAAACGTCCAGAAAATGGGACACACAGCCAAGAAAGTCTTAGACTTTGGCCATGGCTAGACCAGGCCTATATCCCGGGATTGTCCCAGGATCATCCCTGTGCATGCAAATGACACACAGGGGATCCTGGGAGCAGGCAGGGACAACCCCTCCATTTACCTGGGATAATCCTTAAGTCTAGCTAAGGTCTTTGTCTCACCACACATCCTGAGATGGAAGGACACACAATAGGACTTATTTATTTATTTATTTATTAGATTTTTATACCGCCCAATAGCAGAAGCTCTCTGGGCGGTTCACAAAAATTAAAACCAAAATTAACCCAACAGGTTAAAAACACAATTATGAAATACAGTATAAAAGGCGCGACCAGGATAAAACCACACAGCAAAATTGATATAAGATTAAAATACAGAGTTAAAACAGTAAGATTTAAATTTAAGTTAAAATTAAGTGTTAAAATACTGAGAGAATAAAAAGGTCTTCAGCTGGCGACGAAAGCAGTACAGTGTAAGCGCCAGGCGGACCTCTCTGGGGAGCTCGTTCCACAACCGGGGTGCCACAGCGGAGAAAGCCCTCCTCCTAGTGGCCACCTGCCTCACTTCCTTTGGCAGGGGCTCACGGAGAAGGGCCCCTGTAGATGATCTTAAGGTCCGGGTAGGTACACAGGACTTCCATGGTTCTTCTTACTGTGCAGAGGGCAGCGGGGAGGTATGCATTTTATGGTCAATGGTTCTATAAAACATTTAATTCAAGGCAGGAACTAATCTCCTCTTAATAATGTTGGAGGGGTTTAAAGCATTATTTTGCTGGACAAACTAACCCTCCTTACCTCGCCAGAGGACAGGGTCCATAGAAAAGTTGCTACCATCTCACATGTGAAGCGTATATAATCAGGTATGGTGTTAAATAGAGAGCTTCGGCTGGGGGGCGGTATATAAATGTAATAAAATAATAAATAAATAAATAAATAATACTGTTACAAATTACTCCATGTCTCTGAGTGGTGACAAGTTCCAGGAGTGCAGTGCTTACCAGTGTTGGGTTTCCTTTTTGTAACATTTGAGTTCATTTACAAATAGACCAACATACCAGCTCTGTACATTTTTTTTTGTCTTACCTACCACCAGAGGTCACTACAGTTCGTAACATGATGCACTAAAGAGGAAGAGAAATTTAGACCACAGCTTAAAGTATATTGAGGGTGCAATCCTATGCATGTTTAGACAGGGAAAAAAAAATTCCCTACAACAGCCAATATTCCCCAACCGGCTGACTGGGGAATTCTGGGAGTTGTAGGCCTTATTTTCTGTCTAAACATGCATAGGATTGTGCCCTTAATGTCTCAGTTCATTAAGGTATGTGACGCCCGAGGGACGACCCTGGAAGTGGAAAACTACGCTGACACACAGCTCTACTACTCCTTTTCATCTTCATCAGGTGTGGCTGTGGCTGTGCTGAACTGGCCGCGACAATGGACTGGATGAGGGCTAATAAACTGAAACTCAATCCAGACAAGGCTGAGATGCTGCTGGTGGATGGTCCTTCTGACCGGAGGGTGTGTGTGTGTTCAACCGGTTCTGGAGGAGCTTCTTAAACAAGCAGGACATTTGTCCTGGGAAGTAGCTTGCCTTGATTTTCAATAGAATTTACAATGGCATATATATAATATTTATAGTCCAGCACATTTTATTTATTTTATTTCTATACTGAAATAAAGACAGAGGTGCTCCTGGTCAATCGAAAGGCAGATCAGGGAATAGGGATTCAGCTTGTGTTGGATGGGGTTACGCTCCCCATCCAACTACCACTCAGAGACATGGAGTAATTGGATGGGTTATGGTTGGGTGTACTTCTGGATTCAGCCCTGAGCCTGGATGCCCAGGTTTTGGCGGTGGCCAGGAGTGCATTTGCACAGTTAAGGCTAGTGCGCCAGCTGCGCCCGTTCCTAGAGATGTCGGACCTGGCCACGGTGACACATGCCTTAGTTACATCCCGATTGGATTACTGTAACACGCTCTACGTGGGGCTGCCTTTGAAGAGTGTTCGGAAGCTCCAGCTGGTTCAAAGAGCTGCAGCCAGATTGTTGACCGGGGCTGGTTACAGGGAGCAGACAACTCCCCTGTTAAAACAGCTCCACTGGCTTCCAGCAATTCAAAGTGCTGGTTATGACCTATAAAGCCCTATATGGTTCGGGTCCAGGTTATTTGAAAGAACGTATTCTCCCTTATGAGGCTGCCCGTGCTTTGAGATCTTCTGGAGAAGCCCTTCTTTCAGTCCCACCTTCTTCAGAGGCATGCTTGGTGGGAACATGGGAGAGGGCTGTGGCGTTACACCCCACAAGTCAATTCCAAATGTATGTCTGCAGTTTGAAAGTCTGTGGTTTTTAGAATGTTGGCCTGAGTGGGCGGAGTTAGAATGTCTTGGGAGGGGGGGAGGAGTGATATATAAGGGAAGGACGGAGGGGATTGAGAGGACTTTTCAGAGGTTCTTTTGGAGAGAACCTTTTCAGGGAGACTTGTTAGGTACTCTTTCAGTCTATAGTGCTCTCTGTATTTATGGTACTTAAGTTCTGGGAAATTTGAGAGTCAGTGTAGTGAGTGGTGTCTTTAGGGTGTGGTGTGCACGTAGTTTTAAGATCCAAAGCTGAGGCACAAGAAACCTCTTTTAGTAACACTCAGAAAGAACAGGTTTTCTGGGATCGGGGACTCTTATACCAAAAGTGGTTGCCCAAGAAGAAACAAGGAAGTTGGGGGGCTGAAAAGCAGCTTGTGGTACCAATACCAGATAGAGACCAGCTGCTGAAATCAGATCACGACTCCTTTTTGGCAGGCCACATGGGGATAGGTAAAACCCAGAAAAGGTTGATGACTAATTATTACTGACCTAATATTTCTAGGGAAGCCACAGAGTTTTTCAAGTCCTGTGAGAGTTACCAGAGGGTGGGGAAAAGTAGGGACGAGGTCAAGGCTCCCCTAAATCCCCTACCACCTACCAACCAACCCTTTTTAAAAATAAGACTGGACTTGGTAGGACCCTTCCCTAGACCTACACAGACAAGAAAAATGTTTCAATTGACCAGTATAGACTTTGCCACAAGGTTCTCGAATGCTGAAGCCCTATTAAAAATCTTTTGTTGCTGGGTTTTTATCCATAAAATTTGGAGTGATCAAAGATCAGTTTTGTTCTCTAATGAAATGAGATGTTTGTGGAGGTGTTGTGGTATCAAACATATAACATCCACTGCTTTCCACCCCCAAACAAATGGGCTAGTTGAAAAATTCAATGACAAGAAAGAAGTTGTGGAACTGGCACACACGAGTTTGGCTAAAGCCCAGACCGAGCAGAAAACTTGGTGTAGTGAAAAGTCTAGAGACCAGAACTTTGGAATGGGAGTAGAAGTTGTGGTCTTCTTTCCCAAGAAGAATAGTCAGTTCGATGCTGTTTGGGAGGGACCTTACCTTATTCAAGATAAGACTGGAACCCATCCCCCTATTAAGTCATCTGCTTACAGGGTGGATAGAAGAGTACCAAAGGCAGTTAAAGAGAAGTTTGTTCTGACCTCAGACGCTTCGGAGGTCAGAGTTGGAGCCATGCTGATGCAGACAGTGGACAGTGTGAAACATCTCATGGCCTACTCCAGCGGAGGGTTGGCAGAGAGAGAGAGAGGCTGTTCTGCTGTCCAAGAGAAGTGTCTGGCCATCATTTGGGCTGTAGACAGGGTCAAGCCATGCATAGAGGGACAGCGGTTCATCTGGCAAGTGGGTCATCGGGTGCTGTTGTGGCTGCAACCCATAGAAAGCCACAACCAACTTTTGCAGCAGTGGTCGTGGCGGATCCGGAGCTTCAACGCGGAGATCCAGCATGTGGCAGGTCGGGAAAACATAATCGCGGATGGACTGTCTCGCCAGGAATCGTCCAGTTCACCAGTAAAGTGAGACTTTGTTGTGGACATTGTGATGCTCCTGGACTTTAAAATTGGAGCCAAAAGGTGGACTAATAAAAATGTGGTTCATTTAACTTGTTGAGGTTACAAAAGGTTTGTATGTTTATATATATTGTTATTGCTATTAATTGTATATATAAATGTTTAACCATTTTATTTCCCCAAACCCTATGTACAGGTCCAGGTATTAAACCAGCCCCATACTCAGGTTTTTTAAAAAAGGGGGGGGGAATATGTGGCGTTACACCCCACAAGTCAATTCCAAATGTATGTCTGCAGTTTGTAAGTCTGTGGTTTTTAGAATGTTGGCCTGAGTGGGCGGAGTTAGACTGTCTTGGGAGCGGGGAGGAGTGATATATAAGGGAAGGACGGAGGGGATTGAGAGTTCTTTTCAAAGGGGCTTTTCAGAAAACCTTTTCAGGGAGACTTGTTAGGTAGTCTTAGAGTCTGTAGTGCTCTCTGTGTTTATGGTACTTAAGTTCTGGGAAATTTGAGAGTCAGTGTAGTGAGTGGTGTCTTTAGAGTGTGGTGTGCACGTAGTGGATGTATATTAATACTGATAATAAAGAAAGTTCAAGAGTGATTGTGTGAGAAAAAGGAAAGCGTGAATGTGAGAGTGAAAGGATTGTATGGAAGGTTTCAAAAAGGTTTTTAAATGTTGTTATTTGAAACAAAGCTTATGAACTTTTCAAAATAAATTTTGATTGTTTGTTTTAAAACTACCACAAAAATCCCACGTGTCTGTTTGGCATTTATCATCTTAAGTTTACACATTCAGCACCCACTCTGACAATCATTCACCTAAGCAGATATAACTCACAGCGCATTATTATATATATTAAAATCCATTCTCCATTTTAACCCCTTTCTCCACATAGTTTGGAGGAAGGTGGGTTTTATCCCTTGCCTCAGGCGTATCAAGCGGTGGTGCTTGGCTTGAGCAGGGAGTAGCCTCGGCCAGGTCAGGTGTTCAGAGCCTGTATTGCCCCATAAGAAGTGGTGGCAGACGTGAGGTCTGGTGTTCAGAGCCTGTGTCATGGCAAGGGCCTTCTTGGTGGCTGCTCTGGTGCTCTGGAACTCTCTTCCCGGAGAAGCTAGGCTGGCTCCCTCCTTGATGGGCTTTTGGAAGCAGGCTAAAACTTTTTTGTTCCAGCAGGCCTTTGGAGAATAATCTGGCCCTCCATCTATGTTATTGTCTTATAATTTTGTTGTGTATTTTAAATGTTTATGGTTTTGTTTCCCCCCCCATGTATATTTTAAACTTTGTAATGAATAATAATAATAATAATAATAATAATAATAATAATAATACTGCCCCAAAACCAAAGCTCTCTGGGTGGTTCACAGAAATTAAAAAACAACAACATTAAAACACTTTATACAAAGTACTTTTAAAAAAAAACATACACCATAAAAACAGCACACACAGACAATATATACCTAAAACAATTTATTGAATAATCAACCAAGGACTTAATTAAAACTCATTATATACTGCCAAATGTCTGAGAGACGAAAATAGTTTTAACCTGGTGTTGCAAAGATAACTACATTGGCATCAGGCAGGTCTCATCAGTAGCAGCCTAGACGCTATTCTAGGACGGCGGTGATCAAAATAACTTAATTTCTGCTGGGATTGTTTTTAGCACTGCTAATTACTGTTGCTTTACTGATTATTGTTGGCTTTTAAAATTGTGTTCTCAAGGCTTCGTGGTAAAGGATCCTGAAAGTTTTTAAATGAAGAATGGCATAGAAATGTTTTCAAGCAGTCAACAAACAAAGATGGCTTTGGCAAACACAACAAGGGCCACATAACTGCTACAAAAACCTTTAGTTTATTCCAATTGTCAATTTGATATTCTGGAAGTAAACAAACCTTTAACAGGGCAGCATCAACACTGAATTATCAGAACAAGTTCACCTTGGAATCTAACTTGTGAAGCACCTTGAAGAGCTTCTTTGGGGTTCTGACTGAATCCCGGAGTGGATTCACACCCCACTGACATCAGAGCCATTGCCGGATAGTCTCAGATCTCTGGTTCTTCATCGTGGTCTCTATGCATTCACACATATGGGCTCTGCGCCTGCGCTGAGACCTAGATCGGAACCTCCAATAGCTAAGCGACACGCTTTTGGGCGGGAACCCCTCCCCCACGCCACTGCGCATGTACCGTGGGTTCCCGCCCTTATCTCAGTTTTTTTCCGTCCGCCATCGTGCTAGACGCTAGTTTCTATACCTCCAGAAAAAAACTATTTCAACCTCTTCTACTTAATACTTTATTACTTTATTATACTTACCTTTTCTTCTTCTATCTTTTTCTCCTAAAAAAAAAAAAAAAAAAAATTTAGTTAGTAGATATAGTACAAACTTTCAACGCTTCGGCTGAGGCGAATGGCAGTGAAGGCCCCATTTCGTAAATGCGTGTCCTGTGGGGCTAAACTCCCGCCTACGGACGGGCATTCTTTGTGTGTACTCTGCTTAGGAGAGAGCCACAAAGTTCAATCGTGCCACCACTGTATGGCGTTCACAAAGCAGACGCGCAAAAATAGAGCAGCCTATTCAACAGCAAATTGAGGCGCCCTCTTCACCAGACAATGACTACCCTTCGGATTCGGAATCTGCACTCTCTATCGCTCCATCAATCCCATCACCAGAAGACGCGGTCTACTCAACTGACCCAGCTTCGCCGTCTGATGACTCTGGGAGATTTGCTGAACACGTCCTAAGAATGGCTCAATCCCTAGGTTTAGATATTCAAAAACCAGAAGATCAGGTGCAAGACAAGATCTATGATGTCTTCCATACCGAAGATAATGCACCGGTAGCCATCCCATTGCCTCAAACGTTAATACAAACTGCCCAGCTAGCATGGAAGACTCCTACATCTAATCAGCCTAATTCTAGGAAATTAGAGTCTATGTACAGAATTCAAGACAAGGACGCGGGTTTTCTATTACAACACCCAAAACCCAACTCCATAGTTGTGGAATCGGCACAAGGCCGATCACAAAGAACCCACTCGGCACCTACCGACAAAGAGGGCAGGAAGCTCGATGTAACTGGGAGGAAAATCTATTCTTCCTCATCACTTGGCATCAGAGCAGCCACTTATGAGGCAACAATGGCCCGGTATCAACTATTTCTTTGGCAGAAGATAGGGTCACTGTGTGATCACCTTCCAGAAGATAAGAGGGAATTAGCCAGGGTATTTCAATCTGAAGCTACTGCCATAGCCAGGCAGCAACTGTCCACAGCGAGACACCAGACGGATTGCCATTCCAAGGCTATGATGGGCGCCGTAGCCTTAAGAAGACACGCTTGGCTCAGATCTGCTAATTTAACAACGGAGACCAAAACCAGAATTGAAAGCCTACCCTTTGACGGGGAAGGACTTTTCAACTCCAAGACGGACGAGGCACTAGATACCATCTATAAGGCCCGTACGACAGCTAGAAGGATGGGTTTCAATGCACCATCCCAACAATACAAACCGCGTCGTTGGACAAAACCACCTGCCCAACAATACCAAAACAGGCCATATTATCAACCCCATCCTAGGCAACAACAACAGCAATTGCAGAAGAAGAGACCCTTCCAAAGTCGATTCCAAGGGGATAAACGTCAACCTGACTTTAGCAAAAAACAGCGGGTTTGACTCCCGTGCCCCAAATCTACCACCATTTTTGAACCGCCTAGCACCCCATTTCCATCAGTGGGAGTTAATAACAACCGACTCCTGGGTGCTCACTATCATCAAGCAGGGCTACGCCATCGAATTCGATGTCCTTCCTCCTCCTTCGGGACCGAAAGTAACAGCACCGTCCGCACCTCTTCTCCTAGAAGTCCAAACCCTACTATCGAAGGGAGCTATCTCCCCGGTGCCACCACATCAAATCAACCAGGGATTCTTCTCCCGCTACTTCACGGTCCCGAAGAAGGATGGCGGTCTTCGACCTATCATGGACCTAAGAAATCTAAACAACTATATCAGCCCCAAGAAGTTCCGTATGACAACGGTTTCTTCGGTACTCCAACTCCTTCACGCAGGCCTTTGGTTCGCGGTGGTAGATTTGAGGGATGCTTATTTCCATATAGCGATCAGGGAATCACATCAACCTTACCTGCGATTCGCCATTGGAACTCAACAATTCCAATTTTCCGTTCTTCCTTTCGGACTTTCGACGGCGCCCAGGGTCTTCACGAAGACGATGGCAGTCGTCTGCGCCCACCTAAGACAAAAACAAATTTTCATCTATCCATACCTGGACGACTGGCTGCTGGTAGCGGAGAACAAATCCACGCTACGAGACAATATATCTACGACCCTCAATTTATTGAACTCGTTAGGCCTCTGGGTCAACGAAGAGAAGTCCATTCTAACGCCTCAAAGGAAGATAGACTTTATAGGGGTGACCTTATCATCCCTGGATGGCAAAGCTTTCCTTCCTCTGGCCAGAGCAAAGACGCTTCACGACTCCATCGTCGATATCGAGAAGCGAACAAGACACTCAGCCTGGACAATTCAAAGGCTACTGGGCTTGATGGCAGCCACTACGGCCGTCATCACGTTTGCGAGGCTTCGCATGAGAGTTTTACAAGGATGGTTCCTGAGAACGTTCGACCTTCGCCTCAACGCTCACAGAACTTTTCTCTCCATCCCGAAACAAGTACGGGCATCGCTGAAATGGTGGCGCTCGATGGGGAATTTGTTGGAAGGCGTCCCGTTTCAACGACCATCGCCTTCGGTAACGATCGCTACCGATGCCTCCATGGAAGGCTGGGGAGCCCATTGCAACAACCTTACTGCACAAGGGCGATGGCCCCCCTTCTTGAAGGAAGAGCATATCAACCACCTAGAACTCTTGGCAGTGGAGTATGCGATAAAGACTTTTGCCCGGATCATCGAGGGCAGAAATGTCCTGATAGCCACAGACAACACCACGGTAGTCTGTTATATCAACAGACAGGGTGGAACCAGGTCGTACCCGTTGACTCGATCTGCAACCAGAATATGGAATTGGTGTATAAAGAGGGATACTTACCTTGTGGCGGTTCATGTTGCAGGGAAGGACAATGTCATCGCAGACTCACTCAGCAGGTCCTTCCACACCGACCACGAGTGGGAGCTCGACGTCGATACCAGGGAACACCTCTTTCGATGCTGGGGGTATCCAGCCGTCGACGTCTTCGCCACCGAGGGAAACGCAGCCTGCTCCAGGTTCTGCAGCAGAGCTGGAAAAGGAGAAAATTCACTAGGAGACGCATTCACAAGAACGTGGAAAGGAAATCTCCTATACATCTTCCCTCCGTTCCCTCTCCTAACAAGGGTCCTAGCGAAGATCAGGATGGACAATTCGGACTGCATCCTAGTAACACCGTGGTGGACAAGACAGGCCTGGTTTCCGCATGCTCTTCGTCTATCGAGACAAATTTACATCAGGCTCCCGTCGATACCGAACCTCTTGTCTCGACACCAGGGCAAGGTTCGGCATCCAGATTTATCCACACTGAGGATGACGGCGTGGAGGATAATCCCAACGCCTCTCTCGGTACCGTAAATTTAACAGTTGATCAAATATTGATGGCATCGAGGAAACCGTCAACGAGGAAATCTTACGCCAAGAAGTGGCAAAGATTCCTAATTTTTGCTTCAAGGAGCAATCAGCCAGCAGTTTCATGTCCTATTTCTACAATACTAGAATATTTGCTGTCGCTTTACCGACAAGGTCTAAGACTGTCCTCGATCAGGGTTCACCTAGCTTCGATAGCAGCGTTCCATGACGGTGTCGAAGGGTATTCGCCCTTCTCACACCCCCTCTCGAAAACATTCTTGAAGGGGTTAAAGAATACGATACCGACCATCAAGAACGTCGTACCTTCATGGAGCTTATCTGTGGTCTTACAGTCACTGACTGCTAAACCCTTCGAGCCCATGGCTACAGCCGACCTTAGACTTTTATCATTTAAGACAGTTTTCCTGATAGCCATCACCTCTGCGAGACGTGCAAGCGAGCTTAGAGCTCTCAGAATTGACCCACCTTTTACAGTGTTTCATAGGGACAAGGTCGTTTTACGCACTGACCCTTCATTTCTACCTAAGGTGGTGTCGAACTTTCATGCTTCCCAGGACATTATTCTCCCAGCGTTCTTCCCGAGCCCAACGACGGCAATCGAGACTTCTCTCCATACGCTCGATGTAAGGAGAGCCCTAGCCTTCTACAAAGCTAGGACTGAAAGTTTTAGGAAAACTAAGCAGTTATTTGTTTGTTATGGAGAGCCATCTAAGGGCTTGGCCGTCTCTTGCCAGAGACTATCAAGGTGGATTGTAGAGACAATTAATCTTGCCTACTCTCTGTCAAAATTGGAACTGCAACAGTCAGTTAAGGCTCATTCCACTAGAGCTGTAGCAACATCAGTTGCATTCAGCAGGGGAGTCTCCCTGACAGATGTCTGCAAGGCTGCAACGTGGTCTACTCCATCCACGTTTGTCAGGCACTACAACGTGGACACTCGAGCCCGTCAGGACTGCACCTTCGGGAGAGCAGTGCTCTCGGAAGTCCTGAGATGACAGCTAACCTAAAGAGCTCTGAGGCTGGGACATGATGCACCAACCCACCTCCAAAGGTATGTCAGCTTGCTACTCGCCCATATGTGTGATGCATAGAGACCACGATGAAGAAATGCAGGTTGCTTACCTGTAACTGTAGTTCTTCGAGTGGTCATCTATGCATTCACACAACCCACCCACCAACCCCGCTTGGTGGCATATGTTATTCTTTATTAGAGCACTGTATACATGTGTTATGATACATCTGAAACTGATTAATTATATTCATGTTTATGGGAGCACGATGTCAGACTCCTATGAACTGAGATAAGGGCGGGAACCCACGGTACATGCGCAGTGGCGTGGGGGAGGGGTTCCCGCCCAAAAGCGTGTCGCTTAGCTATTGGAGGTTCCGATCTAGGTCTCAGCGCAGGCGCAGAGCCCATATGTGTGAATGCATAGATGACCACTCGAAGAACTACAGTTACAGGTAAGCAACCTGCATTTGTTTGGCATCTTCAGATTCCTCAGTCAAGTATAAACCTGATTCCACCCTTCTCTTTTCAGAGAGAATTGTTGATTCTTCCAGTTGTCAAGAAATTGACCAGGGTTTTGACCTGAGCACGGCACTGAGCTTATAGCCTTGGTCTCTGTGCTGAGGTGGGAAATGGCCATTTCACCAAAGAATCCTGTTAGATCATAGAATAATAGAATCATAGAATAGTAGAGTTGGAAGGGGCCTACAAGGCCATTGAGTCCAACCCCCTGCTCAATGCAGGAATCCACCCTAAAGCATCCCTGACAGATGCTTGTCCAGCTGCTTCTTGAAGGCCTCTAGGGTGGGTGACACCACAACCTCCCTAGGTAACTGGTTCCATTGTTGTACTGCTCTAACAGTCAGGAAGGTTTTCCTGAGGTCCAGCCGGAATCTGGCTTCCTTTAACTTGATCCCGTGATTCCGTGTCCTGCACTCTGGGAAGATCGAGAAGAGATCCTGGCCCTCCTCTGTGTGACAACCTTTTAAGTATTTGAAGAGTGCTATCATGTCTCCCCTCAATCTTCTCTTCTCCAGGCTAAACATGCCCAGTTCTTTCAGTCTCTCTTCATAGGGCTTTGTTTCCAGACCCCTGATCACCCTGGTTGCCCTCCTCTGAACACGCTCCACCTTGTCTGCGTCCTTCTTGAGGTGTGGAGCCCAGAACTGGACGCAGTACTCTAGCTGAGGCCTAACCAGGGCCGAATAGAGAGGAACCAGTACCTCACGCGATTTGGAAGCTATACTTCTATTAATGCAGCCCAAAATAGCATTGGCCTTTCTTGCAGCCATATCGCACTGTTGGCTCATATTCAGCTTGCGATCTACAACAATTCCAAGATCCTTCTCGTTTGTCGTATTGCTGAGCCAAGTATCCCCCATATTGTAACTCTGCCTTTGGTTTCTAGTTCCTAGATGTAGAACTTGGCATTTATCCCTATTAAATTCCATTCTGTTGTTTTCAGCCCAGCACTCCAGCCTATCAAGATCACTTTGAAGTTTGTTTCTGTCTTCCAGGGTATTAGCTATCCCACCCAATTTTGTGTCATCTGCAGGTTGTGTCGTCTGTCGATTTGGGGGGGGGGGGGTTAAGGGACCTTGAATACAGGATCTGCCAGGCGTTTGTGGTTGGCCCTTTTCCTAGCAATAAGGTCACCCAAGATTGTGGTATATTTGCTCAGTCCGCCTAAATGTGCTCAGAGGGGCTGTAAGTTTATATGTGTGCGTTTTGTGTGGGAAGATTTGGAGTGTGAGATTTTGAGAGTGTGTTTCTAATGAGTTTGGGCCCCAGAATGGTGCCTCATCTCCATATTCTTTACAGTTGAAAAGTATGTTACTATCCGGAGAGAGGAGTTATTTTCATTTAGGACAGAATGGTGATTTAGATCTGTTCTGATAAAATCGGGTCCATCAGCAACGGTGCCAGGAGGGAAACGTTATTTTTCTGTCAGAGAGATAGAGAGAGAGAGAGAGAGATAGAGAGAGAGAGAGAGAGAGAGAGAGAGAGAGAGAGAGAGAGAGAGAGAGAGAGTCTGCACTTGGCTTTCTTCTAGATTGAAATGGGGGGACGGACCCTCTTTCGTTTGCATTTCTGTATATCTATATTAGTCTTCCTTCTGAACATACAAGAAATTGACAGTTATTCTTGTGCAGGAAAACTGATGATATTACAATCGTGTGATTGATGAGGGAGCCTGAAGTTCTTTCTGTGCCTGGTAAACATGCAGGAAGTGGGACGGAGAATGCTATCTGCAGATAAGAACGCTGTAAGGCCTAATATCTGTCAGTTTGCAGAGCGCTTTCCTGCCTGCCTGCTTGAATGAGGTTCATACACTGAGCCGGCAACCTTTTGATGACAGCTAAACAAAGCAGCAAACCTCCATTAAGTCCACCCAGGACGTGTTTGCTTTTCAGCTTGAGCCGCTGATTTGCACAAAATGCGGAGTGCAGCGGAGAAGTGTGCCTTTGACGGTGTGCTGCCCTCCTTCTCTTACCTGCATCCCTGCCACTGCTCCTGGAAAAAAAAATCCAAATGATTTCCTAGAAAAGGTACAAATAAGTGGCAGAAACCATGAAACGTTGATTTGCCGCTGTGCAATTCTTGTGGGACTTTAGGAGCCTTACATGAGCATTGCCTACGCGGGTTCAAAGAACAACCAGATGTTTTTCCTGGGGAAGGCAGAGGAGTTACTTTAGCTTCAGGCCACCTACAGATGGATCTGGAATTTGCCCCCCTCCCTCTGTTGTGGCTGCCCCGTCCATTGGCAACCAAGAATCATAGAATCATAGAATAGCAGAGTTGGAAGGGGCCTACAAGGCCATCGAGTCCAACCCCCTGCTTAATGCAGGAATCCACCCTAAAGCATCCCTGACAGATGGTTGTCCAGCTGCCTCTTGAAGGCCTCTAGTGTGGGAGCGCCCACAACCTCCCTAGGTAACTGGTTCCATTGTCGTTCTGCTCTAACAGTCAGGAAGTTTTTCCTGATGTCCAGCCGGAATCTGAAATATTTCATAGAATCATAGAATAGTAGAGTTGGAAGGGGCCTATAAGGCCATCGAGTCCAACCCCCTGCTCAATGCAGGAATCCACCCTAAAGCATCCCTGACAGATGGTTGTCCAGCTGCCTCTTGAAGGCCTCTAGGGTGGGAGAGCCCACAACCTCCCTAGGTAACTGGTTCCATTGTCGTACTGCTCCAACAGTAATCTACATTACAGTAATCTAACCTGAATGTAACCAAGGCATGTGTCACTCTGGATAGAGCTGCCGCTGCTGAGTTCTCCTGCGTGCAAAGCATGTGCTCTGTTCTCTGAGAAATGGCACCTTCCCATGAAGGCGGGTACCCCATGAGGTGGGATACCGCAGGGCTCGGTCCTGGGCTCAACATTTTTATTAATGATTTGGACGAGGAGGTGCAGGGAACGCTGATCAAATTTGCAGATGACACAAAATTGGGTGGGATAGCTAATACCCTGGAAGACAGAAACAAACTTCAAAGTGATCTTGATAGGCTGGAGTGCTGGGCTGAAAACAACAGGATGAAATTTAATAGGGATAAATGCCAAGTTCTACATTTAGGGAATAGAAACCAAATGCACAGTTACAAGATGGGGGATACTTGGCTCAGCAATACTACAAACGAGAAGGATCTTGGAATTGTTGTAGATAGCAAGCTGAATATGGGCCAACAGTGCAATATGGCTGCAAGAAAGGCAAATGCTATTTTGGGCTGCATTAATGGTTCCTCTCTATTCGGCCCTGGTTAGGCCTCATCTAGAGTATTGCGTCCAGTTCTGGGCTCCACAATTCAAGAAGGACGCAGACAAGCTGGAGCGTGTTCAGAGGAGGGCAACCAGGATGATCAGGGGTCTGGAAACAAAGCCCTATGAAGAGAGACTGAAAGAACTGGGCACGTTTAGCCTGGAGAAGAGAAGATTGAGGGGAGACATGATAGCACTCTTCAAATACTTAAAAGGTTGTCACACAGAGGAGGGCCAGGATCTCTTCTCGATCCTCCCAGAGTGCAGGACATGGAATAACGGGATCAAGTTAAAGGAAGCCAGATTCCAGCTGGACATCAGGAAAACCTTCCTGACTGTTAGAGCAGTGCGACAATGGAATCAGTTGCCTGGGGAGGTTGTGGGCTTTCTCATACTGGAGGCCTTCAAGAGGCAGCTGGACAACCATCTGCCAGGGATGCTTTAGGGTGGATTCCTGCATTGAGCAGGGGGTTGGACTCGATGGCCTTGTAGGCCCCTTCAACTCTGCTATTCTATGATTCTATGATTCTATAAGGCAACAGGAAAGAGAAGAAAAGGAGTCCTATCTCCAACCAAAGCCCTTCCATTATCTCTTCCCTGTACTTCCTGAGCCTCTCCAAAAAGTTTTCCGTTAAGATGCTTCAATTCACACTGGTGCCCCAGTGGATTACACAATTTATTTATTTATTTATTTATTTGCAATATTTATATACCGCTTCCTATTGAAAATTTCAGAGCATTGTACAAGATAAAATAAAAACAGAACAAAACACCTTTAAAATAGATTTTAAAAGAAGCAAAATCTACAGTGAACCATGGCTGGTCATTTAAGGAGAGGCTTCCTGGAATAATGACGTTTTCAGGAGGCCACCAAAAGGAAAACAAGGTTGGCGCTTGTCTGACCTCCAGAGGCAGGGAATGACGGGACTCAATTTGCTGCCAGTACATGTTGGAGTTACCAATCAATTTCTGGAAATTCAGAAATGGGATAGCATTGCTCAAGAATAGAACAAAACAAAACTCTTGCCGTACATGCCCAGTGTCAAGATGTTTCTATACCGCCAAGATTGATGATTTTGTCTTTAATATAGGAATAGAATATGGTAGGATAGATTTGGGGGGGGGTAGGGGATGGGGGGGGCATGCCTGCTACCCTTATGTTGGAAATGTACTTTTCATGTGCTTTGCTTCATTTCTGAAGGAGCTTGTCACACGTGTACGTGGCAAAGTCTTACCAACCCCCAGACAGCCTGTGACAGTCATTTTTTTACTTGTCAGTCTTCTTGTGGTGAGCTGAACGTCCTTTTTCATTTTGTAAAAAGGTAACAGAAAACGTACATTTCAACGCTCAAAGGTCAACGATGCCTTGAGCTTTTGTTCTAACGTTCCCGATACGACGGTAACACTTGGAGCCATCCATTTACCTTCACTTAAGCGGAGGCAAATGTTTACCAACCCTTTCCCCGGGCAAAGGAGCTTCACTTTTCCAAAGTATGCATTGTACAGTCAGCCGCCAGGAGTGGCTTGGTTTGGTCCACGTAGCTGCCTCCCTCAGGGCAGAAAACCTCCCAACGAGGACTTGACTGGAAATTTCACAGACGCAGTTACAGGACTAAGAGTGTAAGAGCTGTTTTAATCATGCAAAAAAATGGATCAATTGCAAATGTAAATGCAGGTTTGTCTTTCAACGTTTCCCAGATAGATAGCTTCATGACACCAGGGTTATACTGTGCAATCACGGTGAATTGCGTGCAAGGGACTCTGAATTTTTCCAGTTTATAATCTGCTTTCACTGTGAAGTACTCCCAGGCATCCTGCTTTAATTGTGCTATAAAGCCAAAAGAATCGACCTATTTTGCTATCTGTTTAGGAGTGAATAATTTGTTGTTTTCCGAGCGGCCACTGGGGGCGCAGGAGGAGGATTTGATATGGAGGGAATCTACACGTCATTGTGAGGGCGCTTGCATGCGCCCCCAATGCTCCCCCAAAACGACTTTGTAGAATGTGCCCCTGAAGAGACGGAGGAAGAGGCGGAGGAGGCGGCAGCTGGGGAATCCGTCCGCGTCCTGCCGCCGCAGCCACCCACCTCCCCGCCAGCCTCCTGCTCCTGCGACCCGGCCGGCGGGGAGGTGGGCAGTGGCAAGGACACGGCCAGATTCCCCAGCCGCCTCCTCCTCCACCTCTTCCTCCGTCTCTTCAGGGCCGGCCGGGTCGGAGAGCTCGGCAGAAGAAGGCAGGGGGGGGGAGCGGAAGAAGCTCTCCAACCCAGCTGGCTCTTCCGCCGGCAGCAGGAGGCCGGCGGGGAGGTGGGTGGCGGCGGCGGCAGCAGGACGCAGCCGGATTCCCCAGCCAACTCCTCCTCCGCCTCTTCCTCTGTCTCTTCAGGGGCACATTCTACACAGTCGTTTTGGGGGCGCACTGGGGGCGCATGCAAGCGCCCTCACAACGACGTGTAGATTCCCTCATGGTTAAAGTACAAATTAAACAAACGCTTACATCTGCGTAAGTTTTAAAGATAAAGACATCAAAATTGTCACAGTAATAGATATTAAGGAGAGCTTTAAGCATACCAAATTTGAATCGGATTGGGTCATCTGTTGATTTTTTAATGATTTTTTACATTTCCCCTCTTAAACCCTTTTCCTGGTATGCAAAGGACCTTAGGAGCGCTGTCGCCCGGGGTGTGATTTAGCTAACAACAACAGCTTTGTGCTGTAGTGGATAATTCGAGGGAAACAGGTATGTGGGATGAAGCCCAGCAATAGGGACACATTCACAAATCCCTGTTACTGTACCAAGGATAATAACCTCACCCCACACAGCCAAAGGTTAAAGCCCTGCAGATATGTCGGACTGCATCTCCCATCATTCCCAGCTCACACTCTGTCGGCTACCCAGTTGGGGAAGGCTCCTCTACTCTGTCCACTGACTTCTGAATGCTAGGTGATTCAGAAAAGACAAAAAGGACGCATTTCTTCACACTCTTAAGGGCACTTGAGTTACCTTGCCAGATCAAGCCAAGGTCCCTCTAACCTTCCCACAAACAACCCACAGTTCAATAACAACCCATACTCAACCACTGAGTGTGGGTTAGCATGTTGTGTGACAGTCCCTGTTGGGTTGCTGTTGAACCGTGGGTTGTTTGTTGAACTGTGGGTTAGTGTGTTGTCCGAACTGAGAACGTTTTCTGCAGGTTGGCTTTTAAACCATGCAGTGTCGCTTGTCAACCACCCTGAACAACATCATCATCATTTATTATACGGTCACAGACCCAATGAGAAGCAGTGACAGACATCATTAAGACAGTAAAAACACAATCATGCTGAAGGCAGAGAAATTATTAAAACACACGCATACCCTGAACAACCCAACAACAAACCCTGGGTTCTCAAGGTGGCTTGTTCAAGAAAAATAAGCCACCCTGCATGGTTAACAAACCACCCTGCAAAAAATGTCCTGGGTTCAGACAACCTGCAGTTCAACAAACAACCCAGATTCAACAGCAACCTATACTCAACCACTAACTATGGGTTAGCATATTGTGAGAACCCAGTCACTGGCAGGAAGAGGGGTTGTATTTCGGAACCATCCCTTTTACTCTCAGCCCCCCCTTTCTCTTCAGCCCTGCCCACAACTGGAATTCAGCCCCCAAGGCCTTCTCCAAAGTGGAATTCAGCCCATGGGGTGAAAGACGACTCCCGGTTCTGCCCTACAGTCCATCTCAACAGTTCCAAAGAAGACTCATCACCTTGTGAAACGGGAGGTTGCGTATTAAAGGTTGCGTCTTCAAGTTGATTGCAGTTTACACGTAGGTGTCTTGAAAGGAAGTTGCATCCATGCTTTGAACCCTCACCCAAATTCAGACCATAGTTCCTGGTAGTATGGAAGGGGCGGTGAGGGATTCCCCAACTATTCTCACCAAGAAGGACTAAAGGGCTTGCAGTCTCCTCTTGAAGTGCTTCTCCGCAGTCCAACAGCACTGTGGCATCCAGAGGAAATCTTAAATGTAAAACTGCCTTCAAGGGGCCTGTGGATCCACTTGGACACAGTCGGCAGGGTTTGATACAGGGCTGGAATTCATGTCAGAAAAACCGTTGCTGCTGTGCTAACCATGCCATCTTGCAGGCAATATATATACACTTCTAGGGTGACCATATTTGGGAAACCAAAAAAGAGGACACCTAGTGTGTGTGTGGGGAAGCAGCTTTCTGAGTCCTGCAGAAAGTACGTTATTCCCCCGCCACCTTAAAGAACCCGATTGGAGTGGAGGAGGGGAAAGGATTTCATTCTGTACCACCACCATCCACTCCAATTGGGGCCTTTTCTATAATGTCCATGAATGACCCACTTTCCCCTTTAAGACCTCAATTGGAGCTCGGGGTGGTTGAATTATGTGCCTCAAGAAAGCATGTCATTCCCTCCTGCCATGCTAATTGCAGCCTTAAAGGGGAAGGTGTGTCATTCCAGGACATTATTGAAAATTATAGAAAATCCCCCCTGACACCATGGAAAGAACAAAAACCAGGACAAATCCGGGGAAATCCTGACAGTTGGTCACCCTAACACTTCCCCAGGTTATGAGGTTGTCCTCACCTTCCTTTGCGGTATGCCTCCCACAGTGCCACCAAGCTGAAAATTCTGCAAAGTCCTCGGGTGTGTGTGCACATGCCCTACAAAGGACAGTCCTCTATTTAAATGGCTATCCAAGGACTGTCCTCTGTTTGGAGGTGCCTTCTACTTGAAGGGCTGTCCAGTCCAAGTCTAGTATGAAGATGCAGAACCACAAGAAGGGGGAGAAAGCTGGGCCTTGAAGCGGTCCATTAATGGTTAGCTCCTGGACAAGACTGAGCAAGCTCAGAGGCCACTTGGACACAGTCTTCACCCCTAAGGTGAGATGTAGGGCCTGTTCAGACAGCACACTAAGCCATAGGTAGCCCGCAACCCTTTTGCAGCAAATGGTCAGTGAGCGTATTTAAACTGTGGTTATGTAGCCACCCTGGTTAGGGATGGTTCACACCGCTCACTAAGGCCATGGCTAGACCAGGCCTATATCCCGGGATCATCCTGGGATCATCCCTGTATGTCCATATGACGTACAGGGGATCCTAGAAGCAGGGAGGGATGATCCTTCCCTTGGCCCGGGATTTCACCCTACCGTTATAGCCCGCTTTTTCCGCGGTCTCGGGATGATCTCGAGACCGTGGAACGTGTGGTCAGGCGTTGCGGGTTGTCCCAGCTCCTCATGAGTAACCGGTGTGTGTGTGTTTGTTTTAAAAACAACAACAACAAATTTACCTGGCGTTCGAATGCTCCTGTGCTCATTTTCTTTTAAAAAACCAAAACCAAAATGGCGGCCGCGATGTCACGTGCCACGTGTAGACCAGGGTGACGATCTCGCAACCATAAAATCGTGAGATCGCCACCCTCCTACCCCCTCGTCTAGCCATGGCCTAAGTCACGGTTCACATGACGTGCTAAACCCTAATGTTTAACTCGAAATGCTTATCCACTGTGGCTTAGCATGGTATCTGAACAGGGTTGTACTAAATTTGTATTTAAATTATAATAATTATTTCTACATTTGCATCTGAATGTAAGTCAGCATATGCAAATCCATGTCTTCTCCCTTTTGGGTGAGGCATTTCCCGTTGGAGGTGATGCATAAGTGGCTACTCTGCATAGTCTTCAATCAACTTGGTGCTCCTCCTCTGTCAATATTCCTGAGCTGCCATTGGCTCTCTTGCTTTCCCCTTTCTCTATGTTATGGGTTCAGCTCACTTCTTTCTTCCTCCCTTGCACTAATGGCTCTGGTTTGCCTTCCTTCTCCCCATTTCTCTGGTCCTGGCGGTCTGGCATCCTCCCCCTCCCCAAAGCCCATTATTAGGCTACCTGAAACGAGCCAACTGGGAAGGTGGAGGTGGCCCACCTTCCACCATTTGAAGGTGGAAGGTGAGAAATCAATGAGCTTTCAACCTGTGGAGTTGATCCAGAGGCAGTAACGTAGGTTGGAGTGCAGCAGCTTTGCACTCTAAGCACGTCTGATGGCCATCCTTCTTGTGGAATCTTCTTATATCCTCTTCCACCAATGAGAAAGCTGGAAATGTCAACCAATTAGGATCCAGGAGGTGGAACATAGATATTCCAAGGGAATAATGGCTCCAGAGACGCACACGATTTCTTCTGAAGTTGTGGTCTTCTCAGCCAGGGGTCAGAATTTCATGGTTTTGAGCAAGGCAGCTAGCGATCCTGGGTGTCGGAAGTTTGTCGTTGGGGTGCCTCTTCCTGGGACATGCTCTGAACCGTGGTGGGCCTCGCACATCTCAAGCACCAGCAGGCTTCCAGCAAGTACTCCCTGACTTTTCTATAGCCAAACAGCACAACGTATGAACTGGCAGAGTAATAAATGGAAGACAGGATGCCGTAGAGCGCGTAGAGGACGTCGTTCTCAAAATTGCTCTTGATGTATCCCGAGACAACGGCAATCCAGGCCACATCGTTGGAGATCCAGCAGACCACGTATATGGAGAGTAGCGAAAGCAAGACCTTTGTGGCCTGGGCGGTGTGCTTGTTCCAGCCACTGCTGGCGATGGAGGTGGTGGCCTTCACCTTCCGGCTGTGCTTATAGAGGAGGTCAATAATGAAACCATTGAGAACAATGACTAGTATGATGAAGACAAAGTCCAAGCAGACTGACACATACGTGGTGAACATTATGATAAAACTCCCTGTGTATCTTAAACAGGTTGATATTGCCAGGAACGCTATGGTGTTGTTACTCTTTCCCACTGTTTTCTCATACTGCATATAAGGGATCTGTAAGAGGATACTGCATACCCAGCAGCCGGCAAGGGTGCCGTTGACATATTGCCCCTGGTGCCTATAGATGAACTTGGACCACCGGTGGTTGGGCCTTCGAATCTTGATGAGGTGGAGGAAACTCAAGTTCTCCACGGACCAGATACTGATCAGCCTTAGCGTATGGTACGTATAGAGAAGAATCCTGCAGCCCAGTTCGCTAAAGACTTTGTTGATGCTCAAAGTGAGGAGCCCAGGGATTGTCTTGTAGCAGCAGAGAAAGAAGTTCACCAGAGCCATGTTGACGATGATCCGGTCCAGAGGCTGAAGCACCTTGTGCCGGATTGCGTTGCTGATGAAGGCGAAAAGGACCGTGAGATTGCCGATCAGGCCGACGAAGGATAACAGGTATATGAAGATGGATGTGATGCAAATGAGGTTGCACACCATGGTGACGCCAGTCCTCTTCCATGCATTCCCCAACTGGGTGGCAAAGGTCTTTCGCCCCTTGGCTTTCTTTCAGAAGCGCCAACGGCTCCTGCGTCCTCCTGCACCAGCCTACCAAACTCTGGACGCCTTTTCCCTCCCAGCTCTTTTATATGCCACCTCTCTCTCCTCTCCATCCACTCACACCCCTTGAGTTACTCAGGGCCATGATTACTCTGTTATTTGTCTAAGCATTGTTATCTTATTTGGCTGGAAAGGGTCGGGTGTAAAGCAGATTAACCAATGACTGATATGAACTGCACTAAAAGGAGAAGAAAGCCAGCAGTGAGGGAGGGAACCCAAGACTGTATGGACGATCAGAGCTGTTTTCATCGGATGGATCAGGTACTGGATGCAATCTCTCCTTCTCCTTTCTTTTTCTTCGGATGTATACCTTGCCCCTGTCCTGTCAGGGCAAGAAGGCTGGACTGAGAGAAGTGAGAGGGAAATGCAGGGCCGTTCCACCAGCTCAGCTGTTTAAGAGTTAATTTCCCCCCTCTTCCCTTCCCTCTTCCTTTTTCCTTGTGTTTCCTCGCATCTTCTTAGATTGTAAGCCTGCAACCCGGGACTGTTTAGTTTTACTGATTAAGTCAACCTTAATTAGTAAAGCCTTTTTGTTGGAGGAGCAAGATAAAAACAACAACAATAAATAAATAAACCAATAGATCTACAGCAGTTAATGGGGGCGTGGGCGTGTTGATCCATTCTCCCACTCCCATAATACTAGAACCCGGGGTCATCCCAAGAAGCTGATTGGTGGGAGGTTCAGGACAAATTAAAGGAAGTACCGTATTTCTTCGATTGTAAGACACCATCGATTGTAAGACGCACACTAATTTCAGTACCACCAACAGAAAAAAAGCTTTGATTCTAAGAATAATAATCACACCCGCGATTCTAAGATGCACCCCGTTTTTAGAGATGTTTATATGGGGGGGAAAGTGTGTCTTAGAATCGAAGAAATACGGTACTTCTTCACACAGTGCATAGTTAAATTATGGAATTCACTACCACAAGTTGTGTTGATGGCCTTTGGATGGCTTTGAAAGAGGGTTGGATAAATTCCTGCAGGAGAAGGCTATCAATGGCTACTAGCCCTGATGGTTATGTGCTACCTCCAGTATCAGAGGCAGTAAGCCTATGTACACAAATTGCTGGGGAACATGGGTGGGAGGGTGCTGTTGCACCATGTCCTGCTTTGTTGGTCCCTGGTCGACAGCTGGTTGGCCAGTGTGTGAACAGAGTGCTGGAGTAGATGGACCTTTGGTCTGATCCAGCATGGCTCTTCTTATGTTCTTATGTTCATTACTAAAAATAAATAAAAAATAATTTCATAGAATCATAGAATAGCAGAGTTGGAAGGGGCCTACAAGGCCATCGAGTCCAATCCCCTGCTCAATGCAGGAATCCACCCTAAAGCATCCCTGACAGATGATTGTCCAGCTGCCTCTTGAAGGCTTCTAGTGTGGGAGAGCCCACAACCTCCCTAGGTAACTGATTCCATTGTCGTACTGCTCGAACCATCAGGAAGTTTTTCCTGATGTCCAGCCGGAATCTGGCTTCCTATAACTCATTATTCCGTGTCCTGCACTCTGGGAGGGTCGAGAAGAGCTCCTGGCCCTCCTCTGTGTGACAACCTTTGAAGTATTTGAAGAGTGCTGTCATGTCTCCCCTCAATCTTCTCTTCTCCAGGCTAAACATGCCCAGTTCTTTCAGTCTTTCTTCATAGGGCTTTGTTTCCAGACCCCTGATCATCCTGGTTGTTTGGGACCAACTAAAATGGGGCTTACTTCTGATTAGACATGCACAGCCTTGCTAACCCGATCTTCTCCATTCCTGCCCCCCCCCAAAAAAAAACCTGGCAGGAGACACCTTTTAAACCATTTAGTTTTTGAAAACATACACATTATATGTAATTAATCTGAATGTTAAAAGCGGGTTGAAGGGAAGTCTACATCTTTAACAAGCCTGGTGCTGTCGTTGCCCCTTTTTTCGGAGGGGTATTTAACGTTACACCTCTCAAGTCAAATGAGCTGCTGGAGAAGTGATCACTGTGTAGGGTGACCAACTGTCAGGATTTCCCTGGATTTGTCCTGGTTTTTGTTCTTTCCATGGTGTCAGGGGGGTTTTCTATAATTTTCAATAATGTCCTGGAATGACACACCTTCCCCTTTAGCATGGCAGGAGGGAATGACATGCTTTCTTGAGGCACATCATTCCCCCACCCCGAGCTCCAATTGAGGTCTTAAAGGGGAAAATGGGTCATTCGTGGACATTATAGAAAAGGCCCCAATTGGAGTGGATGGTGGTGGTGCAGAATGAAATTATTTGTAAATGTTGCAACATTGGAGCTCCAGCGGGAAATGCAAATTAAGACCTCCCCGAACTAAGTGATCCTCTAGAATATATAGACTATGATTACATCACCAGTTAGAAGACATAATTGGTCAGTTTGCTTATCTCTAATGGACTTTACTGGCCCATGCTCTATTAATCAAACAAGGTTACATTGCTAATACAAGATAAGGTGAATACAATTCATACATCACAGCTTACATTCGACACTGATTGGTTGAAAGTTTTTCCTTTGTCTAAGATGCACTTAGAATCCGCCATGAAGGAATGTTGGGGGGGGCAGTTCTTAACCTTTCACCTGGAGGATACACTTATTTCACAGAATGAAATTCCCTTTTATACACATAGAATCATAGAATCATAGAATAGCAGAGTTGGAAGGGGCCTACAAGTAGGGTGACCATATGAAAAGGAGGACAGGGCTCCTGTATCTTTAACAGTGAAACTAAACTAAACTTTAACAGTGAATTAAAGATAACAGTATCTTTAATTGTGAACCGCCCAGAGAGCTCCGGCTATTGGGCGGTGTAGAAATGAAATAAATAAATAAATAAATAAACAGTTGCATAGTAAAGGGAATTTCAGCCAGTGTCATTTGTATATATGGGGAACCTGGTGAATTTTCCTCTTCATCACTACAGTTGAAGCTGCAGGAGCTATACTAGAGTGACCAGATTTAAAAGAGGGCAGGGCACCTGCAGCTTTAACTGGTGTGATGAAGAGGAAATTCCACCAGGTTCTCCATATATACAAATGACACCTGTTGAAATTCCCTTTTCAATACAACTGTTAAAGATACAGGAGCCCTGTCCTCCTTTTCATATGGTCACCCTACCTGTCCCTGCCATAAGATTTATTTAGGAAAAACATCAAGGCCACTGAAGATCAGGATAGGTGAACATTTTTACAATTTAAGACATCAAAAAACAGGGACACCATTGGTAAAACATGGGCCAGAATCCTTGGTTTTTTGGGCAATAGAAAAAGTGAGAGGGGGCGAGGCATTACTAAATAAAAGAGAACGGTTCTGGATTCTTTTCTTTAAAAGCCTGGAACCCAGGGGATTGAACAATTCTCTGGATCTGACCTCATATAAATGATAAAAGAATCTAAAATAGGGTGACCATATGAAAAGGAGGACAGGGTTCCTGTATCTTTAACAGCTGTATTGAAAAGGAAGTTTCAGCAGGTGTCATTTGTATATACGGAGAACCTGGTGAAAATCCCTCTTCATCACAGCAGTTAAAGCTGCAGGTGCCCTGCCCTCTTTTAAATCTGGTCACTCTAGTATAGCTCCTGCACCTTTAACTGTTGTGATGAAGATGGAATTTCACCAGGTTCTCCATATATACAAATGACACCTGCTGAAATTTCCTCTTCTATGCAACTGTTAAAGATACAGGAGCCCTGTCCTCCTTTTCATATGGTCACCCTATCTAAAATAAGTTTGCAGCGCTGGGAGCTGTAGATACGTTGAGTCTCCCCCACAAAAAAACCCTTATAGTAAAATACAGTGGAAATAATATAAGACGACACTTCAAATGATAATAATGTGTGGTTACAGCTAAGTGTTGACAGGATCAACCAGAGACAAGGCAATTAAGCTTGCTGGCTGTTTATGGATTAACTTAAATTGCTCTCAACTCACTTTGGCTTCCAAGTAGATGAAGGAGATTCTTTGAGTTACTACAGACCTTGGTGGGGATGCCTGACAAGTCAAGAACTGCTTCCCCCCCCCCCTTTGCATTAAGGTTTTGTTGTTTTGATTATTGTGCGAAGGTTTGTTAAATCAGTCGAGTGCTTTTCCCCTCAGGTTAGTTCATTTGTTGTGTTTCCAGGTGAATGGGCAAATGTTTAGTTCTAGTGTTTGATGTTAGCAAAGGATTTTAAAAAGGTCATTTATTATCGGATATGGGTGTTGTTCAGATAATAATAATAATAATAATAATAATAATAATAATAATAATAATAATTTATTTCTTACCCGCCTCTCTGATTGAATTGAGGCAGGAAACAACAGCAAGCATAAAATACATAAAATACTGATTAAAAACGTAGTATACACTGTTAAAAGCAAAGCATCCTAAAAGCTATCTATGGGATAGCTTGACCACGGTGGTACAGGCATTGGTAGCCTCAAGATTGGATTACTGCAACGCACTGTATGTGGGGCTGCCCTTGAAGCTGCTCCGGAAGCTGGAGCTAGTGCAGAATGCTGCAGCTCGGCTGTTGTTGTTGTGTTGTGCAGCTCGGCTGTTGTTGTTGATGTTGTGCAGACTTCTACTGTTACTTTCTACTGTTAGTTTTACCCTACCCTGTGCCTGCTTACCCTACCCTGTACCTGTTTGCATTCTCTTCCCCTCCTTATTGTTTTACTATGATTTTATTAGATTGTAAGCCTATGCGGCAGGGCCTTGCTATTTACTGTTTTACTCTGTACAGCACCATGTACATTGATGGTGCTATATAAATAAATAATAATAATAATTGTCTGGAGCTGCCCCTTTCCAGCATGTAACTCCTCTGCTGAGGGAACTGCACTGGCTGCCTATTTGCTACCGGGCCAGGTTTAAGGTTCTTGTCCTTGTGTACAAAGCCCTAAACAACTTGGGACCAGGATACCTGAGAGAGCGCCTTCTCCCTTACCAACCTGCCTGGTCACTGAGGTCATCCGAGGGCCTGCTCCTGGTGGTTCCACATAGATCCATCCTCCGATTGGAATCCACCAGGGGAAGAGCCTTCAGCGTGGTGGCCCCCCTCCTGTGGAATTCCCTGCCTCTGGAGGTCAGGCAGGCGCCAACCTTGTACTCCTTTCGGCGGAAACATCTTTATTCCAAGAAGCCTTTCTTTAACATGCAGCCTTGGATTTCTGTTTTTGCTTCTTTTTAAATTTTGTTTTAACTGTTTTATTCTGTTTTTATTTTCATTTTACCTTGTATACCGCTCCGAAATTTTTCAATGGGGAACGGTATATAAATATTCTAAATAAATAAATAAATAAATAATGAAAGCATACCTAAAATTCCCCTGGATAGGCCTGCCAGAAGAGATCAGTCTTGATAGCTTTCTTGAATGCTAAAAGACTGTCAAGCTGACGAGTCTCCTCCGGCAGGCCATTCCACAGTCTGGGAGCAGCAGAAGAGAAGGCCCTGTGGGTAATGGTTGTCAGCCTAGTCTTTGCTGACTGAAGTAGATTCTTCCCAGAGGACCTGAGTGTGCGGGGCGGGTTGTACGGGAGAAGGTGATCCTGCAGGCAGCCTGGACCCAAACCATGTAGGGCTTTAAAGGTGATAACCAATACTTTATACTTCGCCCGGAAACTAATTGGCAGCCAGTGAAGAGATTTTAAGACTGGTGTCTTAAACATTTCATCTTAAACTGTTAAACATTTCATCTTTAAGTTCTTGCTTTTCTAATTTGTAGGTATACTTGTTTGCATGTAGGATGTGTTTTCGAAATGGGTAGAGCAGACCGAAGAACTCATTCAAGATGAAAGCAAAAGCTCAGCTCTCTTCCCCCCACCTCTGCCATGCATAAAAATGAGACCTGCTGAAATTTTCTATGCGGCTGTTAAAGATACAGGAGTCCTGTCCTCCTTTCCATAGAGTCACCCTAGCGATTAGACAGAGCATTGGTGTGATCCAGCAGGGCCTGTCTTATGTTCTTGTGACTCATAATGCACAATTAGCACTTGATCTTTTTAAGATTGGTACGTGGCAGTGGTTTTGATGGTGCTGGTAGTGAGGCTGTGTGCTGTTCAGCCTAACTACTTCTTGCCTGCCTCCTCTGGTCAATGCTGTGAGAACACACAGCTGGCTAGTGAATTGTGGACAAGAACCATACATTAGATCTCTTGGAAACAGCTGCAGCATCTTTGTTGGTGGTTGCTGGGAAATCTACAGGGCACGGAAATCGTTATTCAGAGGGCAACGTCCAGTACAAACCCACGTCACTCCGCCATTGTTGCAAGGAAAGAATAGCCCAGTAATTCCTCATCAGTCATCCCCACCGACTGTTCTGTTCAATGCTGAATTTCTCCAGATTGGGGAGTGGAGAGGGGGAAACTGTTCTGGGAGGGTGGTTTAAGTCGAGATAATGATTAGCCAAAGATCACAAATGAACTACATAGCTGAGCAGGGATTTGAACTCAGGGACCCCCACCCCACCCCCCCATGGCATTCGTTCTCCGCACAATAAATCTTTATTCCCATTCATAGTTTGGATTTGGGTTAGCCATTCTGTTTTAGTCTGTCCCGATATTCAGGGCTGGCCCTCCCATGAGGGAGAGTGAATAAGCTGTCTCAGGTGGCAGATCCGGAAGGGTGGTGGGTCGTGCACCCTACCACTAGGAGGGCCATATGCCCAGCCGCTGCCCTATGGCTCACTCTGAGGACCTTCTGCTGCCCCTTACGCCTGGAACGCTCTTCCAGAACATTTGAGAACTACAAGTTCAATCGCAGCTTTTAAAGCTCAGCTAAAAACTTTTCTTTTTCCTAAAGCTTTTAAAACTTGATGTTGTTCGGACTTTATACTGTTAGTTTTACCCTACCCTGTGCCTGTTTGCATTCTCTTCCCCTCCTTATTGTTCTACTATGATTTTATTAGCTTGTAAGCCTATGTGGCAGGGTCTTGCTATTTACTGTTTTACTCTGTACAGCACCATGTACATTGATGGTGCTATATAAATAATAATAATAATAATAATAATAATAATAATAATGAGGCATAGGGCTTGTGGCCACTTCGGAGACTCCTGTTGGCAGCTCCTGCTGTGGCAAATGTTGCAGCATGAAAGCAACTGGTGCAGCTTTCCAGTGTGACCACTGCCACTTGTATTTGCAGCAATCTGGCAGCAGCCAGATTGATAATTGGGAGCTTCGTTCTATGTAGCTGTTTCCCTTGATTAATCCTCTACAGCGCCAAACTGTCACCATTGCTGTTGTTGTTGCTACCGGGCGGCTAGATCCTTTGCATACCAGGAAATGGGTTTAAGGGGGGAAATGTAAAAAAAAAAAAAAAATCATTAAAAATCAACAGATGACCCAATCCGATTCAAATTTGGCATGCTTAAAGCTCTCCTTAATATCTATTGCTGTGCCAATTTTGATGTCTTTATCTTTAAAGCTTACACAGATGTAAGTGTTTGTTTATTTTTTTTCTTCAAATCCTGCTCCTGCGCTCCAGTGGCCGCTCGGAAAACAACAAAGGATACGCTCGAAAACTAGAAGCAAAATATTTCACTTCTTTTGGCTAAGAAGCGCAATTAAAGCCGGATGCATGGGAGTACTTCACAATAAAAGCAGATTATAAGCTGGAAAACTTCAAAGTCCTTTGCACGCAATTTGCAGTGATTGCACAGTATAACGCTGGTGTGATAAATCTCTGGAACATATAACACCTATTCTGGCCCTCTTGCATTGGCTGCCTATATGCTTCCGAGCCCAGTTCAAGGTGCTGGTTTTAATCTATAAGCCCTACATGGCTTGGGACCACAATACCTGATGGAGCGCCTCTCCTGACATGAACCTACCTGTACACTTGAGCTCAACATCTAAGGTCCTCCTCTGAGGGAAGCTCGGAGGATGGCAACAAGGCAGAGGGCCTTTTCAGTGGTGCCCCCCCCCCCCCATTATGGAATTATCTCCCCGATGAGGCTCGCCTGGCACCAACGTGGTTATCTTTTTGGCTCCAGGTCAAGACTTTTCTCTTTACCCAGGCATTTAACAGCATTTAACAACGCTAAGTTTGTTTTTTAACGGACCCCCAGAACTGTTTTTAAATGGATACTGTTGTTTTCATACTGTTTATGTTTTTGATGGTTTAAAATTTTGTATACTTTTTAACGTTCACTGTTTTTAACTTTTGTAAACCGCCCAGAGAGCTTTGGCCATGGGGCGGTATATAAATGTAATAAATTGAATCAAATCCTTCGGAGCAAAGTGTAGGACAGGTGGGCGCTCCGGAGATCTGTGCCAACTTCTCTCTTGCATCAGCAGGTGAGTTGCTGGTGCAACACCCCAGAATGATGGGCCGATGTCACACTTTGAGAAGTCCTCAGAGTGAGACACATTGGCCCACCTGGTGCTCCGGAGAGCATTATGCACCAGGATAGTGCTCAGTGTAGCTTTCTGGAACACCACCCATCTGATGCCTTACTCCGAGGACCCCTGATGCAATGTGATAACTAATCATTTTTACTCCTAGTGCAGTTCTATGATCCTCCTGGGGAATTTGGTGCTGGGGTGAGTTAAGAATGGTTGTTTGTCTTTAAAAGTACTACATTAGGAATTTCATCTTCTCACGGCTCAGGTGGAGTGAATTACCTAGGGAGGTTGTGGGCTCTCCCACACTAGAGGCATTCAAGAGGCAGCTGGACAACCATCTGTCAGGGATGCTTTAGAGTGGATTCCTGCATTGAGCAGGGGGTTGGACTCGATGGCCTTGTAGGCCCCTTCCAACTCTGCTATTCTATGATTCTATGAGTGCTCCTGATTGAAGCTGTTGTGAAAATATCCTCCCGCCCACTGTCCAATGCCACGCCTCAATTTCCCCTTCTCCCATCAGCATTATTTTAACGACCGAATGGGCTTCACTGTGTTAGGCTGTAGGCACAGGGGCCGTGAGAAGCTACCATGGCTCTATACTCTACTTTGGTTCTCCACTGTCTCAAAACCCCTGAGCAAGGTGATTCTCTGTCTTTGGCATCTGCCATCTTGAAAACTATGCTCAGATACTCCATACTAAAAGAAGAATTATTGTCGTACTTTATTTCTTCATAAAATTTGTACACTGGTCCATATTTTAAACAGATTCCAGAGTGGTGAACATAAGGGGGGGGGGGAAGAACAGTAAAAGAAACAAAGATTAAAACACCATTAAAATTATACTTTAAAGAACAACAACAGAACGCCAATAAAAACCATAGCTGTTAGTTAAGGAATGCTTCCTGTAATAGAGTTGTTTTCAAATGGAGCTGGAAGCAACCGAGTGTTGGCACCTGCCTGACCTCCAGGGGCAAGGAGTTTTACAGAAAGGGGGCCACCACGCTGAAGGCCCTTCTCCTGGTGGACTCCAATCGGGCCATAGGTCCACGTGGAACCACCATGTGGAATCAGCAGGACTACTTCAACATTACTTTAAGAACAGCAAATGATGGGGGATACTTGGCTCAGCAATACTACAAATGAGAAGAATCTTGGAATTGTTGTAGATTGCAAGCTAAATATGAGCCAACAGTGTGATATGGCTGCAAGAAAGGCAAATGCTATTTTGGGCTGCATTAATAGAAGTATAGCTTCCAAATCGCGTGAGGTACTGGTTCCTCTCTATTCGGCCCTGGTTAGGCCTCATCTAGAGTATTGCGTCCAGTTCTGGGCTCCACAATTCAAGAAGGACGCAGACAAGCTGGAGCGTGTTCAGAGGAGGGCAACCAGGATGATCAGGGGTCTGGAAACAAAGCCCTATGAGGAGAGACTGAAAGAACTGGGCATGTTTAGCCTGGAGAAGAGAAGATTGAGGGGAGACATGATAGCACGCTTCAAATACTTAAAAGGTTGTCACACAGAGGAGGGCCAGGGTCTCTTCTCGATCCTCCCAGAGTGCAGGACACAGAATAATGGGCTCAAGTTAAAGGAAGCCAGATTCCGGCTGGACATCAGGAAAAACTTCCTGACTGTTAGAGCAGTACGACAATGGAATCAGTTACCCAGGGAGGTTGTGGGCTCTTGCACACTAGAGGCCTTCAAGAGGCAGCTGGACAACCCTCTGTCGGGGATGCTTTAGGGTGGATTCCTGCATTGAGCAGGGGGTTGGACTTGATGGCCTTGTAGGACCCTTCCAACTCTGCTATTCTATGATTCTACGACAGGTACTTTTGACATTCTAGTCTGTGCTCCTTTAAGATCTCAGGCCTTAATACCTTTGTTATGCTCATAGGCGTGCGCAAGGGGTGTGCGGGGTGTGCCCAGGCACACCCTAATGTCCCAAGCAATAAGTGCCAAATTGAGGGGGGCATTGAGTAGGGATCCAGACACAGCGGGAATGGCCCTCAGGCTGCTAAGGCGCCATGTCGAAGAACCGCTGCCTCCGAGAGAGCGTCATTGCTGGGGCTTGAAGAATGTCTCACCCCCACCCCACCCCGCAACGGTTTCCCCACAGTCAGGCAAGCTTTTCATAAATAAACGAATAAAAATAATGTCCATTATTACTGTGTATTCAATAAATATTTGTCTTTAAAAAAAATTGCTGGGTGCACATCCTAATGAAATGTGCTGTGCACGCGTACCCCCCGCTTTGAGGAAACTGGTCTTATCTCAATCAAAACCTTGGAGTTGTGAAAAGAAAAGACATGTTTAGTTTTGGACCTATTTCTGAACCCCCACATTGTACTCTCATCGTCTTTCCATGTACCCCTCCCCGCACTGCACACTCCCAGTTGTGTTGAGATCTGCCTGTGTCATGCAAAGCTAATTACTTTGCGTTGGGCTGCTTTTCGAAAATGTGGTTTTAATTAACCAAGTGTGCGTCTCGAAAACATATGGGAGCAGCCAGGACAACATTAACACATTAGCGAAAGGCGGAGAATTGTTGCCAGGCGAGAAGCATAGCTGGCATCAAGCAGAAACTGGCCCACGCGCCGATCGCTTCCTTGCATGAATGAATCCGGGATACAGCTGCAACCTTTAATCGGTGAGACTGATATATTTTTGAAACGCCCTTTTAATTGACCAAGAAGATGCATCTGATGAACCAGGCCACAGATGATGGTGATGATGATTTTTTAAAAAGGAAAACAACATTACTTTTAATGCACAGTTACAAGATGGGGGACATTTGGCTCAGCAATACTACAAACGAGAAGGATCTTGGAATTGTTGTAGATCACAAGCTGAATATGAGCCAACAGTGCGATATGGCTGCAAGAAAGGCCAATGCTATTTTGGGCTGCATTAATAGATGTATAGCTTCCAAATCACGTGAGGTATTGGTTCCTCTCTATTCGGCCCTGGTTAGGCCTCATCTAGAGTATTGCGTCCAGTTCTGGGCTCCACAATTCAAGAAGGACACAGACAAGCTGGAGCGTGTTCAGAGGAGGGCAACCAGGATGATCAGGGGTCTGGAAACAAAGCCCTATGAAGAGATACTGAAAGAACTGGGCATGTTTAGCCTGGAGAAGAGAAGATGGAGGGGAGGCATGAGAGCACTCTTCAAATACTAGAAAGGTTGTCACACAGAGGAGGGCCAGGATCTCTTCTTGATCCTCCCAGAGTGCAGGACATGGAAGAACGGGCTCAAGTTACAGGAAGCCAGATTCCGGCTGGACATCTGGAAAAACTTCTTGACTGTTAGAGCAGTACGACAATGGAACCAGTTACTAGGGGTGTGCACGGACCCGACGATCCGCTTCTCTTCCAGATTCGCAACTTCCGGATTGGGTCTGCTCTGCTCCACTCCGCCTATGGTCAGCTCCGCTTCCCCCCTCCCATAGACTTGCATTGAAATCCAAAAATGCCTACAACTTTTTTCTGTTAATGTTAGAAACCTCAAACTCGGCACCATGATAGTTTATCCATGTGTACACATGGATGCCAAGCCTCAAGCAAATTCAAGCATCCCCTGATTTTGGGGGGATTTTTGAAAACTGGACACCCCATTTTCAGACATGGGATTTACTCCGACATTTTTACAGATAAAAACTTTGAAGTGGGCACCCTCAGAGATGCCATCTAGATCCACATTCATGGCAAGTTTCAAGCAAATCCCATCATCCCCTGATTTTTGGCGGGGTTTTTAACCTTTAAAGCATCACCCCTAACCCCAATTCACACCCCTTCTGATATCTCCTTCAATTTTCATGTTAGATATGTCAAATTATGCACCATGACACCTGATCCATGTATACACATGCATGCCAAGCGTCAAGCAAATCCAAGCATCTCCTGATTTTTGGGGGATTTTTAAAAATCTGACACCCCATTTTCAGAAATGGGATTTACTCTGACATTTTGACAGATAAAAACTTGGAAGCAAGCACCCGCACAGATGCCATCTAGATCCACATTCATGACAAGTTTCAAGCAAATCCCATCATCCCCTGATTTTTGGTGGGTTTTTTCCCTTTTAACTCACCCCAATTCAAGTCCCATGCTAGAACTCCGTCAATTTTCATGTTAGAAATGTCAAATTAGGCACCATGACACCTGATCCATGTATACACATACATGCCAAGCCTCAAGCAAATCCAAGTCTCCCCTGATTATTGGGGGATTTTTGAAAATTTGACACCCCAGTATCTCAGGGATTTTTAAAGCTGCAGAGAAGCTCAATGGGCTTTATTCATGGCCATTTCAAAGGAAATCCCAGCATGCCATGAATTGGGAAGTAGAGAAACCTAAATATGAATCTTCTTCCACACTTGAAAAATTTATTTGGAACTTCAAAAAGTCTAAGTGAGTGCAGGAAGGACTTATCCCCTGAGTCAAAGAAAGACACACACAAACCATCCCTGCGAGGCGGGCACCGAGGAGGACAGGCAGCACTGGGAGCAAGCATGCCAGAAGCTTGTGGGGTTGAACAACAAAGCCCATCATGTAGTACAGCTCCCAGGCACCTGGCGGGCAGAGAGGCAGGCAGAGATATGCCATAGATCTATGGGAAAGTCAGTCCCAGCACATACCACAAAACAACAGCACCCAGGTGGAGGCGGGAAGGCAGGCATGGAGCAGACGTTTCTGGGGGCACAACGAAGTAAGCCAAGGATTGTTTCAAAGCCAGTAGTGCAAACCATCCCTGTGAGGTGGGAGCAGCACAGAGAGATGCCTTTTCTTTTGCATCCCATAACTAGGAGGCTAGGAGGATAAGAGTAAAGCTTTGTGATCCTTGCTTCAGAGTTGATTGACTGCATTGTGATCACAGCCATTATTAAACAACAACAAAATAATAATGTTAATAATAGCAGTACTAATTAATATTAATAGCAACAACAACAAGGAGTTGAACCACAATGAAAGCCTGCCTGACTTCACTGAAGAGGAAGAGCCAGGAGAGCTTGGGCTATGGGGTGTATAAATGTAATAAATAAATAAATGAATAAATAAATAAACTAAGGAGGGGTGGAATTAAAAGCAGCAGTGTTGCTGAATAAACAACAAGAAGATTTTTTTTAAAAAAGGCTATGTCTGTCTTTTACCAGTAAGAGGAAAGTGGACATGCCCAGGGGGAGGGGGAATTATGCCAGTTTGACTGGCCCTAAGTAAGTACCAGTCTTTAAGAATTACCTGACACTTCAACTCATGACAGGCATAGCTTCTCCACTCCAGTCTCCACTGGTTAATCTTTGGAGGGCTCTGATGACCCTCCAAGGGCAGGACAGTGTGTGTGCACTGGGCACGTCCACATGCCCTAGGGGACCTCATCCCCTTGCACCACATCTATTCAGTTGTTCACCAAGGTTAGGGTGGGTAGCAGTGCTGTGTTTCCTATCTGTTATTTATTTGCTTAGTATATGATTTCGGGTTGTGTTTGTGCGTTTGGTGGGGCTACTGTTCAAAAAAAACACTGGAAAAAGTCCGTTCAGAGACCAAGAAAGAAAAGTTTCCCAGTATCCCAAGTTATTAAGTATTCCATTTTGCTTATCCCCCCTCCAACTTTGGAATTGGAGGATGCATCATCAGGTGATCATGATTGGGAGTTGAATCTGCCTCTCAGCACTTCAAAAAGGTACCTCTTCCGCTTTTTTTACCCTATTTTTTTAAAAAAAGTAGCAAGCAAACCGCAGCACGCAGAGTGCTGAAAATAGGCTCAAAATGACCCCCACCCACGACTCTCTAAGCACAGCAAGTTTCAAATAGCTTGAAAAACAAAAAAGTTATCCACTAATCTTTTCCGCAATGCAATCCTATGGGCGAAAAAATCCAAAATGGCGGGTGGAGTGCTCCGCGAAAAGAGAAGCGATTCGCTTATGGTCGCTTCTCTTCGCCATGCTTCTCCAGCCCCCCCCCCGTTCGCTTCTCCTCTGCCTCAGGCGGAGGCGGATCACCCCAGTTCACTGTTGCTTCTCCGATTCTAAGCGAAGCGGATCACACCCCTACCAGTTACCTAGGGAGGTTGTGGGCTCTCCCACACTAGAGGCATTCAAGAATCCGGCATTCAGCTGGACAACCATCTGTCAGGGATGCTTTAGGGTGGATTCCTTCACTGAGCAGGGGGTTGGACTCGATGGCCTTGTAGGCCCCTTCCAACTCTGCTATTCTATGATTCTAATGAAAGCATCAACCCAGTGTGCAGCTGCTACAAGAAAGGCAGATTCTGTACTGGAGATTTTTATTTATTTATTTATTGCATTTTTATACCACCCAATAGCCGAAGCTCCCTGGGTGGTTCACTAAAGCTAAAACCAGTCAAGGTATAAAACAAACATATAAACAGCTGAAGACTTTCTTTTTTTCTCAGTATTTTAACACATAATTTAACTTAAATTTAAACTTTGCTGTTTTAATTCCATATTTCAACCTATATCAATTTTTGCTGTGAGGTTTTAATCCTGGTTGTGCTTTTTATATTGTATTTTGTATTCGTGTTTTTAAATTGTTGGTTGTTTTTATGCTCCTCATAGTTTTAATTTTTGTGAACTGCCCAGAGAGCTTCAGCTATTGGGCAGTATAAAAATGCAATCAATCAATCAATCAATCAATCAAAAAAACACCATATAAGAGCACAACCAGGATTAAATCAGCAGCACTGCAGAAATACAAATTTAAAATACAAATTTAAAACAGCAAAGTTAAAATTAAATTTATAGACTGTTTAAATGCCGAGAGAATAAAAAAGTCTTCACCTGGCGTCTTAAAGAATATATTGTAGATGCCAGGTGAACCTCCTTAGGGAGCTCATTCCACAGCCAGGGTGCCACAGCAGAGAAGGCCCTCCTCCTGGTAGCCACCTTCCTTACTTCCTTTGGCAGGGGCTCACGGAGAAGGACACCTGAGGATGACCTTGGGGTCCAGGCAGGTAGCATTTTCAGAAAGGATCTGAAAACAAAACTGTGAAGATCATACCGCCCTTATAGCAGGGCCGGATGAAGGCCAGCTGATGACCTAAGCACAGCCCCATAATGGTGCCCCCTTGACCCTTCCATTGCTTAGTCGGCAAGACATCAAAGACTCAATAAGTGCTGAAGTTTTCTCTTTTGTGCACCACTTAATTGAACATGTTTCATCTTGGGGTCTGAAAAGTACAGAAGCAAAAATTAAAACACACACATGGGCCATAGTTAGACCTAAGGTTTATCCCTGGATCGTCCAGGGGTCAGACCTGTTCATCTAGGTGACACACAGGGGATCCAGTGCTCAGGCAGGGGCGAACCCTGGATGATCCCAGGATAAACCTTAGGTCTAGTTGTGGCCACATGCACACACAAGAATATGTATCATATATATTTATAATGCTTATAAAAACATGCAGAAAATGAATAATAGAATACTAGAGTTGGAAAGGGCCTATAAGGCCACCAAGTCCAACCCCCTGTCTTGGTAAGACAGTCAAACATACTGAACTCTAGGTATATGTTGAGACCGTGGCCTAATCTACACCAAGCAGAATATTGCACTATGAAAGTGGTATATAAAAGGCAGGAGCCACACCAAGCAGGATATAGCGGTATGAAAGCAGTATATGGTATGTGTCAATGGGCCCCAATAGTTGTCAGGGCACTTTGATACTGCTATAAAGCAGTAGTGCAGCTCCTGCCTTTTATATGATGCTTTCATAGTGCTATACCCTGCTTGGTGTAGATTAAGCCAAAGATTGTCAGAAAGTTATCTCAGATGTCATAGAGCCTAAAGCTGGTTGATTGGGTGTAATAAAATAAAGCACAAATAATTAAAAAATGCCGCTCTTAGAATACGCCGCGAGGCCCTTTCTATGAATCTGGAATTCCTTAAAATTAGATGGCTACAGCTATGGTACCGGTCGTCTGTGGTGCCCGCCTTCCCTTGGTGCCCTAAGCACGTGCTGATATTGCTTAAAGGTTAATCCAGGGCTCCCTTATAGAGATCTGTGGTGCACTCGGAATACAATACGCGGCAGGTCTGATCACTGAACCTCAAAAAGGTTATTATAGAGTTGGAAAAGGTGCAGAAAAGGCAAATAAAAATTATCAAAGGGCTGGAGCAACTCCTTTATGATGGAAGGTTACACCATCTGGGACTGTTTACTTTAGAGAAAAGCCGAGTGAGGAGTGGGGCATGATAGCGGTGTACAAAATGATGCATGGTATGGAGAATGTGGATAGGGAGACATTTTTCTCCCTCTCTCATAATACTAGAACCCAACGGGGTAATCCCATGAAGTTGATGGGTGGGAGATTCAGGAAAAATTAAAGGAAGTACTTCATCACACAGTGCAGAGTTAAATTATGGAACTCACTACCACAAGATGTAGTGATGGCCACCAATTGGCTTCAAAAGGGGGTTGGATAAATTCCTGGAGGAGAAGGCTATCAATGGCTACTAGCCCTGATGGTTGTGTGCTACCTCCAGTATCCGAGGCAGTAAACCTGTGTGCACCAGTTGCTGGGGAACGTGGGTGGGAGGGTGTCATACCATGAAGCTGATTGGTGGGAGATTCAGGACAGATCAAAGGAAGGACTTCTTCACACAACGCATAGTTAAACTATGGAACTCACTACCACAAGATGTAGTGATGGCCACCAATTTGGATGGCTTTAAAAGGGGGTTAGACGAATTCCTGAAGGAGAAGGCTATCAATGGCTATTAGCCCTGATGGCTATATGTGTAGTATGCCTATAGTGGTGGCCAAAATTGTGGACACTTTTTGAAATTTTCATGTTTTGCAACTTTGCACGCTTATAGAAAATGTTCTGTTTCACAAAATTCAAATGTCTATATATCAATTGAAAGAGAATTTAATGCTGAATTCAGTACAAAAAACCAGAATGCAAATATCTGCAGTACAAAAAAACAAACAAAGGCGTGATTGAGTGAAGAAGCGGATTGGAATTGCAACCCCTCCTGGCCAATCACAGTCCTTGTTCTTCTTCGTGGTCTCTGTGCATCACACATATGGGCTCTGCGCCTGCGTGGAGCTCGTTTCGGAAACTTCTATAGCTGAGGCAAACAGTTTTGGCGGGAACCCCTCCCCCACCATCAACTGACTCTGGGTCTCCGCCCTTCTCCTCAGTTCTCTTTCAACCGCCTTGCTGAAAGGATGTCTCGTTGGGAACTTCTGTCTTTCTCATGAGGAGAAAGCTTTAGACTGCTGAGGTTTTTAGTTCTTTTAGTTTGTTTTCAGTTTTTGTTAAGTCTTAATTTATTATTGTAGTATTTTTTGCTATTTCACCCTCCAGCGATCTGGGATCGCATCAGGGAGGGCTCGCATGGCTGTTAAGGCCTTTTTTTCTGAAGATGTGTCAGCAAGCTTCCCCAACAGACAGATATTCTCTCGATTTGTTTGGGAGAGGCTCTCATCATCGAGACCTATTGCTTAAGCCTTCTGAGGGCTAAACACGTAATGACGATTCTGAGGAAAAATGCTCTAGAAGCCATGGATTCTCCAAAGCAATCAATGCAGCCACTCATAGCGGAGGCTCCTCAACCTATGTCCCCTCAGCGTCCTCAGACCTTGACTCTAACCATGGGTCATTCCGATCTTCAAATACTGGACGCTCTCTAGCTGTATCTGCAGCAAAAGAGATATCTAAGAAGGCCGGATCACTTAAGCCTTCTGGGCCTGATCGCTTGAGGCGATTCTGAGGAGAAATGCTCTGGAAGCCACGGATTCGTCAAAGCAATCAATGCAGCCACTCATGGCGGAGGCTCCTCAGCCTATGTCCCCACAGCGTCCTTGGACCCTTACTCTAACCATGGGTCATTCCGATCTTCAAATACTGGACGCTCTCTAGCTGTATCTGCAGCAAAAGAGATATCTAAGAAGGCCGGATCACTTAAGCCTTCTGGGCCTGATCGCTTGAGGCGATTCTGAGGAGAAATGCTCTGGAAGCCACGGATTCGTCAAAGCAATCAATGCAGCCACTCATGGCGGAGGCTCCTCAGCCTATGTCCCCACAGCGTCCTTGGACCCTTACTCTAACCATGGGTCATTCCGATCTTCAAATACTGGACGCTCTCTAGCTGTATCTGCAGCAAAAGAGATATCTAAGAAGGCCGGATCACTTAAGCCTTCTGGGCCTGATCGCTTGGAGCGATTCTGAGGAGAAATGCTCTGGAAGCCACGGATTCTTCAAAGCAATCAATGCAGCCACTCATGGCGGAGGCTCCTCAGCCTATGTCCCCTCAGCGTCCTTGGACCCTGACTCTAACCATGGGTCATTCCGATCTTCAAATACTGGACGCTCTCTAGCTGTATCTGCAGCAAAAGAGATATCTAAGAAGGCCGGATCACTTAAGCCTTCTGGGACTGATCGCTTGAGGCGATTCTGAGGAGAAATGCTCTGGAAGCCACGGATTCTTCAAAGCAATCAATGCAGCCACTCATGGCGGAGGCTCCTCAGCCTATGTCCCCTCAGCGTCCTTGGACCCTGACTCTAACCATGGGTCATTCCGATCTTCAAATACTGGACGCTCTCTAGCTGTATCTGCAGCAAAAGAGATATCTAAGAAGGCCGGATCACTTAAGCCTTCTGGGACTGATCGCTTGGGGCGATTCTGAGGAGAAATGCTCTGGAAGCCACGGATTCTTCAAAGCAATCAATGCAGCCACTCATGGCGGAGGCTCCTCAGCCTATGTCCCCTCAGCGTCCTCGGACCCTGACTCTAACCATGGGTCATTCCGATCTTCAAATACTGGACGCTCTCTAGCTGTATCTGCAGCAAAAGAGATATCTAAGAAGGCCGGATCACTTAAGCCTTCTGGGCCTGATCGCTTGAGGCGATTCTGAGGAGAAATGCTCTGGAAGCCACGGATTCTTCAAAGCAATCAATGCAGCCACTCATGGCGGAGGCTCCTCAGCCTATGTCCCCTCAGCGTCCTTGGACCCTTACTCTAACCATGGGTCATTCCGATCTTCAAATACTGGACGCTCTCTAGCTGTATCTGCAGCAAAAGAGATATCTAAGAAGGCCGGATCACTTAAGCCTTCTGGGCCTGATCGCTTGGAGCGATTCTGAGGAGAAATGCTCTGGAAGCCACGGATTCTTCAAAGCAATCAATGCAGCCACTCATGGCGGAGGCTCCTCAGCCTATGTCCCCTCAGCGTCCTTGGACCCTGACTCTAACCATGGGTCATTCCGATCTTCAAATACTGGACGCTCTCTAGCTGTATCTGCAGCAAAAGAGATATCTAAGAAGGCCGGATCACTTAAGCCTTCTGGGACTGATCGCTTGAGGCGATTCTGAGGAGAAATGCTCTGGAAGCCACGGATTCTTCAAAGCAATCAATGCAGCCACTCATGGCGGAGGCTCCTCAGCCTATGTCCCCTCAGCGTCCTTGGACCCTGACTCTAACCATGGGTCATTCCGATCTTCAAATACTGGACGCTCTCTAGCTGTATCTGCAGCAAAAGAGATATCTAAGAAGGCCGGATCACTTAAGCCTTCTGGGACTGATCGCTTGGGGCGATTCTGAGGAGAAATGCTCTGGAAGCCACGGATTCGTCAAAGCAATCAATGCAGCCACTCATGGCGGAGGCTCCTCAGCCTATGTCCCCTCAGCGTCCTCGGACCCTGACTCTAACCATGGGTCATTCCGATCTTCAAATACTGGACGCTCTCTAGCTGTATCTGCAGCAAAAGAGATATCTAAGAAGGCCGGATCACTTAAGCCTTCTGGGCCTGATCGCTTGAGGCGATTCTGAGGAGAAATGCTCTGGAAGCCACGGATTCTTCAAAGCAATCAATGCAGCCACTCATGGCGGAGGCTCCTCAGCCTATGTCCCCTCAGCGTCCTTGGACCCTTACTCTAACCATGGGTCATTCCGATCTTCAAATACTGGACGCTCTCTAGCTGTATCTGCAGCAAAAGAGATATCTAAGAAGGCCGGATCACTTAAGCCTTCTGGGCCTGATCGCTTGGAGCGATTCTGAGGAGAAATGCTCTGGAAGCCACAGATTCTTCAAAGCAATCAATGCAGCCACTCATGGCGGAGGCTCCTCAGCCTATGTCCCCTCAGCGTCCTCGGACCCTGACTCTAACCATGGGTCATTCCGATCTTCAAATACTGGATGCTCTCTAGCTGTATCTGCAGCAAAAGAGATATCTAAGAAGGCCGGATCACTTAAGCCTTCTGGGACTGATCGCTTGAGGCGATTCTGAGGAGAAATGCTCTGGAAGCCACGGATTCTTCAAAGCAATCAATGCAGCCACTCATGGCGGAGGCTCCTCAGCCTATGTCCCCTCAGCGTCCTTGGACCCTGACTCTAACCATGGGTCATTCCGATCTTCAAATACTGGACGCTCTCTAGCTGTATCTGCAGCAAAAGAGATATCTAAGAAGGCCGGATCACTTAAGCCTTCTGGGCCTGATCGCTTGGAGCGATTCTGAGGAGAAATGCTCTGGAAGCCACGGATTCTTCAAAGCAATCAATGCAGCCACTCATGGCGGAGGCTCCTCAGCCTATGTCCCCTCAGTGTCCTTGGACCCTGACTCTAACCATGGGTCATTCCGATCTTCAAATACTGGACGCTCTCTAGCTGTATCTGCAGCAAAAGAGATATCTAAGAAGGCCGGATCACTTAAGCCTTCTGGGCCTGATCGCTTGAGGCGATTCTGAGGAGAAATGCTCTGGAAGCCACGGATTCGTCAAAGCAATCAATGCAGCCACTCATGGCGGAGGCTCCTCAGCCTATGTCCCCTCAGCGTCCTTGGACCCTTACTCTAACCATGGGTCATTCCGATCTTCAAATACTGGACGCTCTCTAGCTGTATCTGCAGCAAAAGAGATATCTAAGAAGGCCGGATCACTTAAGCCTTCTGGGCCTGATCGCTTGGAGCGATTCTGAGGAGAAATTCTCTGGAAGCCACGGATTCTTCAAAGCAATCAATGCAGCCACTCATGGCGGAGGCTCCTCAGCCTATGTCCCCTCAGCGTCCTCGGACCCTGACTCTAACCGTGGGTCATTCCGATCTTCAAATACTGGACGCTCTCTAGCTGTATCTGCAGCAAAAGAGATATCTAAGAAGGCCGGATCACTTAAGCCTTCTGGGACTGATCGCTTGAGGCGATTCTGAGGAGAAATGCTCTGGAAGCCACGGATTCTTCAAAGCAATCAATGCAGCCACTCATGGCGGAGGCTCCTCAGCCTATGTCCCCTCAGCGTCCTTGGACCCTGACTCTAACCATGGGTCATTCCGATCTTCAAATACTGGACGCTCTCTAGCTGTATCTGCAGCAAAAGAGATATCTAAGAAGGCCGGATCACTTAAGCCTTCTGGGCCTGATCGCTTGGAGCGATTCTGAGGAGAAATGCTCTGGAAGCCACGGATTCTTCAAAGCAATCAATGCAGCCACTCATGGCGGAGGCTCCTCAGCCTATGTCCCCTCAGCGTCCTTGGACCCTGACTCTAACCATGGGTCATTCCGATCTTCAAATACTGGACGCTCTCTAGCTGTATCTGCAGCAAAAGAGATATCTAAGAAGGCCGGATCACTTAAGCCTTCTGGGACTGATCGCTTGAGGCGATTCTGAGGAGAAATGCTCTGGAAGCCACGGATTCGTCAAAGCAATCAATGCAGCCACTCATGGCGGAGGCTCCTCAGCCTATGTCCCCTCAGCGTCCTTGGACCCTTACTCTAACCATGGGTCATTCCGATCTTCAAATACTGGACGCTCTCTAGCTGTATCTGCAGCAAAAGAGATATCTAAGAAGGCCGGATCACTTAAGCCTTCTGGGACTGATCGCTTGAGGCGATTCTGAGGAGAAATGCTCTGGAAGCCACGGATTCTTCAAAGCAATCAATGCAGCCACTCATGGCGGAGGCTCCTCAGCCTATGTCCCCTCAGCGTCCTTGGACCCTGACTCTAACCATGGGTCATTCCGATCTTCAAATACTGGACGCTCTCTAGCTGTATCTGCAGCAAAAGAGATATCTAAGAAGGCCGGATCACTTAAGCCTTCTGGGACTGATCGCTTGGGGCGATTCTGAGGAGAAATGCTCTGGAAGCCACGAATTCTTCAAAGCAATCAATGCAGCCACTCATGGCGGAGGCTTCTCAACCAATCCCATGGCAGTAGCTGTGAGACATCATGTTTCAAGTTGGGGAAAGTCAGTTTTGCTGTTTGTTCCGTAACTGAAGCGCAATTGGAGATTGTGTGAATATTTGAAATATTTTTCAAATTAAAAGTGTACGTACGTACATCATAAATAGAGCCATGGCACCAAAGAAAAGAGTTGATTGGACACCCAGGAAAAGAAGCAGGATGGTTGCATTACGTGAATCAGGTCTTTCAACTGATATATAAACATTTGAAATTCGTGAAACAGAAATATAGGACCCATAGGTGGAGTCAGGCAGGGGAGGAATTAGGACAGTTCCGGTATAAACTGTCGGGACCGCTGGAAGTTTCTTCTAGAAGGGTTTGAGAAATTACTAAGACGGAAATAAAACTCTAAAAACTAAACAGGGGAGAGAAGGCAAAATTCCTCACCGCAATTAGACCAGCTTCCCCAAACTTGGCAGTGCCCTCTGATCTACAGCTGCTGTTATGTGCAGGGGCATTGGTCATGGTGGCTGGGGGTGGTTGGAGTTGTAGCCCAATACATCTGGAGGGCATCAGTTTGGGAAAGGCTGAATTAGAGGGGAGGAAAAAGGAGCAAGTTGTCCTTGTGAGGTCCTGCCTACATGCGGTATATATTCTGCCATGGCTGCGCAGTTGCGCTCCGTTGTTTATACGACGTAGCCGCCAACTCGCAGCCCACATCGTGCACATTTTTTATGTGTCATTTTGCTGCAGGTTTTTACATTGCTCCAATTTGTGTGTGTCAGCAATGGCTTCAGTTTGGATTAAGGGAGTGGGCGTAGTTAGGGGGCGGATCCTGGTGCAGGTTCGGTGTGGGAATACAGGGCTGATGGGCGGGCTCCAGGTGAGTGTTTAGTAATGGCCGCTGTGGCGACATTGAAGTCTCATTCTGGAATGAAAGGAAGGAGAGTTATTCTGTATAATGCATGAATTCAATGAACGGTAGCAGCGCAGATGTGCAGATACAGGCTTTCAGGGCTACAATGTTGCGCAGAGTTGTCAGAAAACAACAAAAAAGAGGTTTTGGTGGTTTTTGGACACTTGCTGCCCATTACCTGTGTGACAACGGCACAGGGCCGGGCAAAGCTGGTAGTAGGCCCAGGCCAGATGGGAAATGTAGGCCCCATTTCAAACTGTTCATTAAGTATTTTTTAATCAGTTCGAAATACATAGGAACTAGAACGATTTGTAGAAAAGGTAACGGCGAGCACTTTTATTCAAGATGTATATAAGACATCACTTCTTCACATTCAGGAATGCTTTACGTGCTTTTCTTTGGGCAAGTTCATCATCAACAACAGAAAAATCAAGCAACTTTGCCCAAGGGGACTTGGAGTAGCCCCCCTCATCATCATAGGCCCATGCCAACTGGCCCCACTGGCCCCCCCTCTGCCCAGCCCTGTGGTTGGCTAGCCCACGCTCACTCCTGCCCTGTATCCCTATCAATGTAGTGAGTTTTTAGGGGGAATCAGTAGGTAAAGTGGCTCCATACAGGTTTTCCCCTATATTTTATTTCTTATAAGCGAGGCCAAAAAGCTGGTGAAAGGTGACCATATGAAAAGGAGGACCGGGCTCCTGTATCTTTAACAGTTGCATAGAAAAGGGAATTTCAGCAGGTGTCATTTGTATATAGGGGGAACCTGGTGAAATTCCCTCTTCATCACCACAGTTAAAGCTGCAGGTGCCCTGCCCTCTTTTAAATCTGGTCACTATTATTATTATTATTATTATTATTATTATTATTATTATTATTATTATTTATATAGCACCATCAATGTACATGGTGCTGTACAGAGTAAAACAGTAAATAGCAAGACTCTGCCGCATAGGCTTACATTCTAATAAAATCATAATGAAACAATAAGGAGGGGAAGAGAATGCCAACAGGCACAGGGTAGGGTAAGCAGGCACAGGGTAGGGTAAAATTAACAGTATAAAGTCTGCACAACATCAAGTTTTAAAAGCTTTAGGAAAAAGACAAGTTTTTAGTTGAGCTTTAAAAGCTGCGATTGAACTTGTAGTTCTCAAATATTCTGGAAGAGCGTTCCAGGCGTAAGGGGCAGCAGAAGAAAATGGACGGAGCCGAGCAAGGGAAGGAGAGACCCTTGGGCAGGCGAGAAGCATGGCATCAGAGGAGCGAAGAGCACGAGCGGGGCAATAGTGTGAGATGAGAGAGGAGAGATAGGAAGGAGCTAGACCGTGAAAAGCTTTGAAGGTTAACAGGAGAAGTTTATATTGGATTCTGAAGTGAATTGGAAGCCAATGAAGAGATTTCAGAAGCGGAGTAACATGGTCAGAGCGGCGAGCCAAGAAGATGATCTTTGCGGCAGAGTGGTGAACAGTCACTTTAGTATAGCTCCTGCACCTTTAACTGTTGTGATGAAGAGGGGATTTCACCAGGTTCCCCATATATACAAATGACACCTGCTGAAATTCCCTTTTCTATGCAACTGTTAAAGATACAGGAGCCCTGTCCTCCTTTTCATATGGTCACCCTAGCGAAAGCCTCGGAAGCCACTGTGGTTGAGGGCCGTTGCCTTGCTGAACGTTGTGCATTTGGTGGCCCTCTGGGTGGCCTGCCTCACGTGTGGGGTTCATGATGCAAACCACTTCTGCTTCCTCTCTGAGGGATAAACATGCTGTTAAAAGTGTAGTGGGTAGCAGCTCTTATAGGTAACTATTTTTTTTTTTACTTTAGTGTAAGCGCGCAGGACCCTGATCTGGATCAGGACTGCTGCACTGGATACAGGGGTGTTTAACCTTCCACCCAGCCATTTGGACCCTAAATTCCCTTCCCCTCTGTGTGGACTAAAGAAAGAAAAAAACCTGCATTAGCACCAATAGAATTTTCTTTCTTTCTTTACCCAACACAGTCGTCGTGTTTTGGAGTAAATTAAGTGGGAAATGTGGCTGGCTGGGAAGGTTTGACCCTCCCTACACATGCATGCTGATCCCAGTTGAAATCGGGCCCTTTTGCACCTACATTAAAGTAAAGAAAAGGTTAGGATCAGGTGCACACTGCATATTGACCGTAGCGTGAAGTTTAGCTCTCTGCCGGCTGTTGCACAAGAAAAGCCGGTGACACATTGAATAATGTGGGACAAATGCGTCATGTGTGTTCCATCCACGGCACAGGGATTAGGCAACTCGTAAGGCCAATTTAAAACCAACCCCGATTAAAGTTTTATGCAACCAGAGTCATGAAAAGAAAGAAACAAGCAAAAGAAAAGTCTGAACGCATGGTCTTCGAACAGACTTTGTTTCTGCTGCCATCTCATGGCCATTTATAGATTTCAGGAAAAGAACTGTGTAAGGAACTTAAGAACATAGGAAGTGCCATGGTGGATCAAACCAAGGGTCCATCTAGTCCAGCACTCTGTTCACACTGTGGCCAACCAGCCATCGGCCAGAGATGAAAAAGCAGGACATGGTGCGGCAACAGCACCCTCCCACCCATGTTCCCCAGCAACTAGTGCACACAGGCTTACTGCGTCGAACACTGAAGATAGCCCACAACCATCAAGGCTAGTAGCCATTGATAGCCTTCTCCTCCAGGAATTGATCCAACCCCCTTTTAAAGCCATCCAAATGGGTGGCCATCACTGCATCTTGTGGTAGTGAGTTCCATAATTTAACTATGCCCATTATGACGAAGTCCTTCCTTTTATTTGTCTTGAATCTGCTACCAATCAACTTCATGAGATGACCCCGGGTTCTAGTATTTTGAGAGAGGGAGAAAAATGTCTCCCTTTCCACATTCTCCATACCATGTCTCCCCTTATCCTCCTTTTCTCCAAGCTAAACAATCCCAGTTGATGTAACCTTCCCTTTCATAGAAGAAAGACGGGCAGATCGGGAAAATGACCATCAAGAGTGGGTTAGAAGTGTATCTTTTGATCCATCTGAAGGCAGAGATGCTTGAGGAATTCCATCTTTGTAAATTCCAAGAAGATCTAACCTGATGCACCATTCCTGAACTAACTGATAATTTGGAATGTAGCTAGCTAGCTAGCTGATGGATTCATCTTGTGACCCAGTTCTTGGCTCAAAAAATGTTTCTGCATCTTTTGAGAGAAAATACATTTAGAAGTGTGTATTCTAAATACATATAGATCAATGCAAATTTTCTTGTTGGTTAAACTTTTCTTTTTTAAATAGCAGATTAATGCAGAAACAGGATGGAACACATCTCAAAATTGAGCAGACCAAAACTTGGACTGATTCACTTTTGAAATTTGGAATTACTTAACGAACACGGTTTTAATAAGCTGGTGTCACGCGTGTTAGTATAATTAGCCATTCCTGGTGATTAATCTAATAATGAAGTAATTGCCTCTAGAAAAAAAATGTGTTCCAAAGGTTTTGCTCCGCCGTTTTAGACCTTCTAAGAATGCCATGCTATGGAACAGCCTCCCCCAAACTAGATGTGTCAGACTACAACCCCCATCACCCAGCCATGCTGACAGGGGATGATGGGATTTGTAGTCCAATGCATTTGAAGACCCCAGTTTGGAGAAGGCTGCAATAGACACTGACTTGGGATTATCACACATAAATCGGTAGGAATAACATCTGGCATCTGGAAAACTCCCAAGTATCTTGTGGTCATTTCACATATGAGGTCACAAAAGAGAGAAACACGTTCTCAGGATGCAAAATAGATTTATTGACAAGAAGCCCAACGTGTTTAGACCTGACTTTTATTTGGGGGCTGTGACATTAATAATAAAATAGAATACAGTGAAACAACTCATCGTATTAAAACATATTTTTTTTCAGAATAGGTTAATTAAACACATTACCACAAAGGCCTATGCGCATATATTGGCATTAAAAACCTTATAAATATGACAGAGTACCCCTAAGGCCTAATACATATGCAAGCATTCCTTTAAACGAGTGCTGTGTCGAAAATTTCTCCAACGATTTTTCTGACCATTCTCATTCAATCTGATAGAAAAGAAATTCAGTGTTGAAGAAAATTTCAGAGAAATTCTCATGGGTTGGGTTTTGGTCTCTTCTGCTTTCCTTACTTATGAGGTGGCTGAGAAGCGAGCATGAATGTCCTGTCTTTCATTGTACTGTACCCTTCTCAGCTTCCCACACTTTAATTAAAGCCCAGGGGGAGGCACGAGGCAATTCTTCCCATAGGACTTTTACAGATCAGGAAGTGCAGGCAGCCCGAGAGGCTGCAGAAGAGATGTGTAATAGAAAGGAAACACACACAGCACCTTCGGCTGCTGTTCCAAGGTGACCTTGGAAACAACACAGAAATAAATAACAACGTGCGTTGAGAATGAAACAGGACAACAGAAGCCTCTTTCATGGGGGAAGAAACCTTTCAGGAAATTGGAGGACAGATTTTGGCCCCGCACTAGCTGCACCTCTTCCCCGGAGCAATCACAACATTGCTCCGTGACATCTGCGCTGTGGTGAATAAAAAAATGATTAAATAATACAGAAGGCAGCAGTTGGAATTGACAAAATAGAATCATGCTAACCAGCACACAACTGCTAGAATATTAAATGATATCCAAAGAACTGGGGTAAACAAACATTTTATATAATGTATTAATTGTGCCGAATCATTCGTAAGAATTCAATAATAGTGTCGTGTTTCTCAAAACCTCCTGCCTTCTTGGGAGACAATAATGAGGCCTGCTAAATAATCCACAAGGCTTTATTCAAGCAATAAACATCTCTTCCCACCAGAAGAGAGCCTAATCTCTAGGAACTTTCCCCTAGGCAAAACTACGCAAACTCAGCGAGACAATTGTCCTTTCAAGAAGAATGGAAAGCCCTTTCCCAAGATGCGTTAACTTCAGAGAGACTAGTTGTGAGGCAGCTTCTGACAGGATGCCAGCCGGGCTGACTTTCTCTCGCCTTCCTTTAGCTCCGCCTGTTTTAGTCTGCGGCATACTCTAGGATCGGTTAACCTCTCTGCGCTCTCCCCCTCGGAAGAATGTTGGCTTCCCACTGACTGTGTATTATTTGCCCTTGAGGAGATAAGCTCTGGAGAAGGTTCACTCCTAGCTAGCGAAGAGCCCGTGAGAGCTTTCTCCCCCACTGGTACAGGCTAGCCTGTTTCTGGCACCGACTCCTCTACTTAAGAGTCTGACACCTTCTTCCAACTCTGGGGGAGCAGGGCTAGACAGGGGGTTGGACTCGATGGCCTTATAGGCCCCTTCCAACGCTACTATTCTATGATTCTATGATTCTATGACAAATAGTTTACAGAAACTGAACAAGTTCTTTACAATAACCGAGCAAAAATGGTTTACAAAGTCTGAATAGTTTGCAATAACTGAGCAATGAGCAGAAATAGTTTGCAATAACTGGGCAATTACAGGCCTCCGGCTTCTTTCACCTGTTTCGCAAATGCTTCATCAGAATCAGAATATCACAACAACATCACAATGCTTATGGGTGGGGAAAGAGGAGGATTTGTTGAATTTGTTCCTCAGATTCAAAAAGACTTTTTTGACCACCAAAAAAGGATCGACTTTGATCCCCAGCCAGAACACGCAAATCTTCAGGAGTGCCGAGTTCTTGACCAGCTGTATTCTTACACTTGATACGGCACAATTAATAAGTTACATAAAATGTTTGTTTAGCCCAGTTCTTTTGATATCATTTAATATTCTAGCAGTTGCGTGCTGGTTAGCATGATTCTATTTGGGATTTTAGAAAAAAGGAGGCCAGCCTGCCAACCCGGTAGATGCTGTTGCCACTTGCAGTAGGATCAGAACAACAAAAAAGCAAAAACAAAGGGAAAGAAAAGTTGTGCTACAACCCCTGCCAAGGCCACGATGTCCTGCTTATGGGTTTCGTGTGGGCAGCCGGGCAGCCACTGTATGAACAGAATGCTGGAAGAGATGGCAGGCCCAGCCCAACCGAATTTGCTGCCTCAAGTGAGCTGCCACCGCCCTGCTTCTTCTGGGGCCATTGCTAGATGAAGACTTAGCCTGGTGTTAGGCCCGAGCTCCCTGCTGTGCGTGCAGACGACGCACAGGGGATCCCGGGGTCAGGCCGGTCTAAGTCCTCCCTTGACCCGGGATAACTGGATTCACTTATGGCCCAGCTTTTCCACAGCCCCGGGATGAGTCCGGGGCTGCGGAAGGTCTAGCTACTTCCGTGGCTTTTCCCGGCTGCTCGCTTACTCGTGAGTAGCCGGGAGAAGCTGTGCCCATCGGGCCGGGGGGGGGGGGTAAATCACCGAGGGGGGGAGAGATGGAGGCCGGGGGAAAGAGCGGACCCAACAGGAGAGATGGGGGGGAAGAGCGGAGCCAGGGTGGGGAGATCACGGACGGGGGGGGCGGAGGGGGCATCGGACATGGCAGGCGGGTGATCGGGTGGGCATGGTGAGTGGGCTGGCGAGCGGGCAGGGGGGGCATCAGACATGGCAGATGGGTGGGGGAAGAAGAACAGGGCCAGGGCATGGCGAGCAGGGATGGGCAAGCAACCGGGGGGCGGGCACGGCGAGCGGGGGGAGGATGAGCGAGTGAGTGGGCAGAGGGGGCATCAGACATTGTGGAGGGAAAATCAGGGCCAGGGGGAGCGGGAAACCCTTTATTTTTTTTTTTAAAAAAAGACTTACTTTTCCGTTGGTGCGCTCCTGCGTACATGGCCCCTTTAAGATAAAAAAAATGGAGGACGCGACAGGGCTTTCCCTTACCCCGTCGCGTGTTATGTCTAGCTAGGGGCGACGGCCAGCACTAGCTGCAGCGCGGCATCTCCCCGACTGCCCACTGGATTATCAGGTAGGTCTAGCAAGGCCCTGGCTCTCGCACGGCTGCACCACCACCTTGCGCCGCCCTCTCCCACATGGCTCCTTTTCCCCTTGCCACATGGCGGTGGCAACGTGTGACGCCCACACCCACCTGGCGCCCTGTTCTCCAGTCCCCCGCCAGCCAGCCAGTCCTGTTTGCCGTGTGGCGGTTCCACAGGCACTTGGGTGCTCGGCCCCAAGCAGGCAGGCAGTTAGGGAGGGAAGTGGCGGTGGCGGCGGCAGCAGGGAGAGAATGGCCAGCCAAGCAGCAGCAGGACCTTGGGGTGGGGAGGACGGGCGCAATTTGCCACCCTTCCCTTCCCATGCCACCTGATGCGCCTGCACCAGGGCTGCTTCATTGTAGGGCTGGCCCTGTTAGATGGACCCTTGGGGCATGACTAGACCTCCCGGCGTTCTGGGACGGAGGGGGGAGGATCTCACAGTATTCTGATCATGAGATCCTCCCCTTTGAACAGATCATAGAATCCTAGAATAGCAGAGTTGGAAGGGGCCTACAAGGCCATCAAGTCCAACCCCCTGCTCAATGCAGGAATCCACCCTAAAGCATCCCTGACAGATGGTTGTCCAGCTGCCTCTTGAAGGCCTCTAGTGTGGGAGAGCCCACCATCTCCCTAGGTAACTGATTCCACTGTCATACTGCTCTAACAGTCAGGAAGTTTTTCCTGATGTCCAGCTGGCGCATGTGACATCCCGGGAGGAATGAGGGGTGTCGCAGCGTCTGTTATTTTTTTTACAGAAAGACGAGCAGGAGCGCACGAGCACTCCAGTGAAAATACAAAGGTAAAAAAAACCCCAACCCCTGCTCCCCTCCCCACCCCTGATGGGCATGGAGTGCCTGGAGAGCTCAGTGCCTGGTTCCCGACTCCTTGCATTTACTCACGAGGAGCCAGGATGAAACTGGGACAGCCACCCACACCTCCACGTTCTCAGGATACAAGTGGTGCCGATTATCCCGGGAGGGCTCATCCCTCCCTGCCCCCCGGATCCCCTGTGCGTTATGTGGATGCACAGGGATGACCCCGGGGCAATCCCCGGGATAAGACATCATCTAGACATGCCTCCAGTCTGAACCACCACGGCACTTCTGATGTTCTTACATATGTTCTTAATGGTGAGCCCTACCTGTGGGAAACTGTTGAGAACTTCTCCTCCCTGTGGAGATACCCTGTGGAGTCATCCCCTCAATTTCTCTGCTCACAAATAGGGGCGGCGGCGGGGGGGGGGGGGGCGGAGAATTTCGAGAGGTTCTTTTGCGCACAGCTGGGCTTGAAGTTCAGTTTCACAGTTGGTCTGACTGGCAGTGTCAGAGGTACCCACAGGATGGCAGCAGAACCTTTGGCTGTAAGGTGAGCCTGCTGAAGAAGGAGTTGTCCCATTACATCTGGCAGAGGCTCCAGATGGACCTGAGGCCATGAGTAATCTCTCTCACAACTTTAACGTGGAGAAGAATCTGATGTATTGGCAGAGGATGTTGCTACATAAGGATTTTGAAAAAGAGATCCTTTTTTTTTATTATTCACTGAGCTTGCCCTGGAGAGGCAGGCAGGGCTCCTTGTGGGTATTCGGGACCCCTGGCAGTTTCTGCTCATTCATAAGTTTTTGCAAAAACTTACAAGACATGCTTTTGGTTTTTCCCCACGTTGCATTTACATCCTACTTTTTCTACAAAGAGTTCAAGGCATCCTTCAGGGTTGAGTGTGGGGGTTTGAACCTGGGTCTCCCCAGCCTTAGTCCAACACTGTACCCACAACACCAGCAGAGACTGGTGGCTCTGATGTCACTGGGGCGGGGAATCCACTCTGGGTTTCAGTTGGAACCAGTCAGAACTCTAGGGGAGCTCTCCAAGATGTTCCAGAAATGCCTCGTGTCGAAGGACCTTGGATCACTCCTTAAGAGTTCTGACAGTTTCCATCTGAAACCCGGGGAGATCGTTCCACAATTGGGGGGGGCCACCACAGAGAAGGCCCTCTCCCTTGTTGCCATCCTCCAAGCTTATAAAGGGGGTCCTCCACCAGTACATAAAAGGTATTCAGTCTGTGCAAGAAAGAGAATCCCATGCTTCAATGGGATCAAACAGAAGTCCATTCTAACGCTGAGGGTGGGAGTGGACCCTCCCGGCAGCCACCGCTTCCACTACCCTGGCAGACCTGGGGTGGGGACAATTGATTCTAAGCAGCGCCTCCTGGGGATTTTTGCAGCTGCCATGCACAGAACCCTGCAGTTGGTGGGCCTCCAACTTGGGTCGGATCACAGTGCCTTGGGTTTAAAGAGGAGCCAGGTCCGGGCCGTGAAGCAGGGCTCAGGGTGGCCCTCACCAAGGCTTGGAGGCAGGCGTTTGACAAAGCCAGGTATCATATTTGACTACAACTAGTCTGGAGGGTCAGGGAGTGCTCACCTGTGCAACCTGGTCTTGCAACCATTTCATAGAATCATAGAATTCTATGAAAGAATAGAAGAGAGCTTCGGCTATTGGGCGGTATAAAAATGTAATAAATAAATAAATAAATAAATAAATAAATAAATAAATAGCATAGCAGAGTTGGAAGGGGCCTACAAGGCCATCAAGTCCAACCCCCTGCTCAATGCAGGAATCCACCCTAAAGCATCCCTGACAAGGCCTCTAGTGTGGGAGAGGCCACAACCTCACCAGGCATCTGATTCCATTGTTGTGCTGCTCTAACAGTCAGGAAGTTTTTCCTGATGTCCAGCTGGAATCTGTCTTCCTTTAACTTGAGCCCGTTATTCCGTGTCCTGCACTCTGGGAGGATCGAGAAGAGATCCTGGCCCTCCTCTGTGTGACAACCTTTTAAGTATTTGAAGAGTGCTATCCTGTCTCCCCTCAATGTTCTCTTCTCCAGGCTCATCTCCCCTCCATTTCTGTGGCCCAAGCCCAGAAGTGTGGCCCAATCATTCTTTACTTGTATATAACAATGTACAAGTAACGGATACTGACATAGGTGTCTTTGAGAAAGCCAGCTCTCAACGGCCCCAGAGAGGAAGGTCATGTTCCAGGTGTGCAGCGCGGACTCACAGCCATCTGATCCCTAAGTCTGGCACAAGTGCATGATGCGTCATCGCCCGATGTGGCGAGTGAGATATACATCGTAAGAGGATGCCGGCAAGACAGACTTCGAGAGAGCCCCCTCAAATCATGTCAGTTTCTGTATTTTACATGTCAGGACACATTTGCTCACAAAAATCGCACAGGCATCAGCCATGTACCTTATGGCGTAAATAAACTTACAGCATTTGGGAGAGAGGAGTTCGCTTTCAGGGTGCCTGATTTGATTTGGGTATAAGCCCCACTGAGCTGCTTCCAATCTTATGTTTTACGTGGCAGGAAGCATTTCTGCACAAAACGGGCAACATGTTTCAATCCCCGTGTACCTTATGACTTAAGGTGGAACTTCTGTTTGTGGCACTTTGAGGCGTTCTGAGGTGTTAACACTGCAAGGTTTTTTGTGTGAAGCTCAGGATTTTTGGTGCACATGCACAAAACCCCACCTGTGATAATGGTTAAGAATGTTGTGCCCCGTCATGGGCCCTTGTGAAAGAGAAAGCGAGAAAGAGAGACACAGAGAGAGAGAGAGAAAGAAGAGAAAGACGCACACTGCAATAAGCGTGCAAGAGCAAAAAAACACTGAACCTATCTGTTTAGATCATAGAATCATAAAGGGGCCTCTAAGGCCATCAAGACCAACCCCCTGCTCAGTGCAGGAATCACTTAAAGCATCCCTGACCGATGGCTGTCCAGCTGCCTCTTGAATGCCTCTAGTGTGGGAGAGGCCACGACCTCCCTAGGTCAATGGTTCCATTGTTGTACTGCTCTAACAGTCAGGAAGTTTTTCCTGATGTCCAGCCGGAATCTGACTTCCTGTAACTTGAGCCCGTTATTCCGTGTCCTGCACTCTGGGAGGATCGAGGAGAGATCTTGGCCCTCTTCTGTGTGACAACCTTTCAAGACTTTGAAGAGTGCTCTCATGTCTCCTTCAATCTTCTCTTCTCCAGGCTAAACATGCCCAGTTGTTTCAGTGTCTCTTCATAGGGCTTTGTTTCCAGATCCCTGATCATCCTCATTGGAAATATAGCCCTATGAGGAGAGACTGAAAGAACTGGGCATGTTTAACCTGGAGGAGAGACGATTGAGGGGAGACATGATAGCCAGGATCTCTTCTCAATCATCCCAGAGTGCAGGACACAGAAGAAAAATAAGAAGAAACCCCACTTTCTTGGCGGAGGGGGGAAATTGGTGAAAATTGTGTGCCTGTTTTGAGCAATCAGATGTGTTTTCCATGAGGCCAAGACACCATCGGATACGATGCTTTGTTCATAGAATCATAGAATCATAGAATAGCAGAGTTGGAAGGGGCCTACAAGGCCATCGAGCCCAACCCCATGCTCAATGCAGGAATCCACCCTAAAGCATCCCTGACAGATGGTTGTCCAGCTGCCTCTTGAAGGCCTCTAGTGTGGGAGAGCCCACAACCTCCCTAGGTCAATGGTTCCATTGTCGTACTGCTCTAACAGTCAGGAAGTTTTTCCTGATGTCCAGCTGGAATCTGGCTTCCTTTAACTTGATCCCGTGATTCTGTGTCCTGCACTCTGGGAGGATCGAGAAGAGATCCTGGCCCTCCTCTGTGTGACAACCTTTTAAGTATTTGAAGAGTGCTATCATGTCTCCCCTCAATCTTCTCTTCTCCATGCCCAGTTCTTTCAGTCTCTCTTCATAGGGCTTTGTTTCCAGACCCCTGATCATCCTGGTTGCCCTCCTCTGAACACACTCCAGCTTGTCTGCATCCTTCTTGAATTGTGGAGCCCAGAACAGGACGCAATACTCTAGATGAGGCCTAACCAGGGCCGAATAGAGAGGAACCAGTATCTCACGTGATTTGGGAGCTATACTTCTATTAATGCAGCCCAAAATAGCATTTGCCTTTCTTGCAGCCATATTGCACTGTTGGCTCCTATTCAGCTTGCGATCTACAACAATTCCAAGATCCTTCTCGTTTGTAGTATTACTGAGCCAAGTATCCCCCATCTTGTAACTGTGCATTTGGTTTCTATTTGCTAAATGTATAACTTGGCATTTCTCCCTATTAAATTTCATTCTGTTGTTTTCAGCCCAGCACTCCAGCCTATCAAGATCACTTTGAAGTTTGTTTCCGTCTTCTGTCTTTGTTATCAAACAAAGAAACAGAGCAAGGCGGACCACATATTCACGATGTCACTCCAGTAATGTAATGTTTAGGGTTGATTCACACATGCATTTCACACACAGGAGTGGTGAAATTCCTTTCTCCTTGGTGCTCTCCCCCATGCAGAAAGGTGCACTTGTGAACGTTTCCTCTGGGTCAGCGCGAAGAAGTGCATTTCTATGCTGAACATGCAATAATGCGCTTTTGAGCATGGTGGCGGGGAGTACACAGTGAGAACGTGTGTGGTTCAACAAATGTACAATGATGCCCTCAGGAGCTGGACTTGAAAGAACACGTTTCTGCTACAAGCGACATGACAAAATACTAAATGGTTATTCAGCATCGTGGAACTCGGTGTTCATTGCTATTATTGGCAATGGGACATAACACGTAAAAGATAATTAACGGCACTTATATGGCTTATTAAACATGGTATTTCTTTTGAACTGTCACAGAGGAAGACACAATTCAAAAGTAAAGTATCTCCATAAAGTCAGCAATGTCTGGCAATGTTTATGTGATAATGGTTACAATAGGCAGAGATAATAGATATGAGAAACTAAAACAGCAGTTTATAATAAAGTGTGTGTGTGTGTGTGTGTGTGTTTGTGCGTTTGTTTTAAAAACTGCAAACAATTTGCAGAGATCTTCAGCAAGTTTGCTTTTGCCCCATGGCTCATTTAACATATGGTGGAGTCATTGAAATAAATTGCTTGCGGGGAATTTTACAGCCCTGGAAATCTAATGAAAGACAGTTCAGGCGAGGCAGTTGAGATCCAGAATGTAACAGATTATGATAACGGGGAGAGGTTGTTGCAGTGTGGAGTCCAGATTGGTAGGTTCTCTGCACATGTGTATTTTATTTATTTATTTATTACATTTTTATACCGCCCAATAGCCGAAGCTCTCTGGGCGGTTCACAGAAATTTAAACCATAATAAAACAACCAACATGTTAAAAGCACAATTACAAAATACAGTACAAAAAGCACAACCAGGATAAAACCACACAGCAGAAATTGATATAAGACTAAAATACAGAGTTAGAACAGTAAAATTTAAATTTAAGTTAAAATTAAGTGTTAAAATAGGGTGACCATATGACCGGATTTGTCCGGGTTTTCGATGACAAATCCAGGAGGGGGAGAGGAAATCCAGATTTTTCCAAAGAGCAGCTCTAATGGGAATTAACAAAAATGCTCATAACTCCATCATTTTTAAGATAAAGACATGAAACTTGGCACGATGATAGCTCTTAGGAAGGGCTTTAGTTATACCAAATTTGAAACAGATCCGTTCATCCATTGATTTTTTAGGAATTTTTTTAAAATTGAGGTTTTAAAATTATTATTTTTAAAATCGTCATTTTTAAAGATAAAGAGCTGGAAGTTGGCACCATGATAGCTTTTAGGTAGAGCTTTAGCCATACCAAATTTGAAACAGATCTGTTCATCCATTGATTTTTAGGAATTTTTTAAAATTTGAGGATTTAATATTTTTTTAATGTTATTTTTAAAGATAAAGAGATGAAATGGCACCATGATTGCTCTTAACAAGGACTTTAGCTATGCTAAGTTTGAAAAAGATCTGTCCATCCATTGAGTTTTAGGATTTTTAAAAAAAGTTTGAGGTTTTAAAATTATTTTTTAAAAATAATTTTAACGTGGCGACCATGTTGTCCTCCTTTTTGGTTTCCAAAATATGGTCACCCTAGTTAAAATACTGAGAGAATAATAAGGTCTTCAGCTGGCGACGAAAGGAGTACAGTGTAGGCGCCAGGCGGACCTCTCTGGGGAGCTCATTCCACGACCGGGGTGCCACAGCAGAGAAGGCCCTCCTTCTAGTAGCCACCTGCCTCAATTCCTTTGGCAGGGGCTGAAGGAGAAGGGCCCATGTAAGGTCTGGGCAGGTACATATGGGAAGAGGCGTTCCTTCAAATAACCTGGCCCCAAACCGTTTAGGGCTTTCAATGTCAATACCAGCACTTTGAGTTGGGCCCGGACCTGGACTGGCAGCCAATGAATTTGTAAAAGGACTGGCGTAATGTGATCTCGCCGGCCAGATCACATTGGTGCTGTGTAGTTCATTGGCATTAATTACCATGCTATCTCCAGCCCCCAAAGCAGTCCAAGCTGAATCAGCTGCTTTCGAATTGGCAAAGCGGGTTCCAGACCGAATTGGGATTGTAAACGGTGAGGTCAGAGCAAAACGAAATGCGGAAAGTACAGCCAGTGACAATTACAATTACAAAAAGCCACCTCAACTCACCAGGCCTACCTCCCAGTGTTGTTGTGAGGATAAAATAGAAAGAAGAAGGATTACGTCAGCCACCTTGGGTTCCTTGTAGGGGGGAAAAAAGTGGGATATAAATATAAAGAGAATGGCTGACTGTGAGGGAAAGACCCACCTTGTGCCGTAATAGGGTTTTTCTCAGAGCAAAGCAGTGGGGTGATGGGGCAAAATAGCCCTGGAAAACCTTACTGGTACAGCTGGCCACTGGTTCAGACAACACGCTAAACATGGAATAATGGGCTCAAGTTACAGGAAGCCAGATTCCGGCTGGACATCAGGAAAAACTTCCTGACTGCTAGAGCAGTACGACAATGGAACCAGTTACCTAGGGAGGTTGTGGCCTCTCCCACCCTGGAGGCCTTCAAGAGGCAGCTGGACAAGCGTCTGTCAGGGATGCTTTAGGGTGGATTCCTGCATTGAGCAGGGGGTTGGACTCGATGGCCTTAGAGGCCCCTTCCAACTCTACTATTCTATGATTCTATGCTGCTTAACCACAAAATGGTTAATGGATTCCCTTAACCATTTTGTGGTTAAGCAGCATGGTTTAGTGTGTTGTCTGAACAAGGCCAGTATATTTTGCAGCTGTTAAACCTAAACAGTATATTTGCCTTGGTGGCATGGCAATGGCCCAGTTGCTCTACCAGGCAATAGAGACCAGCAGGTGAAGTGGGAAGGAGGCCAACAGTGTGGTGGGCCCGTGGCCCAGCAGCTGTGGCAGATGGGCATGGAGGTGCATTCAGCCACCCCTCCTGATCTGCTGCCTGAACCAAGGCGTTCACCTTGGCTCGTGGAAGCGCTAGCCCTGCATACTTTGTTTAAGGAAGATATTTCGTATGAGTATCCACCCAGGATGATTTAAACCGGGATGGAAAATGGAAAATGCATTGGCCATAAGTGGCCCTGGCCTCTTTTACTGCCGACAGTGCCCCATCACTGAAATGTGGCGGTGGGGGAAAAAATATATCAGTGGCTTGCCACCCTAAATCGGTAGCCTAGCACAGCAAAAGGGTGCATGCCTTGTTTTCAAGCAGAGTTGCACCCTTCAACGCTTCTTGGGAGTATAACCCTGCCTGAAAACAACCTTTGTTTGGGGCGATTTTGCCACCGTGTCGCCAACATTGAGTGGCAAGGTTAGTGGCACAGTGGTAGCGATTTTGGTGGTGGCAGGGAACTGCTATGCCTGGTGGTGGATTTAGGCTGGTGATGGTGGAATTGGTTCCTGGATCTACTGAAGTTGCCCACATAGGGTTTAAACCAGTGGTTCCCAAACTTTTTCAGGTCACCGCCCCTTTGGTTCCACAAACTCATGCCCAGTGCTCCCTACCCTACACTATAAAATCATTATTCAGAATAGCGGTTTTCAACGATCCACGAAGGAAGATAACAATACAATTCAAAACAGTAACAATTAATTGAATATTTATTCAAAATCCAATTACATTTTTTTTTAGTTTATTCAATGAAACATAATTGATGAACTTGATCCAGTGATATCATCTTTTCAAAGTCTGATGATAGTCATTTAGCAAGAATGTTAGCTATCACATTTAGTAACTAGGGCAGAGGACCTCACTATTCTGTAAATTCTTAATGTGATGGATGGGCTTGATGAAGTGATACCAGCTTCCCAATGTCTGGTTTAAAGTCACTTAACATGAGTCTTAAATCACCATGTTTAGTAATCTGGAGTCGATGTCTTTGCTTGGGGAGAAGTAGGCAGACCACGCTGAAACCACATTCCACCAGATATGATGTTGGAAATGCAACCAGGAGCTTCTGAACCACTCTCCATAGGTAGTGCAGGATAGCGATCAGAAATTTTCTTCTGTAACCAAAACTCCTGGTAGGGAAAAGACTACCTTGAGCGCCCCCTGCTGCCCCCTTGCCTCTTCACGCCCCCTATGCAATCCCACCGCCCCCAAAGGGGCAGTACCGCCCCCTTTGGGAACCACCGGTTTAAACCCAGCCATCTTGTTGGGCTAGCTGGCTTCCTTTTAATGTTAGGATTTTAAATATTAGCTATGATAGTTTGTTCTCTTGGGTGTTTTTTTCCCCCTAAGTAGAAAGCATTATTATCAAAGCATTATTGATGCAAAGCACTTACCTTAAAATGAATGGTATCATTATCTACAAAGTAGTTTGCTACCTTATTATTTCATATATGTCCTAGTTTATCCATTCCCCCCCCCATTAAGAGGTGACATATACGCCTCATTTAATCAACATGTCTTTGCGTTTGAAGCCTCCACATAGAAATGGGGGAAGGATCCTGCATTGTGACAGCCCTACCTGCATTCCCATTACTAAGGGCATACTTTGTGTGCTATACTTTAGCAAGCACATGTCATTTTGGGCAACCATGAGACATGTTGTGGCATCATTAGAAATCCCAAAGGATTCTGGGATCGCTCCATAGCCGATCAGATTTGGCTTGGTGACAATGTCAGAAAGCCAGTTTCAAATGAGGGCGATGCTTCGTTTACTCCCTTTGAATGGATGATTGCTACCATGCCATATAGTTTGTTTATTTATTTATTTATTGCATTTTTATACCGCCCAACAGCTGAAGCTCCCTGGGCGGTTGACCAGATTTGGCCACACAATGGCATTATAAAGCCAATGCAGAGTGAGGGCAATGTTTCCTCTCCTCCCCCTAAATGGGTGAACATTTTTGCTGATATTTGTAGCTTGGCTCCCCAAATCACCAAAGGGAGATACTTTTTTCCCCCTTTTCTTTTTTTGAAAGGCACAAATGTGTCCATGAAAAGCACCCCAACACACACACACCCAGGCTCATCTTATCCAGTGGACTGAATGTTCATATGTGGCTTGAGTCACCTCCTTCCTTTCATGCACACAACGCCTATTCATGCATTGTGAAGAGAATTGAGTGTCCCAGCTCACATGGGATGCACACTGAAATTTTGCAGAGCTCTGGAACCTGGCCGTTGCAAGGCGTTCTTCTGCCTGGCTATTATTGGAAGATTTATTAAGGAACATTGGAAGCTGCCTGGTACCAGGTCGGAATAGCTAAAATGTCAGACTGGGAGTCAGGAGATCCGGGTTCTAGTCCCTACTCGGCCATGGAAACCCACTGGGTGACTTTGGGCCAGTCACAAACTCTCAGCCCAGCCTACCTCACAGGGTTGTTGTTGTGAGGATAAAAATAGAGAGGAGGAGGATTATATACGCTGCCTTGGGTTCCTTGGAGGAAGACAGGTGGGAAATAAATGCAAAAATAAATAAATAAATATTGTCTGAGCCAGAGACAGTGGAGGCTGGCGACTCCAATGTCACTGGGGCAGTGAGTCCGCTCTGGGTTTCAGTCAGAACCAGTCCGTATTCTAAAGGAGCTATTCAAGGCGCAACGTGGACTCAAACCCAGAATGGATTTACTGCCCTGCTGATATTGGAGCCACCAGCCTCCACTGGGCAAAGAAGACTCTTTATCATGTAACTGAACCTTGTTATAATTAGCGATGCCAAGGTTTGAAGCTGGATGTGACTCTAGTCCGTTCCCTGTTTTTCACCTCCTGACAGTTTCCCTGAGGTCATTTGGCGATCTGAATCTTCTTATGCTGTCGTCCTGAGCGGTGCCCAAATCTGTTGAATCCTGAAATGAAAAAAAAAAATCTGTGCATCATTGATCGCTTAGCATCAAGGCGGGGATGCCAGCGGAAGGAAATTTACAGCTCTTGTTAAGGTCCTCGTTTTCTCATCGCGAAACGTGAAGTGAGAGCTTGTCGTTCCTTGAACGGGAGCCCAGACCGCCGGTCGGTCGTTTTAAGGAGCTTGCTTTGATGTTGGCAGCCTGGGAGCTCTTCATTTATCTGTCTCTTAAAAGCAGGGGATTGCTTTCCAATATACGTTTGCTTTTCGTGTTGGCTCCGTGTGGGCGGGGAGTGATGCATGCTGAAGACTTTGCTGGATGTAGTAGCTTCCTCACACAAGTTGCTAACAGGTTTAAAGAGAAAATGTTGTGGTGTCCTGCTTTTTGACTTCCCAGCAGCTTGACTTGGAGACATTAGCAGGTAATCTGAGTGGAGGCGAAGGAGAAGCTGTGTTTCTACATCAATTCAAGGTGCTGGTTTTAACCTATAAAACCTTACATGGCTTGGGACCACGATACCCGACGGAATGCCTTTCCTGACATGAACCTACCTGAACACTACGTTCAACATCTATGGTCCTCCTGCAGCTGGCTACTCCGAGGGAAGTTTGGAGGGTGGCAACAAGAGAGAGGGCCTTCTCTGTGTTGGCCCCCCAACTGTGGAACAATCTCCCTGACGAGGCCCGCCTGGCGCCGACATTGTCATCTTTTCAGCACCAGGTCAAGACTTTTCTGTTCTCCCAGGCATTTAGCAATATGTAATGAGCCTAGGTCTGGATTTTGGGGTGTTTTTTTTTCTGGCTCATCCCAGGCAGAACAGACAAAGCGTGTTTAGATTATCTTTTCTCAGGCATGAACACTCAAGTTACTGTAAAAGTGGCAAGATTTTGTGCTGCAGCCATCTCACGCCGTAAGGTGGTGAGACAATAATAATATTCACGTACCACATCTGTAATGTAATGTAATGTGTTAAATGTGTTAAATTGTATGGTGTTTGATTGGAGTGCTGGTTGTCATACCGTAATAAACTTATTCATTCATTCATTCATTCATTCATTCATTCATTTCTGGCTCATTGTTTCTGTTGATATAGTGGTTTTAAATGTATGTGAATTTTGCATGTCTTTGTGGTTTTTAATTTTTGTATATTGTTTTTAAATGATTTATCTTATGTGAACCACACAGAGAGCTTCGGATATCGGGCAGTACATAAATGCAAATAATAATAATAACAATAATAATAATGATAATTTTGAACCAAATGGTCCTGAATTCCTACATAAAGATTGGCTTAAGCAATTGCCATGTCTCCCAACCGTGTTTTATGGTACAGGAGAAGGCTCTGATGGAGATGAGGCTCAAACTGCTCTTTCAGGGTAAGGACAGATGGTCCTATATTCGGGATCCCCTCAGCGGAAGATGCAGCCTTATCATCTTCTTCAGAGAAGTAGCCCCCAGCAGAACTTCCATTTTCCCAGCATCACAGAAGACTGAGACCATGGCTAGAGCAGGCCTATATCTTGGGATCGTCCCGGGGTCATCCCTGGCTGATCCCTTCATCCCCTGTGTGCCATTTACATGAACAGGGATGACCCGGAACAATCCCAGGATATAGGCCTGGTCTAGCCATGGCCTGAGACTATGGAATCAGGTAAGGGCCCTTTAACAGTCTGGCCACCTCCTCCAGAGGGGGCAGAGCTAACCAGACTTGAGATGGTGGCTGCCTACATAAGGCTTCTGTTGGCTCTAGCTTGTTGCTGAGACAACAGCTTCCTATGTTTTTTTAGTAGGTGAGAGCACCAGTCAATAAAGCTCACTCCCAGCTATCCATGGGTCTTTGGCAGCTGCTTGTTACACAACAGGGCTTCTGCCTTTACCTAGCTTGTTGTGCCTGACGCACTTACCTTGACTGGACTCTACCTACCTAACACAACCTCACCTGCTTTGACCTGACTGTTCTATAAAGCCTGGCTCTCCTTGCTCAGATCTGACCCTGTCAGATGCCATTAGCTTCCTTTGTGAGCCTCAGGTAACCACAAACTGGGACAGCAATTGTGTACAGTGGCAAAGTCACGTAGAGCAAACAGCTGGAAGTCACCAAAGCAACTATCTAAACAGCAGCAGATTGATACAATCTTTAGACTCTGATTATTAGACTCGAGAGCCTTTTGGCTGAGGTGTGGGATAAAAATACTCTAAATAATAATAATAATAATAATAATAATAATAATAATAATAATGTACAAATAGGGTTGGATGAATCTGTTTCACACTGGACATTCTAAAAGTTTTTTCCAGGCTCCTGATAATATTTTCTCTTCTGCTTTGAGTGCAGAACAAGCGACGTGCTCCACAGGAAAGTGCTGCCCCAAAGCAGGACAGCTTATGCCGTAAATACCAGGAATTGTAGTTTGAGAGACAGCAAGGTTTGTGCTTCGCTATGTGACAAGATCTATCTAACCTGATCTCAGGAACTACCAATCCCAGAGTTCCTTGTGCATTAATAGGGCAGAGAGAAAAGGCACCATAATAATCAGAGACATTGATCCCAGGGGCATTGGGAGCCAATGCAGCTGGTAGGATTTACAGGACCAAAAACTAGGGATGTGCTCCGCTTCTAATCGGACCGGAGAAGCAGTAGCGGAGCGGGGGGCTTCGCCTGCCCTTAAGGCGGAGGCGAAGAGGATTGGGGGGCCGGCGGAGCGTGGCGAAGAGGATCGAGGTGAAGGCGGATCCTTCGCCTCGATCCGGAGCTCTGCTGGAAAGGTAAGTGGGGTTTACCGGGCCCTGCCGCTGTCACTGTCGCCCATGCGGCGACAGCAGCAAGGCCCGGTAACGCCCCCCACCCTCCTCTCCCTTACCTGCCTCCGTCCGCAGTCCGTCAGCGTCTCCAATTGAGCCCGTGGTTCCAGCAGGAAGTCTGGGCCGCACTTGTGGCCCAGACTTCCTGGTGGAACCGCGGGCTCAATTGAAGACGGCGATGGACCGCGGACAGAGGCAGGTAAGGCCCCCTCCCCCTTGGTCCCTTACCGGGCTCTGCCGCCGTCGCTGCATGGGCGGCGATGGCGGCAGGGCCCGGTAACCCTCCCGCCCTCCTCTCCCTTACCTGCCTCCATCCGCGGTCCGTCAGCGTCTCCAATTGAGCCCGTGGTTCCAGCAGGAAGTCTGGGCCGCACTTGCGGCCCAGACTTCCTGGTGGAACCACGGGCTCAATTGAAGACGGCGACGGACCACGGACAGAGGCAGGTAAGGCCCCCCTCCTCCTTACCGGGCTCTGCCGCCGTTGCCGCATGGGCGGCGATGGTGGCAGGGCCCGGTAACCCCCCCTATGGGGGGGACCGGAGCTCCGATCCGGATCCGGAGCTCCGAGCGGAGCGGAGTGGGCACAGGCGGAGTGGGGGCGGGGCGGAGCAGGCCGATCCGAAAATGGCGGATCTTAAAGTGAAGCGGAGTGGGGGGTCCGTGCACACCCCTACCAAAAACCATTATTTGTCTTCATCTGTGTTCTTCTTTCTCGTTTCAAAAAACAATTTCCTTCATTTTCTTTCCTTGTTATGTTTCCTATCTGCTGAATGGCTGATCTGCCCAAATCCCCATGCTGGTCCCTCTTCAAATGGACTTTTGGGCTCAGGCTCTGAGCAGCAATGAACCACAGCTATAGAGCTGTCAACCTCCGCAGTGCTGGGTCCAGAGATTTGAGGGGCTGAGGGCCTCATTGGGCCCTTCCCCTCAGTAAGTCTACTCAACGCCATTGTTGCCAGCTGCTCTTTCTCCTCCTCTAGGGTGACCCTACGAAAAGGAGGACAGGGCTCCTGTATCTTTAACAGTTTCATAGAAAAGGGGGATTTCAGCAGGTGTCATTTGTATATATGGAGAACATGGTGGAATTCCCTCATCATCCCAACAGTTAATGCTGCAGGAGCTATACTAGAGTGACCAGATTTAAAAGAGGGCAGGGCACCTGCAGCTTTAACTGTTGTGATGAAGAGGGAATTCCACCAGGTTCTCCATATATACAAATGACACCTGCTGAAATTCCCTTTTCAATACAACTGTTAAAGATACAGGAGCCCTGTCCATCTTTTCATAGGGTCACCCTATCCTCCTCCATCATTGCTGCCACTTGCTTGCTTGACAGACAGGGATCTGGTGTGGATCTACACTTCTGCTTATATTGATTTTTTTAGCCTTTGTAACATTGCAGCTTGTATCACTACCTTGTATACCGTTGCTCAGTAGCATTACTTACCTTTTCTTGTAACGTTGTTGCGGAGCACACTTTTCGTTGCCCCGTTGTCTGAGTTGTTTCTTCTTCTCGTTTCTGTGATCCTTGCAATTCCCAGTCTGTCCTTTCTCTGCGCCTCCCACTTCCTTGTTTTTGTATTTTCCGCGCCTCTCTAGCTAACGTTCCTTTATGCACATGCTCTTAATTTCAAATCTTTGTGACGGGAGTTTTTTAGAGAGAGTGGTTTGTGGATTGTTGGAGTTGTCTGTCTCTTGAGGAAAGTGTAGGGATGCCTGGTGAATGGAATGTATTAAATCTTTCTCATTTTTTAAACATTATTTCCGTGGCATTACATGCAACCTACCTCGGGTAAAAACTTTTTTAAAAAAAAATATATTAAAGGATGCGCATATGTGCATCCTAATTTATTTATTTTTAAATAAATTAAACTAGAAATTGGCTACACACATATGCGCATCTTTAATATGTTTTTTTTTAAAAAAAGGTTTTACCCGAGGTAGGTTACATTTAATGCCAAGGAAATAATGTTTAAAAAATGAGAAAGATTTAACACATCCCGTTCACCAGTTCTAACAATGTTTACTGAAGGCGCGTAGAGGAAGTTACATCAGATAGGAAGCCCAGTGAGGGATCATGTGACATTAGTTTCACAATGCGACACAGAAGACATCGTAACAACGGAGCACATTGAACGAAGTCTAATGACGCAGAAGTGTTACAACAAAAGGTAAAACGGTACAAAACCTTTCTGTATAACGTTATAAGGAACACATCACGTGATCACTGATGTCATCCAGAGCTATCTATAACATTACAGCTACAGTAATGTAGATTCGGCCCTGGTGAGCAGGCAGCCGGTGGCATCTTCTCCTCCTCCTTCTCAAAACCACAGTTGTCTGGGCCAGAGACTTTGGGCATGCACTTTGGGCATGTCTAGACCCAGGGATTGGAGGGGGAGGATCTCGCGATATGGTGATCGTGAGATCCTCCCCCGCTGTCTACACACGGCGTGTGATGTCCCGGAAGGAGGACGTCACGCCCGCCATTTTGTTTTTTGTTTTTAAAATCCAAAATGAGCGCACAATTGCTCGATCACTAAGGGTAGGGTTTTTTGTTGTTGTTTAAAAACTTCCAGCTCCTCTCATCCCACCACCAATGGGCACGGAGCTCCACGCCCGGTTCCCTGCTCCTCGCAGTTGCTCACAAGGAGCTGAGATGAAACCGGGACAGCGGCCCACACCTCCCGCAGTCTCAGGATCATCCTGAGACCACGGGAAATGTCAGGATAAAAGTGTAGGGCAATATCCCGGGGAAAGGGAGGGGTCATCCCTCCCTGTTCCAGGGATCCCCTGTGTGTCATGTGGACCCACAGGGATGTTCCCGGGGCTATCCCTGGGATATCCCATCGCCTAGACATGCACTTTTAAAGCAGTTTGGAAACGGTAGATGGAATGTGTCCTGGCCCCCAAAAGTTGTCAATACCGTCATAAACCGATATAAAGCAGCAGTATAGATCCTGCTGAAGAGGATCCTGCCCAAGTACATTGCAACGGGGAACAGGAGGAGTAAGTCTAGGAGGCTTTGCCAGTAGGTCCCAGCTGGGTGTGGGCCCTCAGCAGATGCCCAGCTGTCAGAACCCCGCAGTGCCCGACAGGCTTTTACCAAACCCCTCCTTCAGAGAGGGTAACCACTGAGGAGTGGTTACCTAGCAGACCGCCTCCCACCTCCTCTCAACTCCACCCACTTGACTCTGCGGTGGATCCGTCAATTCCAATGTTCCCTCCTCCTCTGACAAAGACAGAGTTCCCAGGGGTGGGGAGGATGATCTCTGAACCTGGGCCTCTTGTCCGATAAGTTCCTGGGTAGGTCCCTTCTTGACTCCTGGAAAGTCTTGGAGAACTTTCTCCCCCACTTCCTGTCTTGGCTGGTCTTCTTCTTCAGGTTCCGAGTCTGATTCGGGATACACACAAGGGAGACCAGACCTGATCTTGACACCATCCATGCCTATCCTTCATACCAGCCCTGATCCTGCATATCAGCTCTGGCTTTTCTCAGGCTTAGGGCTTGCACATGGGGTCCAGACGTGCTTGGTCATGCAAGGCCTAGCTCTGATGGCACGTGGAAACCACAGGGGTTCTCAAAACTCCACTTACATTTATTACCGCAAAAGGGTCCTGAATTACAAACCCAAACGAGCCTGCCGACGCGTGCTCTCCCCCACTACGAGCGCTAGAAACAACAGCACTTAAATCTGACATTTTGCCGTGTCTCGGTGCCAGAAGAACAGCTGTAATCTCTCTCCCCTGTTACTGTCAGATGCCAACCCAGCAAGAGAAGGGAAAACTGGGTAATATCGGACAGATGGGTAATAAACTCAGCGCGATGCCCTTTATGAGGGCTTTGGCAGTTTGGTGCAGAGCTGATGACAGCGAAAACTACTACCTTGGGACCAATCGTCTCTGACAGGACAGTGGAACAGAATTAGAAACATGTTATTAGGAGGTACCTCCCACCAAAGGCAGAGATGGCGGAAGACTGTGCCGCTCTGGATAGAAATGTTTTTAAAGGCCAGGAGTTGGGTGAGATGAATACAACCTTTGCAGGGCATATTTATTTATTTATTTATTACATTTATATACTGCCCCCACAGCTGAAGCTCTCTGGGCGGTTTACAAAGGTTTAAAACAGTGTGCATTAAAAACAAATATACAAACGTTTAAAAACGACAACAGCATAAAAACAAGAACATGGACTTGCATAGACCCATGGGATGGAGGGGGGGGGGGAATATTGCTTATATGTTTTCTGCCTACCTCCAATTCCTCTTTTTTTTCTTTTTCTTTTTTTTTAAATAAAGATGATCAACCTGGGCGCATTTACAAATAGAACATCTAGTCCTCTAAGGCTGCAACTGGACAAAGCTGTACTAGATTCATGAATCCATCTCTCTAAGTGGTTTTTTTAATGGCAAAGGCAGCTGTTGGGGGACGGACAGACGGACAGACAGACAGACTCTGCTTCCAATTGGGACTGCAGAGCTGGGGCGGGGCGGGTGGGATTTAACTCTTTGCTCATCCCTTCTTACCCCACAGCTTCTATTTGCCCTACAGGGTGAAACAAGTTTTGCCCCAACAAAGCAATGGTACTTTTTATTAGGGCTGTGCTCCGCTTCGCTTCGGATCGGAGAAGCAGAAGCGGATCGGGGTACTTCGCTTCCCCTTAAGGCGGAGGCGAGGAGGATCGGGGGCAGCGGAGCGTCGCGGAGCGGATCAAGATGAAGGCGGATCCTTCGCCTGGATCTGGACCTCTGAAAAAAAGGTAAGGGGGCCTTACCTGGTGCTGCCGCCATCCATTCGGCGATGGTGGCAAAGCCAGGTAAGGGGGCAGGCGGGAGGGGGGGGTCTTACCTGGTCTGTCGCGACCCATCGCCGGCTTCACTAGAGCCTGCGGATCAACCCAGAAGTGTAGGCCCCTGGGTCTACAGTTCTGGGTTGAGCCGCGGGGTGTAGTGAAGCTGGTGATGTGCCGTGACGGACCAGGTAAGTAGTGTGCATGAGGTTTTTTTTACCTGGCCCTGCTGCTGCCGCCATCAAGTAAGGGGGAAGGGGGGAAGGGTCTTACCTGCATCCGTCCGCGGTCCGTCCACGGCTTCAACTGAGCCCGAGGACTCAGTTGAAGCAGCCACCAGACCACGGATGGATGCAGGTAAGGGGGGAGGAGGGAGGGGGGCCTTACCTGGCGGCAGCGGTGCTGCCGCCACCGCTGCGGAGCTCTGATTCAGAGCCGGAGCTCCGCAGCGAAGTGAAGTGGACCACTGGCGGATCGGCGCGAAGCAGACCCGATCTGGAAGTTGTGGATCAGGATCCGAAGTGGATCGGGGGGTCCGTGCACAGCCCTACTTTTTATTAGGAAAATGGAGGAAAGGGTTAACTCCCTCCCCACCCCTGGCCTAGCAGATCCTATCCTAAACGGGGGGGGGGGCTATTGCAGTTTCTATGGAGAGGGTTCATTCCCAACTGGTGAAGAGCCCGTGAGAGCTTTCTCCCCCACTGGTACAGGCTGGATTGTTTCTGGCGCAGACTCCTCTACTTCAGTCTGATTCTGATTGATCACCTGAAGCACCTTCTTCCAACCCAGGGGCAGCAGGGCTAGACATGGCAACGATAAAGACGTCTGCTGTGTAATCCACAAAGCTTTATTCAACAAACTTCTCTTCTCACCTAAAGGGTGTGTGAATTACCTAGGAGTAATGCTCTAAGCTTAATTTGACAAACAAAACTAGGCAATTGCCTTCAACTCAAGCAGGGCTGTTCACTGCCACTTTCCCAGACACTTTTCCTCAGGGAGGGTCTTTCTTGAGAAGCCTCTTGTGAGCTGCTACCAGAAGAGACTGCCTCCTACCTTCTTCCAACTCTGCCCTCTTGACTCTGTGGTGGACTCTGGAATCTGTCAACTCTGATGTCTCCTCCCCGTCAGACAGAGGCTGAGTTTCCAGGAAGGGATGGTCTTTGGGCCATCTACATTCTCACAGATAAGCTGCTGGGAAGATTCATCCTTGACTCCTGAAGAGTCTCAGAGAATCTCCTCCCTCACTTTCTGTGTTGGCTGGTAAATTTCTGGTCCTTCTTCAGATTCTGAGTCTGATTGACACCCCTCCTCCAACCCCTTCACACACACTAGGGAGAACAGGTCTGATCCTGTCATTGGGATCCTTTTGGACTGAAAGATTATATATATATATCTCCAATAAACAAAGTCAATTCAGAGTGAAGGCAAAGCTTCTTATATCAGTCATATTGGCAATTCCATAAAATCACATAATGAATGGAATGCCATACTAATTCTACATCATCAGCCTGATTTGGCTATGCGTCCACATCACTGAGGGCAATTAAAGTCTACTGAGAGTGAGGGGAATGCTTTCTCAATCAGTAAGATGTGATCCAGTGAACTAGAGCCCATGTAGGAAATAGGATGGTGTCACAATGCTATGTTGCTAGCCATATTTGGCTAAGTAACAACGGCACTGTGGATAAGTAAAGCTGATTGAGGGAAAGAGGAAGCGGGAGTGGAGCGGCCGTGACGGACCAGGTAAGTAGTGTGCATGAGGTTTTTTTTACCTGGCCCTGCTGCTGCCGCCATCAAGTAAGGGGGAAGGGGGGAAGGGTCTTACCTGCATCCGTCCGCGGTCCGTCCACGGCTTCAACTGAGCCCGAGGACTCAGTTGAAGCAGCCACCAGACCACGGATGGATGCAGGTAAGGGGGGAGGAGGGAGGGGGGCCTTACCTGGCGGCAGCGGTGCTGCCGCCACCGCTGCGGAGCTCTGATTCAGAGCCGGAGCTCCGCAGCGAAGTGAAGTGGACCACTGGCGGATCGGCGCGAAGCAGACCCGATCTGGAAGTTGTGGATCAGGATCCGAAGTGGATCGGGGGGTCCGTGCACAGCCCTACTTTTTATTAGGAAAATGGAGGAAAGGGTTAACTCCCTCCCCACCCCTGGCCTAGCAGATCCTATCCTAAACGGGGGGGGGGGGCTATTGCAGTTTCTACAGACATTTAAAGAGATGGGAAATCCCGTCACAGAACACTGTCGTCTCGTCTAGGTTTGTCCCTGGGGTAATAGGATACAAGCTTGGGATAATGTTTGATGGCTTGGAGAGGGCAGGGGGATGTCTATACGGCGTCTTTACCACGACCTAAATACGCAGATTCACATTTCAGGAAACATAACGCAGCCGTCCATTCGCTGCAGCGCCGGGTTTTTAACCGGATAACACACATATTCGTAGTTGCGATTTACCGCGACTTTTGGATCAGCACTAGAGTTTGCACCGCAGTATAGTTACGTGTCCTTGGGAGAGTTAAATCGCATTTTGAAATGTGGGTGTAACTTTGAGGGCAGGACAAAGTGATTGGCCGATTTCCTGCCTTCCCACCTATCGCGTCTTCCTCTGGCTGCCTCGTTCCTTCTCGCCATTTTCATGTTGAATTATATGGATCTGCGGAGGTCCACAGATAGAGCTTTTAAAATTAAAACAAAGAGGGGGAACGGGCAGCGAGAGGGAGGAGACATGTTCAGTCCCCCTCTTGCATCCTTGTCTGCTGCCTCGTTCCTTCCCCACTCAGTTTTCCTCCTTTATGAATCTGCGGAGCTTCGCAGATAAAGTTTTAGCATTCCGTAGCCTTGTATGTGCGCATGTGCGCATTAATAACAGCTGCAGTGTGACGCTCTTTGCCTAGATTTGAATCTAGAAAAATTCAGGTTTATATTCAATGAGGAGCAATCCCATTGTCGTACAGATGGGGGCTGGGGCTTTTGAGTGTTTTGAGTGTTTTGAGTTTTTGAATGGCAGCTTGATTTTTCTTCCATTTGCTGTCGCCAATCTGGCTCAGAGTTTCTAAAAGAAGGGTCGCCCCCCCCCTCCTTGGATTAGTGATTTTTAAAATTATTATTCAACTCTTCTTCAACCTGGAGGACTCTGTGAGCTGAATTCACAGAGCGGCAGAGCAGGTGTTTGCTCAAACTGTTTCCGGACTATACAACTCTGAAGGTTAGGTAGGGGAAATTGCATATCGCAATACTTCGCCATTAAAAGGTACACAGGCAGCAACACTACATGGACTCACAAAACTAGCACAATTGGGAGAAGGGTTTAGACTGATATGTCAGATGTCTATGCAGTGGAGGCTGGTGACTCCGATGTCAGTGGAGCGGTGTATCCGCTCCGGGTTTCCGTCAGAACCCTCCAAATTAGGTTACTGCAATGCCCTCTACATGGGGCTTCCTTTGAAGATGGTTCGGAAGCTGCAGCTTGTGCAAAATGCAGCGGCCAGATTGAAAGCTGGTGCAGGGAGGTTTGAGCATATAACACCGGTTCTGGCCCACTTGCATTTACTGCCTATACGTTTCCGAGCCCAATTCAAGGTCCCGGTTTTAACCTATAAAGCCCTTCATGGCTTGGGACCGCAATACCTGATGGAACGCCTCTCCCGACATGAACCTACCCGTACACTGCACTCAACATCTAAGGTCCTCCTCCGAGTGCCTACTCCGAGGGAAGCTCGGAGGATGGCAACAAGGGAGAGGGCCTTTTCGGTGGTGGCCCCCCAACTGTGAAATGATCTCCCTGATGAGGCTCGCCTGGCACCAACACTGTTATCTTTCAGGCACCAGGTCAAGACTTTTCTCTTCTCCCAGGCATTTAACAGCATTTAACAACGCTAAGTTTGTTTTCTAACGGACCCCCAGAACTGTTGCTTTTAAATGGAGACCTTTGTTTTTATACTGTTGTTTTTATGTTTCTGATGGTTTTTTTAAAAAATTGTATAAAAATTTTGTTTTTTAAATATTTTTGTCCTTGCATCCCCCACTCCTCATCTCTCTGTTTTCCTCACTCAACATACATTCAGCGTTTTCTAGCTTCTGAGCATGATGAGTTCTTACTGATCTGTTTTAGGTATTTGTTTTCTGTCTCCTTAAGTCCCCCCCCCCCATCTCCTAAAGAGTTTTTGTAGTTCTGCAAACTTTGGGGTTCTTTCAAGCATGCCAATGCTTGCTTTTGGTTTCTTCTTTTGGCCACAATCCAAACTGTTCTCCATTTTGGCTACAATCCAATTGCCACGCACCGACAGAGTTTGCTATTAGAGGGAATGATTAATACTACCAGCCGAAACTTTGCTTGCAATTTATATTAAAATATTTCCAACTCCTAGTTACGGTTCAGGTTGTACCCAATATTATCCTGTTTTTGGTTTTCAGGCGGAAAGCGGATTTTCAGTGGGCTAAGCGGTTTAGAAATGTTACCATTTTATTCAGCCCTATTTCATATCGTTTTTTTTTACTCCGATATCGAATGAGAGAAAGCAAAACAATAAATAAATCTTTCCTTCTTCTCCAAGTGATTGCCTTTCTTGAGGTACTTGTTTCTTTCTTCTCATATGGTTAATTCCAGCCAATTGGGAATCATATAGTGGACAGGATGATATGACAGCACTGTAGGGGCAATCATATTCCATTATGATATAGTAACACAGGGTAAAGAAAGCCTTCAAGTCCAGTGGGAAAGTTGCAAATAGCACACAGCTAAGCAATAGGACTTTGGCAGGACACCTAAGACAGGGGTATCCAACCCCCAGGCCATGGAACGGTCCCAGTCCGTGGTCTGTTAGGAACCGGGCCACACAGGTGAGCTGCTTTCACCCACCCACCCTCACCCCAGCATACCTGGACGCTGGGCGCCATCTCGCCTGCCCAGCTGAAGCAAAGCCAGGACACTGGGGTGGGGTGGGGCAGCTTCAGAATGGCACGCCCAGCCAGAAGCCGCTCTGGGAGAGTGACTTCCGGGCGTGCCATTCCGAAGCTGCCCGCCTGCCCCAGCATCCTGGCTTTGCTTTGGCTGGGCGCCCACCCAGCTGAAGCGAAGCCAGGATGCTGGAGTGGGGAGGGTGGGTGGGTGCTTCCCAAAACCATCCCCTCAAAAAAACCCCACCACCGGTTCATGGAAAAATTGTCTTCCACTAAACTGGTCCCAGGTACCAAAACTGTTGGAGACCGCTGACCTAAGACACAGCTCCTGTATCTTGCTTCTCTGTGCCTTTGGCCAGTGAAAGAAATGGCAGTTCTGAGGAGAAGGGAGAATATATTACACCGGAGCAATGCCGTGTGCCAAGGTGAGTAGAATTTATTTATTTCTATTTATTTATTTATTTATTACATTTTTATACCGCCCCATAGCCGAAGCTCTCTGGGTGGTTCACAAAAATGAAAACCATAATAAAACAACCAACAGCCTAAAAACACAAATACAAAATACAGTATAAAAAGCACAACCAGGATAAAACCACACAGCTAAAATTGATATAAATTAAAATACAGAGTTAGAACAGTAAATTAAGTTAAAATTTAGGTGTTAAAATACTGAGAGAATAAAAAGGTCTTCAGCTGGCGACGAAAGGAGTACAGTGTAGGCACCAGGTGGACCTCTCTGGGAGCTCATTCCACAACCGGGGTGCCACAGCGGAGAAAGCCCTCCTCCTGGTAGCCACCTGCCTCACTTCCTTTGGCAGGGGCTCACGGAGAAGGGCCCCTGTAGATGATCTTACGGTCCGGGCAGGTACATATGGGAGGAGGCGTTCCTTCAAATAACCTGGCCCCAAACTGTTTAGGGCTTTGAATTTTAATACCAGCACTTTGAATCGGGCCTGGACTTGGACTGGCAGCCAATGAAGCTGGAAAAGGACTGGCGTGATGTGGTCTTGTCAGCCAGTCCCTGTTAGTAGGCAGGCTGCCCTGTTTTGTACCAGCTGAAGTTTCTGGACCATTTTCAAAGGCAGCCCCACGTATAACGCATTGCAGTAATCCAAACGAGAGGTTATGAGAGCATGGATCACTGTAGCTATGCTATCTCCATCCAGATAAGGGCGCAGTTGGTATATCAGCCTAAGCTGATCAAAGGTGCTCTTTGCTACTGAGTTCACCTGTGCCTCAAGTGACAGTTCTGGATCCAAGAGTACCCCCAAACTACTGACCTGATCCTTTAGGGAGAGTGCATCCCCGTCCAGGACAGGGCAAACATCCCCTCGCCGGACAGATGAACCACCCGCTAACAGTACCTCCGTCTTGTCTGGATGGAGTCTCAGTTTATTAGCTTTCATCCAGTCCATTACCGTGCCCAGTCAGACTCAAGGAGCAGACTCAATATAGCATCATATTCTTTTTGTGTAGGCCACCTTGGGCGTCATGATTCCAAGCCCCCCTGCCAGTACGAGACAATTGTCGTGTTTCCCAAGACTTCCCGCCCTCTTGGGAGACAATAATGAGGCCTGCTAAGTAATCCACAAAGCTTTATTCAAGCAATAAACATCTCTTCCCACCTGAAGGGAGTCTAATCTCTAGGAACTTTCCTCTAGGCAAAACTAGGCAAACTAAGCGAGACAATTGTCCTTTCAAGAAGAATGGAAAGCCCTTTCCCAAAATGCATTAACTTCAGAGAGGCTGGGTGTGAGGCAGCTTCTGAAGAGATGCCAGCTGGGCCAACTTTCTCTCACCTTCCTTTAGCTCCACCCTTTTTAGTCTGCGGCATACTCTAGGATCAGCTAACTTTTCCGCGCTCTCCCCCTCGGAAGAATATTGGCTTCCCACTGACTGTGTGTTGTTTACCCTTGAGGAGATAAGCTCTGGAGAGGGTTCATTCCCAACTGGTGAAGAGCCCGTGAGAGCTTTCTCCCCCACTGGTACAGGCTGGATTGTTTCTGGCGCAGACTCCTCTACTTCAGTCTGATTCTGATTGATCACCTGAAGCACCTTCTTCCAACCCAGGGGCAGCAGGGCTAGACATGGCAACGATAAAGACGTCTGCTGTGTAATCCACAAAGCTTTATTCAACAAACTTCTCTTCTCACCTAAAGGGTGTGTGAATTACCTAGGAGTAATGCTCTAAGCTTAATTTGACAAACAAAACTAGGCAATTGCCTTCAACTCAAGCAGGGCTGTTCACTGCCACTTTCCCAGACACTTTTCCTCAGGGAGGGTCTTTCTTGAGAAGCCTCTTGTGAGCTGCTACCAGAAGAGACTGCCTCCTACCTTCTTCCAACTCTGCCCTCTTGACTCTGTGGTGGACTCTGGAATCTGTCAACTCTGATGTCTCCTCCCCGTCAGACAGAGGCTGAGTTTCCAGGAAGGGATGGTCTTTGGGCCATCTACATTCTCACAGATAAGCTGCTGGGAAGATTCATCCTTGACTCCTGAAGAGTCTCAGAGAATCTCCTCCCTCACTTTCTGTGTTGGCTGGTAAATTTCTGGTCCTTCTTCAGATTCTGAGTCTGATTGACACCCCTCCTCCAACCCCTTCACACACACTAGGGAGAACAGGTCTGATCCTGTCATTGGGATCCTTTTGGACTGAAAGATTATATATATATATCTCCAATAAACAAAGTCAATTCAGAGTGAAGGCAAAGCTTCTTATATCAGTCATATTGGCAATTCCATAAAATCACATAATGAATGGAATGCCATACTAATTCTACATCATCAGCCTGATTTGGCTATGCGTCCACATCACTGAGGGCAATTAAAGTCTACTGAGAGTGAGGGGAATGCTTTCTCAATCAGTAAGATGTGATCCAGTGAACTAGAGCCCATGTAGGAAATAGGATGGTGTCACAATGCTATGTTGCTAGCCATATTTGGCTAAGTAACAACGGCACTGTGGATAAGTAAAGCTGATTGAGGGAAAGAGGAAGCGGGAGTGGAGCGGCCCGATTCGCCTCCGCCAAAGGCGGATCCGAATCAGATCGGGGGAGCTGTGGATCGAGGTGTTCGCCTCCATCTGGAGCTCCGAACGCAGGTAAGTGGGGGGATGGGGGCTCACCTGGTCCCTGCGCCAGCGCTGCAGTCTATGTGGCGATGGCGGCAGAGCCAGGGAAGGGGGCAGGGGTAAGGGGGGCTTACCAGTGTCCATCGCGGTCTGGTACAGGCTTCAACTGAGGCCCAGGCCTCAGTTGAAGCCTGCGCTGGACTGCGACGTAGGCAGGTAAGTGGGGGGGGGGGGGCTGACCTGGCTCTGCCGCCACCGCCGACGCAGTCTATGTGGCGATGGTAGCGGAGCCAGGTAAGGGGGGGCATTTTGTCCTCCCTTCCCCACTTACCTGCCTCCGCCGCCCGCTGCAGAGGCAAGTAAGTTGGGAAGGGAGGGCAAAATCTTGATCTGCGCCTCCGGATCTCGCTCCGCAGAGCGGAGTGAGGGAGGGTCAGATCGACCCGAAGCAGTTTTGGCCCAATCTGGAAGTTCCGTGCACAGCCCTACTGAAAATTACCAAAAGGAGCAACATTGTGAAAAGAAGTCAGCATTTTGAAGCTGCTGAAAATGTGAACTGCTGTGAGTATTGGCTCAATAGTTTAATGATGGCACTTCATAACGCCTTGTTTTATTCTGTTCATGTTTTCTTTTCTTTTCCTTTTCTTCCTGGCTGTTCTCGTTTAAGCTGATCCTAATGAGGAAACGATCTGTTCTGTACTGCAGAAAAGAAAGCTGGCTTCTCCTCTCCTGGGCTTGCACTTTGGAGATCTCGAACTCGGCAAGAGTCTTCAGTAATGAAGCAGAGCAGATTGTGGAAATGAGACATGACAGATTCAGGGTGCCTTTGACCCACGGCTAAAATATTTATTGTCTCCCTTCCTGTTCTACCCCACTCCTAGCACTCTGCGTGCATAACAATTTCGGAGCAACATGTGTAGAAAAAGCACTACGAAAAACAGATGCTCAAATCCACATCTCCTTGAAGGGAGTCATCAAAAACTCTAAGGAAGTTCTCCTGTAATTTCCAAAGTAGCTCAGGGCTGTACTTTAACAGTAGCATCAAACCTCTTTCAGACCAGGTACAAAATAAGGCAGGGCTCCTGCAGCTTTAACTGTTGCGATGAAGAGGGAATTTCACCAGGTGCTGCATGCCTACGAATGACACCTGCTGAACTTCCCTTTTCTATACAACCATTAAAGATACAGGAGCCCGGTCTTCCTTTCCATAGGGTCACCCTAAATATGAGGCTCTCCCGGCGCCCAGTGCTTTCCAAAGCAACGTAAGCCAAAGGCCAGGACTTTGCCCTAAAGGAGCTTACACAAGCTATTTTTTTTTAGGCAGAGGGAAGTAAACAGAGGGCAGGAAGGCAGAGTGGAGTGTCATGGGAAATGAATCCAACCAGATGTCGTTAATTTTGGTGACACAAAATGAAGGCTGCTCAAAATTATTGTTGGCCTTAGGTAAATGGCTTGACGTAGGCCTACATTAATAGGGAAGTTCAAGAACGGATTAAATTGGATCAAGGAAATGAATGCTGCACTTCTTAAACTACACTCTGACGTTAGCCTTCATCACACCTACCCATTTCCCTCGAATTATCCCATGGCGTATGAAACCTGTAAGTTGTCATTGTTGTTATTCGCATTACACCACCTGTGGAGGGAGAGGAAGGAAACTTCGAGCCGCCAAGATGATCTCTTTATGGGGAGGGTGGGGGTGACAAGGGAGAGACGCTCCCTCAGGGCCCCTCTGCTTTTTCTGTGTGCGTTTTTACTTGAGAGTATGCACACACACACACACACACACACACACATCACACACTAGCAAACGCAACTTGAAAAGGATCGCTTCTCGATCCTCCCAGAGTGCAGGGCACGGAATAACGGGCTCAAGTGACAGGAAGCCAGATTCCAGCTGGACATCAGGAAAAACTTCCTGACTGTTAGAGCAGTACAACAATGGAATCAGTTGCCTGGTGAGGTTGTGGGCTCTCCCACACTAGAGGCCTTCAAGAGGCAGCTGGACAAGCATCTGTCAGGGATGCTTTAGGGTGGATTCCTGCATTGAGCAGGGGGTTGGACTCGATGGCCTTGTGGGACCCTTCCAACTCTGCTATTCTATGATTCTATGATTAAGAGCTTACTATTTCTGTGACTGGCAAGGGATAGGATCGAGCTGTTAGCCTGTTTACTCGAAAGTAAGCGTCTTCCTGAAAGCTTCATCCCACGCACCTGCTTCTCTCGGATTATCCCTGTAGCGCTAAGCTTTCACGGTTATTGCTGTTTTTGCTACCAGGTAACAGCGATCTTTTGCATACCAGGAAGTGACTTTAAGGGGGGAAATGTAAAAAATCATTAAAAAAATCAACAGATGACCCAATTCCATTCTAATTTGCTATGCTTAAAGCTCTCCCTAATATCTATCACTGTGCCAATTTTGGTGTCTTTATCTTTAAAGCTTACGCAGATGTAAGCATTTCTTTAAAATCCTGCTCCTGCGCCCCAGCGGCGGCTCGGAAGATACGCTCAAAAAGTAGGGGCTAAATACAGCGAATCTTTTGGCTTTATAGCACAATTAAGGCAGGATGCCTGGGAGTACTTCACAATCAAAGCAGATTATGTGGAAAACTTTGGAGTCCTTTGCACGCAGTTAACAGTGATTGCCCAGTATAACACTGGTGTGATGAAGCTCGTAATGTCAAAAATCCCAGCAAATGTGCAGAGAAGAAGACAGGGCTGGACAGGGTGCTTCTCGCTCTCTCTGTTGCACATGAAGGAAAGGAAACAGGTGCCGGGTGTCAACCCTGACTCATTTTCCTAGGGCTGCTTTTATAGTTATATGCAGATAAGGAGAGATCAAATGTCTCTTCTGGTTTGTGTGCATGATCAGACCAGGACTGGGAAAGGACACACCTTAGGGTGGAACGTGACGTTATGCTGGTTGCAGGATTGCCACGGTGTTCCATTTGTCCTGCTCTTCTGCTTCATAAGGGATGCCAGGGCCAAACTTAGGGGCAGGCAGCTCAGGTAATCTCCCGGAGCACCAGCCTCAAGGGTGGGGACACAGCTGTCATGGACGATCTTCTCACGTATCCACTCAACAGAGCGAACAAATTGCAGAAACGGTTTCGTCTTCACTTGTTAAGCTGACAAACTGAGCTGGGAGACCAATGTGGCATTAACATTCTCTCCTTCTCCTAGGGAAAAAAAAGTGTACAACGTCAATGGCCGTTCAACAAGCGATGTGTGTATGTGTGAGTGACTGTGATCAGGTCTGGGCAGGCAAATGTATTGCCTTATATATATCAGGGATAAATGCCGCATGCAAATTGTGCAACGTGAAATGAGCTACAAAGGCAATAAAAAACACACACACTATCTTGACTTGTGCAGACTATCTGCACATTAGTACTTTATTGCTCAGTATCATACTTATTCTGCAGGTCCCCAGAAAAGCAGGGGGGGCAACAGCCACTCCCCCCTCCACTCGCCTGCCCAGCAACCCGCAGGAATGATCTGACTCGTGTCAGCAAGCAGCCCAGCCTCCTCTCTGGGCTCTCACCTGCTCCCTCCCAGCTGCTCCCCCCCATTCCCAGCTGTGTTTATATATCCTTAGCCCACAAAGTTCTTCTCATAGCTCAGAACTCTCCAGCATACAAAGTTCTTCTCATAGCTCAGAACCTCCATCATATCATAGCTCAGAACCTTCTTGCCACGCATTGCCACACATCGCAGTAGCATATAGATAAGGTTTTCAAAAATTGAACAAAAGGCGGGGCGTGGAGTGGGTGGTTTGTGTGATTCCAAAGATGCTCCTCGCTTGGGAAAATATATGTGATATTACATCAACACATTGTGCATTTCACTCTCCACCCTTCCCCTGTGGCAGCCCGAAAGGTGGAATGGACCAAAGGATTGCACAATGTAATGTGTTTCCCTTACTAAATGTTAGAGAGAATTAGAGACACGCCCACCACTGATGTCCTGAGCAAAAGATCCTAATGTAGGCTGAACAGCACCATCCATGCACAAGATGAAGGTATCAGGTGAACTCCAAGTTTTGCAGAAGTACAAAATGTCTTTAGGGGAGAAAAAAAAGGGAGAAATTGAACATAAGAGTAATGCATGTGGAAAGGATCAATTTAGGTGATTTGTACATGCTGACAATTTCTTAACTCTCTCCAGGAAGGAAAGGTGATTCCAGAAGATCTCGACGTTTGCATTGACAGCTCAACGGAGATGTCATTTCTCACCGTTCAGCTACGCTTGGTGAAGTGTGTAATACATTCGACTGGATTTCAAAGGAAGAGAAGGAATGAGAGAAGTCCAGGATTGTTATTCTGATTGACAGGCAGGGCAGCGTTAGGTTGAAAGATCCTCTTTGCTTTTCAAAGGCAAGGGTAAGTAGGATACCCAGAGTTTTAAAATACATAGAAACTGCCTTGGTGGATCAGAACAAGACATGACTGGACAGGCTGAAGCAGTGAAGGGTGGTGAATTGCAACATAAGAAGAGGCCTGCTGGATCAGACCAAGGGTCCATCTAGTCCAGCACTCTGTTCACACAGTGGCCAACCAGTTGTCAACCAGGGATCCACAAGCAGGATATGGTGCAACAGCACCCATTTATTTATTTGTTTATTGCATTCCTCTACCGCCCAATAGCCAAAGTTCTCTGGGCAGTTCACAAAAGTTAAAACCCAGTGTTCCCCAGCAACTGGTGTATACTGCCTCTGATACTGGTGGTCGCACATAGCCATCAAGACTAGAAGCCATGGATAGCCTTCTCCTCCAGGAATTTATCCAACCCCCTTTTAAAGCCCTCCAAATTGGTGGCCATCACTACATCTTGTGGTGGTGAATTCCATAGTTCAGCTCTGCCCTGTGTGAAGAAGTTCTTCCTTTTATTTGTCCTGAATCTCCCACCCATCAGCTTCATGGGAATTGACCCCACTGGGCCCTAGTATTATGGGAGAGGGAGAAAAATGTCAGGCACAGACAGGCATAGAGACAGAAATGCTTTTGGCTCTTATAAATGAAGCCCAGTTGCCTTTATTGAGAGGAGTTCATTCAGAGAATAGGAAAATGAAGCAAAGATCAGCTATTTCTTGGAGATATAATCACAGCCACCACTTTTTAGGTTATATATTAAAATTACACATATGTGAGCTTGCAGGAAACAACAATTGAGTTGAACATTTCTGGCCCCTGGGTGTGAGATTTCACACCGCAGCCCTATATGTTCAGAATCATCTCCTTCCATATCAGCCTGGAGGCTCTTCTTGTATAGATAATGAAGAAGAAGAAGAAGAAGAAGAAGAAGAAGAAGAAGAAGAAGAAGAAGAAGAAGAAGAAGAAGAAGAAGAAGAAGATGATGATGATGATGACATTTACATCCTGGCTTTTTTCCTCTTGCGAAGACCCCAAGGCAACTTACCTGACCCTCCTCTCTATTTCATCATCACAACAAGCCTGTGAGGTAGTTTGGACTGGTTTTGATTGGTTGATGGGAACAACAGACAGGGCCCTTTTGATTGTGGCCCCCAGGTCGCAGAGTTGGAAAAAGTGCAGAAAAGGACAACTAAAATAACCAAAGGGTTGGAGCATCTCTGCTAGAGTGGAAGGACACAACAGCTGGGATTGTTTAGCTTGGAGGAAAAGTAAGTTAAGAGAGAGGTGTACAAGGTCTTGCATGGGGTAGAGAAAGTGGAGTGAGAGATATTCCCCTCTTCTCTCATAATAGTATAATCCTGGGTCATCCCATATTGTTGACTGGTAGGCAATTCAGGATAGATAAAAAAAAAGGAAGGAATTCTTCACACAGCACATAACTAAGCTATGGAATTTGCTACCAGAAGCCACCAATTTGGATGGCTTTAAGAGGGATTAGATCAATCCATTGAAGATAAGGCTAAAAGTGGCTGCTCGTCCTGATGACTATTTATTTATTTATTTATTTATTTATTTTATTTAAAACATTTATATCCCACCCTATATCATTAAGATCTCAGAGCGGTGTACAGATAAAAGCATACACTATCCAACAATAAATATACACAGTTAAAAACAAATTAAACCATAAACCAAGTTAAAACAATATATAATTTATATTATATATTTTGTTACCTCCAGTATTAGAATCATAGAACTATAGAATAGCAGAGTTGGAAGGGGCCTATAAGGCCATCGAGTCCAACCCCCTGCTCATTACAGGAATCCACCCTAAAGCATCCCTGAAAGTCCTCACATTTACCAGAAAGGATGCAAAATTGTGCTTCGAGCAGCTTGCTCTCCTTTCGAAGCAAATTCTGGCTTTGCTTTTGTAGTTTTTTGGTCTCGTATCATAATGCAACTCCCCCTTAGGACATTGCGCAATATGTATTAACATCAGCACTTTTTTTTCCCCCCTGGCGTTGACCTCGGGTGAATGCTGTGGAGAGTTTCTTATGCAATCTGGACACTATTCATAATGCATGAGACATCTTCAAAACGCAGCCCTGGCCCCAAAGGGTTCTTAATGCCTCCCCTCTCTTCCCCCGCCCTTTCTATCCAAGGCCTTCTCTCGGCCAAATTTAGCCTTTCGAGAGTCTTTGCCGTGGCTAGGGTTGCCATATTCTGAATCCACAAAACCGAGACAATTTTTTTTGGGGTGGTGGTGGTAGGATTTTTTTTTTAAAAAACTGAGCAATATATAAAGGTCTAGGGAAAGCCCAATTTTTCAATTAAAACATCAACAACTGTAAAAACCAGACATCTTAAATTCACTGCAACTTCCTTCCAATGAACAAGTTTGAGGCTTGCAATCCAAATCCAAGGAGGTGGATTTTTGAAGGGCAATTTTTGGGGGAGTGACTTTCCTTTCCTTTCTCCCCTCTCTCCTTTCCTCTTCTTCACCCCCTCGTCTCCCAATCGCTCCCTCCTTCCTGTCCCCCACAAAACTCTTTCTTCCCCCACAAATAACCCAGCAGCTCCGCCCCGCACTTATCAGGCGCCTGATTGATGCATCTTTTTCTCTGCTGCTGCCGCTCCACTGATCAGGCTCAAGGCACCATTTTGGAGGTCAGAATTTCTCCGGTCAGCTGGACCAGGAATCTGGGATTCTTGCCCAGCCGGTCGGGACATTTCAGAATCTCCTAGAAATCGGGACATTTCCGGTTTTTCCAGGACGTATGGCAACCCTAGCTGTGGTGCCCTTCCTGTGTTGAAGACGCCTGGTGGAATGCATTTCTTACATGAGTCATAGCCTTATTTCCAATGTGTCTGCGCTTGACAGGGCTGTAATTGGACATGACGCTTCATATTAATGCCCAGCCCCACTCAGAGTATAGGGCAGGGGTGTTGATTGAATCTCTTTCACCCTGAGGGCTGAATCTGTGGCGCTCTCATGGGCAGCATTGCAGGGCTGGGTGGGGGAAAGGGGACAGGGTCACAAGCAAAATACAACTAAATAAATACCAGCATATTCATCACAACAGTTAAAGCTGCAGGGGTTATGCTAGAGTGATGAGATACAAAAGAGGGCAGGTCTCCTGCAGCTTTAACTGCTGTGATGAAGAGGGAATTTCACCAGGTACTGCATGCGTACAAGTGACACCTGCTGACAGTCTCTTTTCTATGCAACTATTAAAGATACAGGAGCCCAGTCCTCCTTTTCATAGGGTCACCCTAGTTAAGGTTCATTCCCTCATTGAGTTCCATTTCTTCAAAGTGGAAACTTTACTTTCTGCTTTGGGGGAAGAGGGTATAAAAGAGTGAGAGAGCCATCCAGACGACAACCAGGGCCAGAGAAAGACCAGCGCTTATGGAAGGAGCAGACAGAAGTGGCTTAGGGTAAAAGAACTTGGGTTCTTGCAACTTGCCTTTGTATCACTGAGCTCTATTGACTAAATACCTTCATTGTAATTTCCTTGGTTTACTTTAGTAGTAAACTGTTGTGTTAAGCCACAAGTGTCTTTTGTGTTACTCACCCTCCGTCTACAGCCTAAATCCCATGTTACCAGGAAGGGAAAGGCAAGAATTATTTTATTTTATTTATTTATTTATTTATTTATTTATTTATTACATTTTTATACCGCCCAATAGCGGAAGGTACATGGGACTCTTAAGGAGGTAAAGATCCTAAAAGAGTTGCTCAGGGAGTCCAGGTCATAGAAGGAACCCTGACACACCCTCAACAGGCCTCTCCCTCAGTGAGTCTATCATCTCACCAACAGGGCCGGCGCTGCCATAGAGGCAGCTCAGGCGGCGGCCTAGAGCGCCAAGCAAAGGAGGGCGCCGAACGGCGCACCCGGAAGCTGCTCTCCTAGAGCGGCTTCTGGGCGCGCTGTTCCAAAGCCACCGCCCCGACCGCCCCCCAACCCCAGCATCCTGGCTTCGAAGCCAGAGCCCGGCCGGAAGCCGCTCCTGGCTTTGAAGCCAGGACACTGGGGTTGGGGGGCAGCGGCTTCAGAACGGCATGCCCGGAAGCCACTTCCGAGTGCGCAGCTTCGAAGCCTCCGCCCCGCCCCCCAACCCCAGAGTCCTGGCTTCGAAGGCAGGAGCAGGGGCAGGGGGCAGGGCGGAGGCTTCAGTATGGAACGCCTGCCTAGGGCGCAAAATAGTCTGGCGCCGGCCCTGCTCACCAACATTGTCACCAGCTGCTATTGCTCCTCATTCCTCTTTCTCACCGTTGCTACTACTTGCTTGCTTGACAGGCACAGACAGTGAGCAAGGCAGTGGCATCTCCTGCTCCTCCTTCCTTCTCACCACCACTGTTATATGGGTCTGAGTGAGAGACAGGTGAACAAGCAGGTTGCCATGGTGAAGAAGATGAGTGAGTTCAGAGGGCTTTTGCAAGTGGCCCTTTCCCTGGGATATAGGCCCTTGGCAAGTGTCCAGCTATACCAACCTTTAATGCCAGCCTGGATCCTAACGATGACCAGTTTGCTACTTGATCAATCTAACATGCTTATTATGGGAGATTAAACTCAATTTTGAATGTACACTTAAATAGAGATACCATAAGAACATCAGAAGTGCCCTGATGCTGGATCAGACCAAGGGTCGATCTAGTCCAGCACTCTGTTCGCCCAATGGCCAACCAGCCAATGGCCAGGGATGAACAAGCAGGACATGGTGCAACAGCACCCTCCCACCCATGTTCCCCAGCAACTGGTGCACACAGGCTTACTCTCTCGGATACTGGAGATAGCACACAACCATCAGGGCTGGTAGCCATGAATTTATTTATTTATTTATTTATTTATTTATTTATTTATTTATTTTATTTAAAACATTTATATCCCGCCCTATATCAATAAGATCTCAGGGCAGCGTACAGATAAAAGCATACAGTATAAAACAGTAAATATACACATGGATAGCCTTCTCCTCCAGGAACTTATCCAACCCCCTTTTAAAGCCATCCAAATTGGTGGCCATCACTACATCTTGCGGTAGTGAGTTCCGTAATTTAACTCAGGCTAACCATATCAGCCTGAGCATCCTTCTCTATGGCAGAGGAAGTCCAACGCTCTCTCGTGGAAAAGCCCAGGGCCCAAAAAGGTTCTACCCATCACTTTTCCTACTAGGAAGCAACGTTGCCTTCAAAACTCACAAAGATGTGGACCGAGAGTTACCCAAGTGCTTCTTTCCAGGTGTAATTGGGAATGCAAAGCGTTAACAACCTCGGTCAAGCCCTGTGTTGATTAAATGAATACCGCAGGAGGAATGGAAATGCAGTCTTGTGGGGGTTGATTCCTCCGACGATGTGAGCAATCCAGCAGTGATAATTGTTATGTTTAAGAAGTGTGAAATTAGATTGTGATATTCAGACCTGAAATGGAGCATCTCAGGTAGAGGCTTGCAAGAGAACAGAGAAATGGGAAGAGATGCATGTAAGAGGGATAATACCAATTCATTTGATTACTTCCCCCCAGGTCTTCTTATCAGCCATAACACTTTGAAAAAGTGGTTTGGGGCTCCAGATCCACGAAGGTCCCCACCTTGACTGCATCACCTGTAGATGATGCACCTAGGACAGCAACATGCATCTTGTTGTTGTCGAACTCCAGGCCCTCCTTCTACTGTCTTGATGGCTCCAGATGACTCTGTACATGGCTCCCAAAGGCTCATGTTTTCCTACGTACACAAGAAAGGCTCTGCAAGGTCAGAGCAAAGGTTCAGCTAGTCCAGGATCCTGTAGGGATTTATAGCTAGGCCAGAATGTGGGGAGCAAGTGTGATGTATAGGGCTGGAACCAAGCTTGAGCCTTGAAGCAGATGATCCTCCTTGAGTATGCAGCTGGAGTAAGGACCTCAATGGGAGCAGTTAACCAGCCAAGGCCTGGAATGAGACGGGGAGCTTATGTTCATGCTGTCCTCTACCTCTCTTCCTGGTTCAGCAGTTGCAGCTGAACTGGCTGCAGCTGGGTCTTTTCCCTTCCTCCTGAGTAGACCCTGGGCAAAAGGGTGGGGTGCCCAGACAACAACTCCTAGTATCTCATCTGATCCATCCCTGCCCATCCTCTGGAGAGCTGTGGGATGAGGAAAGAAAGTTGGTAATCAAGGCAGGACTTGGGATGGTGTTGAAGGAGACCTCAGGTGAGGCATCATCTGTGGGATTGGTATTTATGGTGGAATCCCAATCCTCCTCCTCCAAAGAGGTCCTAGATCTTCTGGGAACCTGACGCCCCCTTTCGCCCTCCAGTCTGCAACCTTGAGTTCATCAAAGTGTGGAATTGCCACACGGAATCCAGCACTGGTCCAGGTTTAAGCCTTTGCTGATTTACACACAGATCAAACTATTTGACTTCCTCTACCTTACCCCCATCTACACTTGTTAGCCAGTAAGCCCTGTCACAGTGAGAGCCCAGCATCATTGTGCATGGTGAGGTCTGGTTAACAGAAGGACAACTTTAGATCTGGTTCAGTCTGAGGTCTTGGAGCAAGTTAGGTTTCTTAAAGAGGCAAGAACAGAGCATCACTACAGAGTCCCTCGAGTGATGCCAGAGAAGCTGGCATGCATGTTGCTCCAACAAGCAGCCATCCTGACTGAGCCTTAAGTATGATTTTGGCTGCTGATTAGGCCCTTCTCCATAATAACTAAGGCCCTCTCTCCTCATGAGTCTAACATGTTTCATCAGCCTTGGGCTGAAAACAGAGTGGAAGAAGCTCCAGCCTAGTGATATCTTCATAGCTGGAGTCCTCATAATCAGAAGATGACAATGTGACCTCCTCCAGATCCAGAAGATTGGTCCCTGAGGCCTTCCTGGGGAACTAGGACCCAAGAAGCTAGAAATCTCATCATGCCTCTCTGTAGCTGAGCTTTCTCCCTGCTCTGTTTACTCAAAGGCCTCGTCTCTGAGGACGAGGGGTCCAGATGCTGGACATAATGGCAGGATAATCAAGTACTTTTTACAGGGGAAGCTTCCTTGTCATGGGGGAGGGATTTTGAGTCACAAAAGTTGCCAGGGGTGGGAAACACGTGAGCCGTGTTTCCACCAGGACAGCAAAGAACACCCTCCGCTCCCTCAGCCTTATAAGTAAAACATGCTGCAAACAGGAGACGTGGTTCCAAGGAGTCGCCTGTCACTGTCACTCTCACTGAAAGCCAAAGAGCCCCTTCACTTGTGTCAGCTATCTGTCCCCCAGCAGGCAGAGTCTCAAAAGACATTGTGCTGCAGCCGACGTGTCATGGAATACGGTGTCATGGAATATGACTTTGCTTTTGTGGGGGATGGTGTAGGGTGGTTTGCATTAGCCTAGCGTGACCCTATGAAAAGGAGGACAGGGCTCCTGTATCTTTAACAGTTGCATAGAAAAGGGAGTTTCAGGGAGGAAGCAGCAGCCAGGCCCCTCTCCACCGTGCCTGGGTCCAGCTCCAGCTGAGAGCCCCCTCCCTCCTGCTACCAACTGTCTCTGCAGAGGCCACCAGTGAGGGAGGAAGCAGCAGCCAGGCACCTCTCCACCGTGCCTGGGTCCAGCTCCAGCTGAGAGCCCCCTCCCTCCTGCTACCAACTGTCTCTGCAGAGGCCGCCAGTGAGGGAGGAAGCAGCAGCCAGGCACCTCTCCACCGTGCCTGGGTCCAGCTCCAGCTGAGAGCCCCCTCCCTCCTGCTACCAACTGTCTCTGCAGAGGCCGCCAGTGAGGGAGGAAGCAGCAGCCAGGCACCTCTCCATCGGGCCTGGGTCCAGCTCCAGCTGAGAGCCCCCTCCCTCCTGCTGGCAACTGTCTCTGCAGAGGCCACCAGTGAGGGAGGAAGCAGCAGCCAGGCCCCTCTCCACCGTGCCTGGGTCCAGCTCCAGCTGAGAGCCCCCTCCCTCCTGCTGTCAACTGTAACTGCTGAACTTTCCAACTAAGATTGTAGTGCCTGAATTTGCTTTCCTTTCCCCCCTCCTCCCTCCCAATCCCCTTTCCTTTTGTGTCATGTCTTTTAGATTGTAAGCCTGTGGGCAGGGACTGTCAAGAAATACTTTTGTAAGCCGCCGTGAGAGCCTTTTCTGGCTGAATGGCGGCATAAAAATCCTTAAATAAATAAATAAATGTCGCACCTGGTGAAATTCCCTCTTCATCACAACAGTTCAAGCTGCAGGTGCCCTGCCCTCTTTTAAATCTGGTCACAATATAGCTGCAGTATAGCTCCTGTAGCTTTAACTGTTGTGATGAAAAGGAAATTTCACCAGGTTCTCCATATATACAAATGACACCTGCTGAAATTCCCTTTTCTATGCAACTGTTAAAGATACAGGAGCCCTGTCCTCCTTTTCGTATGGTCACCCTACCTGTAGAGAGGGGAAGAAAGATCTCTGTGTGAGGGGAAATGGCAGGAGTTTCACAAGGACAAAAGGTTAAAACTCAGGACGTATAGGCCCTGACATCTTGCTGCATGTCTAGGCTTATCACTGTCTAGGCTATCAATGGCTACTAGCCATCATTTCACTAAGGGTGCAAGAGGAATGTAGTCTTCAAATATCTGAATGGCTGTTGTCCAGAAGTTGGAGCAGACTTGTACTCTGTTGCTTTAGAGCCCTTACAGCTCAGGTCCAGATTATCTCAAAAGGCTGTATTCTCCTGTATGTGACTGCCTGTGCTTTGAGATCTTCCGGGGAGGCCTTTCTCTCAGTGACACTAACATCCCAGGCATGCCTGATGGGTATGCGGGACAGGGCCTTCTTGGTGGCTGCTCCAAGGCTCTGGAACTCCCTTCCCAGGGAGGCTAGGCTGGCTCCCTCTGTGCTACAACGGAGGCAGGCAAATACTTTTTTGTTTCAGCAGGCTTTTGGAGGTACTCTGGACCTGTGTTAATGTATTGGATCCCCTCCCACTTTTTGATCTGTTACTGTTTTTTATTTTTTTTAACATGTTTTTAATTTCACTGTAGGTTTAATTCTATTTTAACTTTTGTAAATTTATATTTATATGTTTTAGTTGTACATGTTTTAATTTTGTAAAGCGCCTTGAGTCCCAGTACTGGGGAAAAGGTGGGATATAAATAAATATACTAATAATAACGGACAGGGCTAGAACCAATAGTTGGAATTTGCAGGGAGGCATAGAATCAGAGAATAGTAGAGCAGATTTCAGCTAAATGTTAGGAGAATCTTTCTAACAGGGAGAGGTGCTCAGCTTTGGGAGGGTGCGTGTTCTCTTTCACAGGGTGAACAGCTCCCACTAACTACCTTGCTCCAGCTGCATGCTCAGGACAGGATGATCTCTTTTGCACTTTCAGATCTATAGGTGAAGCGAAGTTCTGTTCTTCGCATTTTGCACTTCCCCGAGGTTTTCAATGGAGTTTTGCAATCAAAGAAGCGCGCGAAAATGCTTAACTTCAGGGGAAATTGCACACCTGCCTACGGGTGAAAATAATGTTTGAAATGCACCGTGTTAGGAAAATTGTTTGCGAAATGGATATATCAGGCAAAATTGCATGCAATTTAGGAAAAATACGCACAACGCAAGTATGCATTTTCATGCAAGCTTTGAAAAAAATCATACTGTTAGTACAATTAGAAAGCAAAAAGGACAGAAGCTCTCAATAAATAGTTGTTAAAGAATATTATCAGAAACTTTATATATAAAAAAGACATTAGTAAAGAAATCATTGCGAAGTTCTAGTCTAAATTAAATTTACCTAAAGTTTCCAATGAAAAACTTGGAAAACTTGAAGAACCAGCTAGAATGGAAGAGCTTAAGAAAGCAATTAATCTGCTTCCTAGTAATAAAACATCCAGGCGAGATAGCGTTTCAGCTGAATATTATAAAAAGTTTTTCAATGTACTTAGTCACCTATTATTAAACACTATAAAGTATATTATGAAACATCAAAAGATCCCCAAAACACCTTGGATAGGTCCTTTAGTATTCTGACTGGTTCTGACTGAAACCTGGAGTGGATTTATTGCCCCACTGACATCGGAGCCATTAAGAACATAAGAAGAGCCCTGCTGGATCAGACCAAGGGTCCATCTAGTCCAGCACTCTGTTCACACAGTGGCTAACCAGCTGTCGACCAGGGACCAACAAAGCAGGACATGGTGCAACAGCACCCTCCTGCCCATGTTCCCCAGTAACTGGTGCACTCAGGCTTATTGCCTTGAATACTGGAGATAGCACACAACCATCGATGGCCTTATAGGCCTCTTCCAACTCTACTATTCTATGATCAGGGCTAGTAGCCATTGATAGCCTTTGTCTCCAGGAATTTATCCAACCCCCTTTTAAAGCCATCCAGATTGGTGGCCATCATTTCATCTTATGGTAGTGAGTTCCATAATTTAACTATGCGCTGTGTGAAGAAGTCCTTCCTTTTATTTGTCCTGAATCTCCCACCAATCAGCTTCATGGGATGATCCCGGGTTCTAGTATTTTGAGAGAGGGAGAAAAATGTCTCCCTATCCACAGCCTCCTTTTTTCCAAGCTAAACAATCCCTGTTGATGTAACCTTCCCTCGTAGGGGAGATGCTCCAGACCCTTCATAATTTCAGTTGCCCCTTTCTGCACTTTTCCCAGCTCTATAATATCCTTTTTTTAGGTGTGGTGACCGCCAGAACTGTACACGTCACTGGTACCTGTACACAGAACTGGTACCTGTCCATGGTGCTGAAGTGCTTCTTCGTAGCTGTTCTTAGCCTCTACTGCGGCTTTCTCCAACAAGGGCCTTGTAGATGTGCTAAGCTATAACTCCCTCCATCCACAGCCAGCATCTGGAATTGGGCCAGCATTTATTTATTTATTTTGGGGGGTTCCAATTCCAGATCCTGATTTTAATCCCTAAAGCCCTAAATCAGAGGTAGGCAACCAGGCACCTTCCATATGTTTTGGACCACAGCCCTATAATCCTTGGCCAATGGCCATGCTGACTGGGGATTATGAGGGTTGGAGTCCAAAATATCTCATGGGCACCAGGTTATAAAAGCAGACTTTAAATAACCAAAGGATTCCATGTCAATCACTTTTGGAGAACTGGTGAGGAATTTACTGTTCACGAGGACAAGCAACTTTCCTTGCCAGTGCTCTTTGCCCAGACCAACAAAGAAAACAATCTCATCCTCCATTTATTCAGCAGATGCCCAACTTCGCCACGATGCATTTGCGAGAAAGAAAAATACAATGCGATTGACGCTGTAGAGACGGATTGGCGTGGCATTTACAAATCACACTGACCTTTCCAGAAAAGAGCATTTGTACCACTTCTCGTTCCCTTGCTGTTTTATTTCAGGGAATAACACTGCCTGTCATAGTGCTGATTGCGTTCCTAGGTTAGGAACTACAACACTAATTCCATCCTGCAAGGTGAGAGAGTTCTCCCAAAATCAGTGGAACGGAGCTGGTGAAATTCCTTCTTGTTCTTCTACTTTTTTAAAAATAGATTTTTCTTTTATGGCTATAGAAGCAAGCTTAAAAGGAAACATTCTGAGTATAATGAATACAGTGTTCATTCCAGGTGTACAGAGAGGTTGGCTGAGACAACATTGCTGGAATGAAAAAAATTGCCTATCTGACTTCTTTGCTCAGTTTCTCCCCTCTCTCTTTTCTCCACTATCTCATCTAAAATGCTAGTACAAGGTAGCTTGTACGGAATGCCTCTTCCGACATGAACCTACCCGTACACTGCACTCAACATCTAAGGTCCTCCTCTGAGTGCCTACTCCGAGGGAAGCTCAGAGGATGGCAACAAGGGAGAGGGCCTTCTCAGTGGTGGCCCCCCCAATTATGGAATGATCTCCCCAGTGAGACTCGCCTGGCACCAACATTGTTATCTTTTTGGTGCCAGGTCAAGACTTTTCTCTTCTCCCAGGCATTTAACAGCATTTAACAACATATACTAAGTTTGTTTGTTTTTTAATGGACCCCAAAACTGTAGTTGTTAAATGGATAGTGTTGTTTTTTTATTTTTGATGTTTTTAAATTTTGTATACTTTTTAATGTTCACTGGTTTTAACTTTTGTAAACCACCCAGAGAGCTTCGGCTATGGGGTGGTATATAAATTTAATAAATAAATAAATAAATAAATAAATAAATAAATAAATTGTATCTGTATTTGCAATGCTTGTGTCTATATTTTTTAAAACTGGGACAGGGAACGGGCAAGATGGTGTGCACAGTAGCTGGGTTAGGAGCAGATCTGCAGGGAACACCAACTACTGATGAAAGAACTGCTGCTCAGCCTCCTACATCTTTGAAAATACTAATGAAGAGTTTCGTCCGGCTTGCCTGGAATCCCCAGAGCAGCACACAGAACTGCCCTGTTGGAGCCTCATTTTGCAGCATCATAGCCAGGCAGTTCAGTCGAAGGCAAAATGCCCTTTTGTACGTCTCCGTGGAACATCCAGAAATGTGTTCTTCTCTGTGTCTCAATGCTCAGGACCACTTTTGCCTTTGCATGCTTCTATTTTTGTTGCTGTGAAATGGCTCTGCTGCACGCTGCTCTTTGGTGGTTTTATCCTGGTTGTGCTTTTTATACCGTATTTTGTATTTGTGTTTTTAACCTGTTGGTTGTTTTATTATGGTTTTAATTTTTGTGAACCGCCCAGAGAGCTTCGGCTATTGGGCGGTATAAAAATGCAATAAATAAATAAATAGAAAGCATGGTTTCCATAGGTCTATCTGAGTACTATTAAATCTGGATTGAACCCTAGGAGAACAGGAATAAATTAGGAAAAAGATCAACAACTACAAATTTTTTTTTAAAAAAAACAACACCTAAGAAAACTTAAAAATAATAATAATGAAGTAATTGCAGCATTAGCAAAAGAAAATCTGAAATAAGTTTAAAGCTAAACTGTGGACTGCATGATGATCTTAAATGTAATAAAGAAATGAAAGAATTGATAACGAACCTGCTGACAGCTGCGAGGTTGATAGTAACTAGGAATTGGAAAATTACAGGAGATTATTGTATTGAAGAATGGTATAAAGAAGTGTGGGACATTGCTATAAACGATAAATTGACATGTAATATAAAAATGAAAAGAGGCATAGTAAAAACGAATGATTTTGAGAGTATATGGAAAAAGTTCCTGGAGTTTGTATTTTCTAAAGGAAGGGGGGATCCACCAACAGATGAAACTATGAGTTTTTGGAAACAAGAATGAGATCCCGAGGTGGGGGGAGCACTGTTATGTTTATTATATTATGTTTAATAGGTTAACATTGAATATATGATAGTAAGGTATTATAATATCTTGTATTAAATGATTTTGATTTGTGTTTGTTGTTTCAATAATAAAAATATTAAAAAAATAAAAATAAACTGTGGACTCATCTACATGAAGCAGAATATTCCACTATGAAAGTGGTATGAAAGCAGTATATAAAAGGCAGGAGCGACAGGACTGCTTTATAGCGGCACTGAAGTCCACTGACAAGTGTTGGGGCCCATGGCGCATCTACACCAAGCAGGATATAACGCTATGAAAGTGATATGAAAGCAGTATATGGCATGTGTCAATGGGCCCCAACAGTTGTCATTGCACTTCAATACCACTTTAAAGCAGCAGTGTGGCTCCTGCCTTTTATATACCGCTTTCCTACCACTTTCATAGTGGAATATCTGCTTGGTGTAGATGAGCCCTGTGTCAGCAGCATTTTCACTTTGGGTGTCCTTTCACACCACAGAATTAGGAAAGGTTATAGATGCAGAATCAATCATGTGGTTTTATAAGAACATACATCTGCTGTCAATGAGGTCCTAATTCTGCTCTCTTATGCAGCTGTTGGTCAACGCATAGCATCTGCTTCCCGCATGTTATATAGCACATTCTCCGCGCTACGCTGCCGAAGGACTTTGTTGGTTAGATGTTTCCCCTGTGCTGTGCATTTGGTTTGTGCACATGGTTTTAAAACGCCAGCCGACTTTTCATGCTTGGTCAATCTCTGATGGGTAAAGGGGACGGGCAGGTCACCCCCAGCTCCTAAAGCCTTTCCAACCAATAACAGCAATAATAATAATAATCTGTTTTAGGTTTCGCATGCCCCAGGCACGGAGAACAATCTGCTCTCAGAAGAGGAAGTGGCAACGGTTTCGCTCAGAAGGACTTTCTCTCAGCCAAGGTTGGAATGACTCTGATTTCCCCCCCTTTAAAAATATGAAAATGGAAACTTTCAGGGAGCTCAGTTCTGCACCCACACTTCCAAGGGTAATCACGGAACCACAAAATTATGCAGGATTCGCCCAAAGTAGCCACAAACCAAGGCCTTTCAAAGGAGTGTTCTTGGCAAATTCTGAAATTTGATCTTAGGTGGAAGTAAACCAAGGATTCATTGATTCATTTCTTATTGTTGATTGTTAAAATTGTTTGAGTGTGCGTGTGTGTGTGTGTGTGGGCGCGCGCACGCTGTCTGTTTATATGTTTGTATGTAAACTGTTTTTACATTATGCACAATTCCTGTATTATGAGGAGAGACTGAAAGAACTGGGCAAGTTATAAGGAGAGACTGAAAGAACTGAGCATGTTTAGCCTTGAGAAGAGAAGGCTGAGGGGAGACATGATAGCACTCTTCAAGGGCTTGAAAGGTTAGGGGGCCAGGATCTCTTCTCAATCCTTCCAGAATGCAGGACATGGAATGACGCACTCAAGTTACAGGAAGTGAGATTTTGGCTGGACATCAAGAAAAACTTCCTGACTGTTAGAGCAGTACGACAATGGAACCAGTTTCCTAAGGAAGGTTGTGGGCTCTGCCACCCTAGAGGCCTTCAAGAGGCAGCTGGACAACCATATGTCAGGGATGCTTTAGGGTGGATTCCTGCATTGAGCAGGGGGTTGGACTCGATGGCCTTAGAGGCCCCTTCCAACTCTACTATTCTATGATATTATTTAGCTTTTTAATCTCTGGAAAGTACCCAGAGAGCTTTGGCTATTGAAATGTAAGAAATGAAATCAAACGATCTATTTCAAGAACCTTTCAGAATTCTCCTGCAGATGTCTTATTATTAAAATTTAAAGAAACCAATCCTTTAAAAAAATGTTTTTAATACAGACCAGAAGCCTTCTAGGTCCATTGGAACAGGAAGATTTTCAAGACTATGACTGGCCTCCTGTCAGATTAACCTTTTAATCAGTATTAAGAAACATGTTGGAAGCAAAACTGCAAAGGGTAATAGTTTAATTTATAACCCTGCATTTTTACAAATAAGAGGTGGTGTCCTTTGGTTGTGTCGCCACACACTTTTCCAAAGGAGTGTTAGAGGAGATAACAATTTTTTTAAAAAAGGGAATATACATCATTTGAGTCATTGAGGAAAAACAACATTCAGAAAAAGGTCTTGTGATATCTAAGTTAAGTGACTCGGCTAAGGAATAAAAGACTCATAAAGCTAGTTGGATTACTCTTCGGTAGTCATGACGACACCCCAAATAACTCTTGGCAAATGACGGAAGAAAAGGAAAAACAACAACACTGCAATACACAAAAGATCCCATTAAGGCTCCTCCATAATATCTGCTACATTGCTAAGCATTGACAAAGTAAATGGCCTTGTATTTACTGGAATCCTGGCGGACTGGATGGTGTATTAATGTTTCATGCCAAGAAAAAAGAATCAGTAAGGGATAGGGAGTTGAACAAACTTACAACATGAGCAGATCATGGACAATCACAAGCCCATTATAGTTTAGATACAGAGAATGCCTCTTTCCGAGTGATCCTGCCATCTCATTGATGGGAATTATTTGGTATTGCTGCCTCATATTTAAAAGGCAGTTAGCAGAGAAAAACAAAAGGAAAAACAAAGTGAGCATTTACCAGCCCCACATGCATGCAATGGCTAAAAAAAACCCACACCTTTCTTTAATGAAGAAAAAGGTAAAATGGTTTATTCACAATATTCTTGCATAAAAATGCAGATACAGTGTAGAGATTCAAATAGAGTTTGTTCAGGAGAGAGGAAGCAAACACATGTGCTCTCAGGAAAGAAGAAGATAAGAGAGAGAGAGAGAGAGAGAGAGAGAGAGAGAGAGAGAGAGAGAGGAAGGAGGGGAGCAGGAAACCACACTGTAGGCTATAGAGATCCTAAGGCTAGCTCTGCCCAAAATTCCCATGCATCAGGCAACTGCAACACTGCCCCCTTCCTGTAACGTAATGACAAGGTTGTAATATTCCCAACACTCATTGGGGTTATCAGTGGAGACCCTGACTAAATAGGGATGTGTTGAGTCAGCAAAGTTCAAGTTCATTGACGTTCTTCACATTCATAGAATCATAGAATCATAGAATAGCAGAGTTGGAAGGGGCCTACAAGGCCATCGAGTCCAACCCCCTGCTCAATGCAGGAATCCACCCTAAAGCATCCCTGACAGATGCTTGTCCAGCTGCCTCTTGAAGGCCTCTAGTGTGGGAGAGCCCACAACCTCCCTAGGTAGCTGATTCCATTATCGCACTGCTCTAACAGTCAGGAAGTTTTTCCTGATGTCCAGCCGGAATCTGGCTTCCTTTAACTTGAGCCCGTTATTCCGTGTCCTGCACTCTGGGAGGATCGAGAAGAGATCCTGGCCCTCCTCTGTGTGACAACCTTTTAAGTATTTGAAGAGTGCTATCATGTCTCCCCTCAATCTTCTCTTCTCCAGGCTAAACATGCCCAGTTCTTTCAGTCTCTCTTCATAGGGCTTTGTTTCTAGACCTCTGATCATCCTGGTTGCCCTCTTCTGAACACGCTCCAGCTTGTCTGCGTCCTTCTTGAATTGTGGAGCCCAGAACTGGACGCAATACTCTAGATGAGGCCTAACCAGGGCCGAATAGAGAGGAACCAGTACCTCACGTGATTTGGAAGCTATACTTCTATTAATGCAGCCCAAAATAGCATTTGCCTTTCTTGCAGCCATATCGCACTGTTGGCTCATATTCAGCTTGTGATCTACAACAATTCCAAGATCCTTCTCGTTTGTAGTATTGCTGAGCCAAGTGTCCCCCATCTTGTAACTGTGCATTTGGTTTCTATTCCCTAAATGTAGAACTTGGCATTTATCCCTATTAAATTTCATTCTGTTGTTTTCAGCCCAGCACTCCAGCCTATCAAGATCACTTTGAAGTTTGTTTCTGTCTTCCAGGGTATTAGCTATCCCACCCAATTTTGTGTCATCTGCAAATTTGATCAGCGTTCCCTGCACCTCCTCGTCCAAATCATTAATAAAAATGTTGAAGAGCACTGGGCCCAGGACTGATCCCTGCGGCACCCCACTCGTTGCCTCTCCCCAGTTTGAGAAGGTTCCATTGATAAGTACTCTTTGAGTCCGATTCTGTAGCCAACTGTGGATCCACCTAATAGTTGTTCCATCTAGCCCACTTTTAGCTAGTTTGTTAATCAGAATGTCATGTGGTACTTTGTCAAAAGCTTTGCTGAAGTCAAGATATATGACGTCCACAGCATTCCCACAGTCCACAAGGGAGGTTATCCTATCAAAAAATGAGATCAAATTAGTCTGACAGGATTTGTTCCTGACAAATCCATGTTGGCTTCTAGTAATCACTGCATTGATTTCAAGGTGTTTACAGATTGACTTCTTTATAATCTGCTCCAGAATTTTCCCAGGGATGGATGTCAGACTGACTGGTCTGTAGTTCCCAGGTTCCTCCTTTTTGCCCTTTTTGAAGATAGGGACAACGTTAGCCCTCCTCCAGTCGTCCGGCACCTCACCTGTCTTCCATGATTTTGCAAAGATAATAGACAAAGGTTCTGAGAGTTCTTCCGCTAGCTCCTTCATTACTCTTGGATGCAGTTCATCGGGCCCTGGAGATTTGAACTCATTCAAGGAAATTAGGTGTTCTTTGACCATTTGTTTATCAATCTCAAACTGCAATCCTGCCCCCTCAACTTCTGCTTCACTTTTTCCAGGGGGGTCATAGACCCGCTTTTGGGAGAAGACCGAGGCAAAGTAGGAATTGAGCACTTCAGCTTTTTCTTTGTCATCTGTTATCAATTTGCCATCCTCATTAAGCAGTTGAACCACCATTTCTTTCCTCTGTCTTTTACTACTCATGTATCTGAAGAAAGCCTTTTTATTGCTTTTAGCATCCCTCGCTAATCTCAGCTCATTCACAGCTTTAGCCTTCCTGACGCCATTTCGGCACTTCTGCGCCACTTGTCTGTACTCTTCTTTTGTAGCCTAGCCTTCCTTCCACTTCCTATATGTATCCCTTTTTGTTTTCAGTTCATCAATGAGCTTTTTGTGGAGCCACATTGGTTTCCTCTGTTGTCTTCTATCTTTTCTCCTTGTTGGAATTGTTTGTAACTGTGCCTTTAAAATTTCATTTTTTAAATACTCCCACCCATCCTGCACTCCTTTTCTCTTTAGGCTCCCTTGCCACGGGACCTTACTTATTATAGTTCTGAGTTTATTAAAATCAGCTTTCCTAAAATCCAGAGTACGTGTATGGCTACGCTCGACTTTTGTCTCCTTCATAATCAAGAATTCAAGTATGACGTGGTCACTTTCCCCCAGAGTTCCCGTAACTGCCACTTTATCCACTAAGTCATCCCTATTGGTCAATAACAAGTCAAGGATTGCCGATCCTCTAGTTCCTTCCACCACTTTCTGTAGGAGAAAGTTATCACCCATACATGTCAGGAATTTCTTGGAAGGGCCGCTTTTGGCAGTAATGGTCTCCCAACAGATATCAGGGTAATTGAAGTCCCCCATCACTACTACATCACACTTCCTTGAAACACTGGCAATTTGTTTCTCAAAAGTTTCGTCCTCGTCTTCTCCTTGATTGGGTGGTCGGTAGTAGACTCCGATTATCATATTCTTTTTATTCCTAGCCCCATTTATTTTAATCCAGACGCTCTCGACGGGGCTCCCAATCTCATCCGCCTGTATTTCTGTGCAGGGATAGGTATTTTTAACATATAGTGCAACTCCACCTCCCTTTCTATTTCTTCTGTTCTTTTTGAACAAGTTATATCCTTCAATTGCTATATTCCAGTCATGCGAGTCATCCCACCAAGTTTCAGTTATACCTATCAAGTCGTATTTGCCTTCATGTAATAAGAGTTCAAGTTCATTCTGTTTGTTTCCCATGCTCTGGGCATTAGTATATAGACATCGAAGACCATTCCACCTTGAAACTCCTTTCGACTCGTGTCCGTATCGGAATGCAAGCTTTGTTTGTTTTTCTTTTTGCACAACAATCCATGTGTGTCTTTGTGTGCATTTCCCCCAAAGATGTGCATCAATTGTGCACATTTTTAAATATATGGGTTTTTCTCCCATTAATCAAAGCCGACTTGTGTGCATTTTTCAAAACTACACATTTTTCAAATGCATTTTTAATCGTTTCACGAATCACAAGCTCAGAAACAGAAATCCAACTTCAGATTGCATTTGAATCTTGTGTTTGATTCCAGGAGGTGCAAACTGGATAAATTCTGGTCAAAACCAACTGGAACTAATTTCTCATACACCTCCGACATCCAAAGTGCAGTTAATGTGGATATAGGGTAGTTGTAATTAGGCTTCAAAAGTGCCTGCCCAAATTATTTATTTATTTATTTATTTATTTATTTATTTATTTATTACATTTCTATACCGCCCAATAGCTGGAGCTCTCTGGGCGGTTCACAAGCCCTCCTGACTCACATTTTACAGGCTGTCTGATGTTTGGTTCAAATTGTGTTGTTTCACTGGGTTGGAGTAATTTATTTCTTTAGTTTTGATTAGTTTGACTTCTTTTCTGGTTTCTTACTGTGAAATTTCTGATTTGTTTTCTGTTGCTTAGTTGTGTGCATTTATTATTGACTGGGTTCACACAACACAATAAACCACACTCTGTGGTTGAGTATGGGCTGAGTGTAGGTTGTTGTTGAACCATGGGTTGTTGAATGGTGTGTTATCTTGTTGTCTGAACCCAGTGTGTTTTCCATAGAGGGGCTTGTTAGCCATGCAAGGAGGCTTGTTAATCACCCTGAACAACTCAACAACAAAACCATGGGTTCTCAAGGTGGCTTGTTCAAGAAAACAACCCCATGTGATTAACAAGCCAACGCTTGGTTCAGACAACATGATAACTTAACAACCCACAGTTGAACGACAACCCACACTCAACCCATTCCCTACCACTGAGTTGTGTGAACCCGGTCACTGATGCTTTACTAGGAATTTTCTTTTTTAAAGCACGTACAATCACAAATACCACCATTTTTATATGAAAATATTTTCAAAGATAAATTATTAAATGTGTCACAGAAGACGATCCATTAAAAAAAAAGCACAATCCTTAAGGCAGTGGGAGATTTTTCCAAACTTAACCTCAAACCTAACATTTTTTTTTGGTTTGAAGATTCAACTTTGAGTAGACCTATTAAAATCAGTCAAGACTAAGGGCAGAGTCTTACTTTCTCACTAGACAGATGGTCCCCTGAACTCATCTAGCTGATGTACCTTTCTATTGGACTTCCAGGCTGCCACATTCGTAGGGCTTGTGGTAGAATGTAAAAATGCATGCCCAAATCAGACAAGAACTAGGAGGGCCGGTAATCCTCAAGAGCTTAGGTACCATAACCCTCTATGCCCTCCAATGTTTTGGACTACAGTTTCCAGAATTCCTGCCCGTCGGCCATGCTGGCTCAAGTTGATGGGAGTTGAAATCCAAGACACCTGAAGGGCACCAGGTTGGGGAAGGGTGCTCTAAGTTATGTCCCTTTAACATGTTGTTTCAGATCTGTTCTGTTTGGGTTGAAGTAATTGGACAGATAGGGTAGACATAAAAGAAAAAGCTCCTTTTATTGTATCCTGTGTGGCATTCAAGCAGAGTTTTATTCCAGAGGGGTGACACAGCCAAGCCAGATATGTGGGAACAAAGCCCTATGAAGAGAGACTGAAAGAACTTGGCGTGTTTAGCCTGGAGAAGAGAAGATGGAGGGGAGACATGATAGCACTCTTCAAATACTTGAAAGGTTGTCACACAGAGGAGGGCCAGGATCTCTTCTCGATCCTCCCAGAGTGCAGGACACGGAATAATGGGCTCAAGTTAAAGGAAGCCAGATTCTGGCTGGATATCAGGAAAAACTTCCTGACTGTTAGAGCAGTACGACAATGGAATCAGTTAGTTAGGGAGGTTGTGTTGTCTCCCACCCTAGAGGCCTTCAAGAGGCAGCTGGACAACCATCTGTCAGGGATGCTTTAGGGTGGATTCCTGCATTGAGCAGGGGGTTGGACTCGATGGCCTTGTAGGCCCCTTCCAACTCTGCTATTCTATGATTCTATGATTCTATGGGTATCCTGGCCTCTCGTCCCCTTTACTAGCACACACATTTTTCTCCCTCTCTGACTTCTCTTATGAGGCTGCAATTGTGATGATAAAATAAATAAATCATGATTAATTTTGTTTCTATACCGCCCAATAGCTGAAGTTCTCTGGGCAGTTTACAATAATTCATTAGACACTCTTCTCAGTCTATTTGATCTCTCTCTTCTTTCTGCGTGCTAAAACCAGAACAATCTGTTCCAAGATTCCTCTTAGACTTTCCTAGAGGTGCTCTGAGCATTAAACATAGAATATGCTTAGTGATTGCTCTTCCAAGCTTCTGATATAATTTGTGATTGACAGATAATAATGGAATTCTATAAATATAAATGTGCAGCAGCAAAGAGGGGGGGAAATAAGCAGATCTCTGAAAGACAGTCAGGATGCTGGTTATTAGAACAGCTGTCATCTTGAAGAAGAGGAAAGAGGAAGCATTTACAGTGCAAAAGAAGTCATTTGTGTGTGTGTGTTTTTAAAGAGAGAACAAGAGAGCTGTAGGGTGCCTGAATAAATGGGATATGACCTGTTTTTGGGAAATGATTCAAGATCCCAAGGCAAAATTCTGAAAAGCGTCTGAATGGAAGAAAAGAAAGCTTCAATAAGGCTGCCTCCCCCAAAGGAGAAATAAACATCCCTTTTGATTGCAGTTGGATCACACCCTTTTTCCAATCATTAAAAATGCAATGAAACCCGAAAACACTCATATAAGAGCAGCACGACAGGAAGAGAAGAAAACACACACAATGGAGCCAGCCATTATAAGCCAAGATAAAAGGAGGAAATGAGGCAGGGTGTGTGTCAGTTTCAAAGCTATTGAAGGCCCAAGAGAACAGGACAGGCTCAGCTTGTTGCCTAAATGATAGCAAACTGACTGGGGAAGAGAGATCCATCGTTTTGGTGCCACCACAAAAAAGGCCCCACTGTGACAATCACCCAAGGCACTAGACCAGGGGGAGGTGAGCCAGTGGTCTTCGTGTGTTTATGGACAAGTCCCATAATGACCACTGGTCTTGCCACCAACATCTCATAATAACAGAGAGCGTTTGTCTGTGTTTAGAAGGTTGGATTTGTAATTCAGCAAGCAAGTTACAAATTATGACAGGGTCAATTTGCTCATTACTCATTTGAAGGCTCTGGAGAAGCACATGTCACTGTGCTCCTTGAAAAACGAAGTGTGGACGAGCACGCTCAGACTCGGGGCTTCATCAAATGAGCGAGATAAGGCACTCTCGTGACTGGCCGCTCCCGGAAGTTACGATTCCTTTTTACGATGTCGGAAACAGCCAGGATATCTCGTAGGGTCCTAACCCTATCCCCCCACCCTTATTACATTTTTAAAAAAATCCAAAAATAAGCTAGTATAAACCTTTAATGTAGGGTGACCATATGGAAAGGAGGACAGGGCTCCTGTATCTTTAGCAGTTGTGTAGAAAAGGGAATTTTAGCAGGCGTCACTGCAAATTTCTCCAACATTTCTAGTTGTAGTCCAATGTGGGCACCAGGTCGGGGAAGGCTGATAGAGTTTTTACGAGGCATGCCAAAGCATAACCAATTTTCTTAAACCACATTTCTTGTCTTTTGAAATTTAGAATATATCCAAGAGCCAGTGCAGGCTGGTGGCTCTGATTTCTGTGTGGTTGTGAATCCACTCTGGGTTTCAGCCAGAACCAGCCAGAACTCTAAAGGAGCTGTCCAACATGTTGGACCTTTTTGGGGGCTAGGGTTAAGCACTTTGGGTAGCTGCTTTAGAGTTCTGGGTGGTTCTGACAAAAAACCCAGCCCCACCAAAATCGGCGCCACCAGCCTCCACTGCCAAGAGCAAGCCTTTCAGTCTTGCTGGGAATCTCCTCCCGCACCCCCTATGCCAATCTCAAGGTTCCTCTGTTCTCCACCTCAGGCTTGGCCAGGTGATTTTGCCAGTGGATAAAGCTTGGGCAATATCAACCATCACAACCTTGCAAGATAGAATCATAGAATCATAGAATAGCAGAGTTGGAAGGGGCCTACAAAGCCATCAAGTCCAACCCCCTGCTCAATGCAGGAATCCACCCTAAAGCATCCCTGACAGACGGTTGTCCAGCTGCCTCTTGAAGGCCTCTAGTGTGGGAGAGGTTACCTAATGTGGTAGAGGTTACCTATCTTGAAGGTTACCTGGTGTCCCTAGGTAACTGGTTCCATTGTCCTACTGCTGTAACAGTCAGGAAGTTTTTCCTGATGTCCAGCTAGAATCTGGCTTCCTTTAACTTGAGCCCGTTATTCCGTGTCCTGCTCAAGTTACAGGAAGTCAGATTCCAGCTGGACATCAGGAAAAACGTCCCGGCTATTAGAGCAGTACAACTATGGAACCAATTCCCTAGGGAGGTGGTGGGCTCTCCCACCCTAGAGGCCTTCAAGAGGCAGCTGGACAGCCATCTGTCAGTGGATTCCTGCATTGAGCAAGGGGGTGGACTCAATGGCCTTAGAGCAGGGCCAGATGAAGGCCAGCTGATGCCCTAAGCACAGCCCCAAATTGGCGCCCCTTTGGCCCGTCCATTGCTCAGCCAGCAAGACATCAAAGACTCAATAAGCACTGAAGGTGAAACAAGACATTAAAAACTCAATATTCTTCAAGGCCATCCCCCCACGCCAGAACACACAACTACATTAAATACAAACTGTTTTTATTAACACTAAATAGCAGCAAGCAATATAAGCCAATTACTTACTTATAACTAGGGCGACGGGGGGGGGGGAATACAAATTTTCATCGCTGTTTTATGCATTTTTAATAAAACTGTTATATGGGGGGAAACGCAAAAGCAAAAACTTATTGAAAATGATTTTTAATCACCCTCCAAAAGATTGTAAGACAAAATAAGATCTGATATTATCTCTACTGAAAGGATAGAGCATACTTTTCAATTTTGGGGGTGCCTTCCTTCCCTTGTTGCCCTAAGCAGGTGCTTATATTGCTTAAAGGTTAATCCGGGACTGCCTTAGAGGCCCCTTCCAACTCTACTATTCTGTGATTCTATGATGGACCCATTCAGCCATTGGCTCAAACGGTCTGTACATTCATTTACTGTACTAACCCAGATGAGCCACCACCAGTGGCATGTGGTCAAATGACATTTATTTCTTACAGGAAGCTCCCGTCCTTTCTGCTTTAGCGGCGCCCCACAGGCTCAGCAAGGAGTGGGTTGTGCTCCCGCAACTGGTCTCTCTCTGCCTTCATGAGGCACACTCAAGAGATCACGGCACATGACAGACTTCTTAATTATACTCTGGCTTGCTGAACGTACATTTCATTTTCTGGCAGGAAGCTGAAAAGTCTTTGGCAAGCCTGGACATCGGAAATTACAAGACGCTGCTCAGCTATGTTGGAACAGCCCATTAATGGACTGTAATGCTGCATCTGCTAAAATTATCCTCCATAGCAGGAAAGGGTCATTTTTGCTCATTCATTTATTTATTACATTTATATACCACCCCATAGCCGAAGCTCTCTGGGGGGTTTACAAAAGTTAAAAACAGTAAACAGTAACAAAGTATACAAAATTTTAAACCATCAAAAACATAAAAACAACAGTATCTATTTAAAAACAATAGTTCTAGGGTCCGTTAAAAACAAACTCAGTGTTGTTAAATGCTGTTAAATGCCTGGAAGAAGAGAAAAGTCTTGACCTGGCGCCGAAAAGATAACAGTGTTGGCGCCAGGCGAGCCTCATCGGGGAGATCATTCCACAGTCGGGGGGCCACCACCGAAAAGGCCCTCTCCCTTGTTGCCATCCTCCGAGCTTCCCTTGGAGTAGGCATTCGGAGGAGGACCTTAGATGTTGAGCACAGTATACGGGTAGGTTCTCATGTCGGGAGAGGCGTTCCATCAGGTATTGTGGTCCCAAGCCATGTAGGGCTTTATAGGTTAAAACCAGCACCTTGAATTGGGCTCAGAAACGTATAGGCAGCCAATGCAAGCAGGTCAAAATCGGTGTTATATGTTCGAACCTCCTTGTTCCAGTTACCAATCTGGCCGCTGCATTTTGCACAAGCTGCAGCTTCCGAATTGTCTTCAAAGGCTGCCCCATGTAGATCTAAGGATATTTTGCAGGCAACTTGGTCAGCTCGGGAATCCCTTTATCTAAAATAAGTGTGTTTCTGAAGCCAAAAACAGAAGATCCTGTTGGATCAGCCCAAAGGGTAACGTACTCCAGTATCCCATATTCCAACAGTGGGAATCTCACAAGCAGGGCATGAATTCAACGTACCTTCCCTACTTCATTTTGGGCAGTGTATTGTGTAAGTTATTGCCAGGTATGGCACAAGATGTCCCATCACCTGAGGTTCTCTGCTGCTATGGTACAGGTGGCCACCAAGGCCACCTCACCCTCATTGAGTTGCTCTGAAGAAGGACTTCAGAAGAACAGAAGAGCCCTGCTGGATCAGACCAAGGGTCCATCTAGTCCAGCACTCTGTTCACACAGTGGCCAACCCGCTGTCGATGAGAAACCCACAAGCAGAACATGAGGGCAACAGCATCCTCTGGGTCTTGGGGGGACTGCATGGCCGATTGGAGAACTTTGATTATGCATCCCCCCACCCGCCTTTGCCCATCTCATCTCTTTATTTCCTAAAAGGAAAATCCTTTCCTTTCTTGGCTTTCCATTACCTCCCACATTTCCCATCTCTTAGGACAGCTTTCGTGAGATGTGTCAACAAGAAGGGCTCATTCTGTGCCAAATGCCAACATTGTTATCTTCTCGGCGCCAGGTTAAAACTTTTCTCTTCTCCCAGAAATTCTTCCCAGAGGAGAAATGAGGACCAACCACATTCTCCAACCAACTCCTAGCTTACTCATGCCAAAGGGAGAGGGCCTTTTCAGTGGTGGCCCCTCAATTATGGAATGATCTCCCCAATGAGGCTCGCCTGGCGCCATTGTTATCCTTTCAGCGCCGAGTTAAGACTTTTCTCTTCTCCCAGACAGTTAACAACATATGCGGAGTTTTTAACTGACCACAGAATAGTTGTTTTAAATTATATTGCTGTTTTTATGCTTTTACATTTCTGTACATTTGTTTTTAATGTTCATTGCTTTTAATGTTTGTAAACCACCCAGACAGCTTCGGCTACGGGGCGGTATATAAATTTAATAATAAATAAATAAACATCACATGACAGGTTTCTGCCAATGGGACTCCCAGGCATTTAACAGCATTTAACAACATGAGCTGAGTTTGTTTGTTTTTAACGGACCCCAGAATAGCTGTTTTTATAAGGATACTGTTGTTTTTATGCTTTTTATGTTTTTAAACTTGGTATATTTGTTTTTAATGTTTACTGTTTTTAACTTTTGTAAACCGCCCAGAGAGCTTCGGCTACAGGGTGGTATATAAATGCAATAAATAAATAAATAAATAAAATTACATTTCTATCCCACTGAACCATTGGAGGCTGGTGGCTCCAATGTTGGTGGGGCAGTGAATCTGCTCCGGGTTTCAATCAGAACAAGCCAGAACTCTAAAGGAGTGGTCCAAGGAGCTTCATGTGAAGGACATGGGGGCTTTGCTGATTTATGGAATGTACTGGCTCTTTAAGTATACTGGATTTTAATTGTATTATTCTTTCTGCTGTGTATCTGTTCTGGTATGTGTTGTGTAGTCATGCTGGTATGTTAAGTGGAGGTGGGAGTTTGGGACTCTAGGCGCCAAGACTCCAAGGGACTTCAAGGTCAGATTGGGCCTTGCACCTGCAGGTTATCTCCCTAGTCGTTAGAATAATTGGGTTCAGTGTGTGAGAGAGGGCAAAGCCCTCTCCAAGAAGGGAGGGGCATTAACAGCCAGGCTGAGTTAGGGGTTGGTTCAGCAGGGACATGGGACCCTATAGTCAAAAGGAGATAAAAAGGGTATACTGCCTAGGAGGGTGTCTTCTATTCGGGGTTTGGAGGAAGAACATCAAAAGCAGCCTAGGATGGTTGCTTGGAGTGAGCTAGAGTCTTTGTTTATTTTTACAGGTCTGGTTTTCCTGAGACAAGGCTAGCCGCTTTTATGGCTAGGGGAGGGTTGTGTGTTTGCAGGTTTTAGATGGAGCGCTGGCTGTTCGTGCCTCCTCCTTTTGTCATCCTTCCCTTAATTCCCTTTTCCTATTCCCCCTTTTTATCTCTCTTTCTTTTATACATGCTGCTACCTCCGGCCGAAGCCTTACGCGGTAGTTTTAGCTGATTTGTATTAAACTTGCTTTGGCCCTTACGCTGTGTGTGTGTCTTATTCCAGGAATCTCTGGCTCCCCCTGATTGGGGAAAGGGTTAGGGCGAGGGGCGGCTGAGGACATCAGGATGTTTGGTCCCAGGCCTACCTTGCAGGGAGGTCAGATTGACTCTGGCCTTCATCTACACTTCACACGGCACTGAACCCAAGGCTGCATCCATACATTTCTCCGGCGGCTTCTCATCCAGGCACCTACCTGACCCAGCCCTGCGTAGCTTCCACAAGGTTGCTACATCATGTGCTTTTGGAAGCCATCTGAACTTCCCCGCCATGTGCTTAGACGCCGTGATTATGCTTGCTGTGTTATTTTCAGCCCCTCTCTTAATAATTCCCAGCCGTCCTGCACCCTCCATATGTTTGTTACTTTCACAAGACAGGACATTTTCTTTTTGGCTGAGTTGGTGCACAAGACAACTCTTCACTTCAGAATGGAGACCAAGGGCTTTCCTTTTGGCCAGATGAACATTTAAAAAGAAAAAAAAACACGTTTCTGCATTTCATGTTGTTTTATTCCGGGATGACATTAAGGTTTGCTGAGGCAGAAAGACAGATGTTGTTTCACCTGGAGAGTGAGGTCCCATTGGGAAACAGATGACTTTTATGTAACCCGACAAACATATGTAGTTTTTTTTTGGGGGGGGGGGAAAGGACCATATGGATGCAAAGGTTTAAGGAAGGGTAGATCCTTGAAGTGCCTTCAGGATAGCACGGTCTCTTAAGACTTGAGAAACATTTTGTTATTTCTTTTTTTAAAAAAAATAAATATGTAACTAGATCATTCCACTTTCCGGCTAAAGCTGTGTGCAGTTGTTTGATTTGCCTTTCAAACATTTACCTTTTTGGCTGGACTCCCAGAACAGCGATTGTGTTAGAGACATGTTCAAAAATAGATACAACTTAGTTCCAGCATCTGCCTAAGGAAATACAACCTTAACTCACTCCTACGAAGTCCACAGACCTCCAAGGCCATGTCACAGAAGTTCCCTAACATAAGAGAACCATCGGTGTCTCCATTTCGAGAATCTCCAGAGTTCTAGCCCCTTCCTCTGGCTTCTTCATGAAGAGCAGAGTCAGAATAACTATTTCGCTAAAGAGGCCCTCAGACAAATCCTCCAAAAATGCCAGTGGGGACACCCAGATTCAGAGAGAGTGTACCTTAGAGTACTAGTTGCTGGGCAGCAACCAATAGGGGAAGGTTATTGCATCCCTGCCCTGTTTGACGATGTCCTGGAGACATCTGCCTGGCTGCTGTTGTGAACAGGGCTTAGACCAGACAGTGCATAGGTCTGATGCACCTTATGTTCTTAACATGCAGGGCATTCTGTTTAGGGTAGCAAGTGTGAGGTTGGTTTTTGGGTGGAGGCTAACTCCAAAGAAACATGCCACTTTCTTTTTCCAAAAGACTTTCCATGGATGCATGAAGCAGGAATAAAGCTGATATTAGCCACAATTAGTGATGGAGCGACTCCCTTCCATATTCCAAACCAGGAATGACAAAACTTGGCCCCACCATGGATCAGAATTGGAACCAGACAGGATCACCTTCTCACAGAGGATCCTATGGCTATCCCTAGCATGTAGGGAATCCATGGGTGTGAGAAGGGCTTGGCAAACGCCCTGAGATTAGCCCTCCCAGGAAGAAAGCCCACTTAGGGGGTTATAGGTTTGGAAGCCCCAGTTTACCCACTGGTTCCATATCCCAACTCCAAATCTTCTAGGAGCAGCTATGGTTGCAAATCCAAGCAGAGGCCCAGATCAGAAGGCAGAGTGCCCACCCAGCAACATGAACATCACTTTTCTGAGCCCTACTCGGGAAAAGGAACCCTGAACCTTCACATGCTCTGGAATGCTCTACAAGCATTCTACAAAGAGAATGCTCTACAAAGAGGTGGTGCAGCTGTGAACCGCCCAGAGAGCTTCGGCTATTGGGCAGTATAAAAATGTAATAAATAAATAATAAATAAATAAAGCTCTTTGTTTGGTGTCTAGGGGTTGCTGATGGAACATCTCCTCTAGCTCAGTATGCTGTAGTTGGACAGTGGTGCTGTTGCAGAATCTTTGCTTCCTGATCTGCTGGACAGCTCCCTTTCTCTCTTGGAAAATGTGCTTCCTCACCTCCCTAGTCTGGTTAAGAGGAGCACTGGATACTTTTATTTTGAAGAGAATGGAGCTTTGATCTGGAGTACGTTCCTGCTTTGAACTAGGGCCCCACACCAGTTTTCTTCTGAAAATTGCCCCCTCCCTGGTGGCTTCTTTGACCCTAAAGATGTACCTGCTCACACAAAGAGAATGTTATTTAATGTTTGTCTGGATGTCCCCACCTTCTTAGAAGAGGTAGTTGATGACTAAGTGGAGAGTCTTCTCAGATGCTCCAGTTGTCCAATTCCTCCATTGTTGTGTTTGTTGACACATACTTAGCTGCCATAGGGATAGGGTTGTAGTTCACAGCTGTTTACAGCTGTTTCATGTGTGCTACCTCAGCTGATCACCTGCAGTTGTAGGGTTTGGTCCCAGCACCTATGCAGAGGCACTTCCAGAAGTCATGGGAACTGATTCAGAATCAAAAGGGGGGGGAGAGATGGAAGGGGTTGCTGAAACATCAACGTTGCAGGAGACTAAAAGCTTCATCCCACGTACCTGCTTCCCTCGGATTATCCTGGAGCGCTAAGCTTTCGCCGTTGTTGTTGTTTTTGCTACTGGGCGACAGCGATCCTTTGCATACCAGGAAGTGAGTTTAAGGGGGAAATGTAAAAAATCATTAAAAATCAGCGGATGTCCCAATTCAATTCAAATTTGGTATGCTTAAAGTTCTCCCAAATATCTATTACTGTGCCAATTTTGGTGTCTATCTTTAAAGCTTATGCAGATGTAAGCATTTCTTTAAAATCCTGCTCCTGCGCCCCAGCGGCGGCTCGGAAGATACGCTCAAAATGTAGGGGCTAAATACAGTGAATCTTTTGGCTTTATAGCACAATTAAGGAAGGATGCATGGGAGTCTTTCACAATCAAAGCAGGTTATAAGATGGAAAACTTCTGAGTCCTTTGCATGCAATTCGCAGTGATTGCACAGTATAATGCTGGTGTGATAAAGCTCTAACTGTCCCAGAGTTGTCCCACTGCAAATTAATCAGATGGAAGGCAGCCAGCCGGGGGACTCTACAGCCATGGATAGCTGGAGCTTAAGGAGGAGGAAGAGGAGTTAGCAATACAAAGGTTGGCAGAGAAGGTCACTCTGGAAAGACCCACCCTAAGGGGGTGGCTTAACCAGCCACTCATGTTGTCCAGGGAACACCCAGTTGCAGCTGTCTAGCATAGTGTAGGGAGTTGCTCATAGCCTAAGTGGTCCTGTATTATGATGTCTAGCGATTTAGGACTTGGCTGCTGTTTGTGTGTCCTGATTGTAACCCATTGATCTGACTGTTGATCTGACTGTCGTTCCCATATAAAAGCAATATTTTTGCACATTGGCTTCTCTGATGAATCACAAAAGAGACTTTCTCCCCACTCCCACCTCCATGAAGCTGGGTATTGTTGACAGCAGTACACTCAAATAGTTCCTTCCTCTCTCCGGCTGTTTCTTTCATTATCTAACTCACCCCTCTCCCTTCCTCTCTTGCAAATTGTCATGGGATGTTTGTGTCAAAGGGAATCATAGAATCAAAGAATAGTAGAGTTGGAAGGGGTCTAAAAGGCCATCGTCCAACCCCCTGCTCAATGCAGGAATCCACCCTACAGTATACTTGACAGATGGTTGTTCAGCCTCTTGAAGGCCTCTAGTGTGGGAGAGAGCCCACAACCTCCCTAGGTAACTGATTCCATTGTCGTACTGCTCTAACAGTCAGGAAGTTTTTTCTGATGTCCAGTTGGAATCTGGCTTCCTTTAACTTCAGCCCATTATTCCGTGTCCTGCACTCTGGGAGGATCGAGAAGAGATCATGGAAATTCCCCTGGAATTTATTTATTTATTATTGCATTTATATCCCACCTTTTTTCCTCCAAGGAACTCAAAGCGGCATACATAACCCTCCTGCTCTGCTCCATGTTATCCTCACAACAACAGCCCTGTGAGGTAGGTTGGGCTGAGAGTCTGTGACTGGCCCAAAGTCACCCAGTTGGTTTCCTTGACTGAGTGGGGAATAGAACCCAGATCTCCGGACTCCCAGTCCAACACTCTAGCCACTACACCACACTGGCTCCTCTTCTTCACCAAGGCAGCCTGCTTGTTCACCTGCCTCTCACCCTGGCCCAGACAATGGTGTTGGTGAAGGAGGATCAGGAGATGCCACAGCCTGCTTGTTTGCTGGCTATGGTGACCATACAGAAAGGAGGACAGGGCTCCTGTATCTTCAACAGTTGCATAGAAAAGGGAATTTCAGCAGGTGTCCTTTGTATGCAAGCAGAAACAACAGTTAAAGCCGCAGGAGCCCTGCCCCCTTTTGTATCTGGTCACTCTAGTATAGCACCTGCAGCTTTAACGGTTGTGATGAAGAGGGAAGGGCACCTGCTGAAATTCCCTTTTCTATGCAACTGTTAAAGATACAGGAGCCCGGTCCTCCTTTCCATATGGTCACCATATCACTGGCTCTCTGCTTGGGGATGAGCAAGCAGATGAAGAGCAAAGCAGATGGTGATGATGGTGTAGGGAAAATATACTCCCTGAGGGAGGAGACCTAGTGAAAGTGTCTTGCCCCAGGTGCCTTGCCCTCCAAAACCCATTGTTGTGTTTCCTGTATGCAACTCTTTTCCAGAACTACATTCAAATAGGACTTTGAAGAATCCCCATACACAGCGATGTATACCTTGGAGTACTAGAGATGTAGGTTTAAATAGCAAGGTAGGGCCATCACTGCTGAGTCCTGTTTATGTGTGCACGAGGCATCTCCTGGATCCATCAGTTGGGTAATAAGCAACTTGTCAGTTGTTTATCTAGGGGGTGTTCCCCACACAACGTGATAATAATCAACCATGGTGTGGATTAGGACCAGTGTGGAGTTGTCTGTTAGTCCGTGCTGAGTTGACGCACTGTTCCCCTGCCCTCTCTCCCCCCCTCAGTCCTCCTGCTAGTATCCCATCAGCCATTGCTGCTGAAAAACTATCCTGCTGGCTGGACTAGAGAGGCAGCTGCCACTTTGACCGCTCTTGCCTTGCGACTCAGTGGCTGAGAAAAATTAGCAATGGTGGCTGATGAAATAACCGACTGTGCCTGCCACATCACATGCTACCCAACGGTGGTTCATATAGAATCATAGAATCATAGAATCATAGAATAGCAGAGTTGGAAGGGCCTACAAGGCCATCGAGTCCAACCCCCTGCTCAATGCAGGAATCCACCCTAAAGCATCCCTGACAGAGGGTTGTCCAGCTGCCTCTTGAATGCCTCTAGTGTGGGAGAGCCCACAACCTCCCTAGGTAGCTGATTCCATTGTCGCACTGCTCTAAGAGTCAGGAAGTTTTTCCTGATGTCCAGCCGGAATCTGGCTTCCTTTAACTTAATATAGCCAACACTGAACAGCGTTGGTTCTTTGCGTGGGTTGTTTCAGCCAAATAACTGACTATTGGTTAAAAAAAACCCCACCTCCGCACAACACCACAACCCACGGTGGGTTAAATAACCAATGACTATTTAAAACACCATTGGTCATCGTGTGAACCCAGTCACTATCTACCGAATGATGCTGTCTCTCAGTTTATATAGTCCTGGGTTCAAGCAAAGCCTCCTCGACCATTGAGTTTGTAACTCTTTCCATAAACACTGCTTCACTGCCTTGTCACTTTGTGCGTGTTCTATTCTGCTAGACCACGAGACCACAAGCTGTGCCTTTCACAGAACAGATGGGAGCCAGAAGAATATCGCCAGTCTTCCAGGACAGGGTGATTTGCATAGCAACAATAGGCCTGGTGCGCTACATGTTAATCTTTTAGCATGGCAGCGGAGAGGACAACTTGGAAAATGGAGAGGGGCGGGAACGCTTCCTCTCGTTGTTTTTCTTGTACTGCAGGTCTCTTAAGTTTGAGAAGGGGAGAAATGGAGTATTCATGGATGTGTGTTTGTGTGTGAATGCAGAATATAGGCAATACAGTAAACAAAAAGCCGATATGCAATCTGCACCAGCAGGCAAAAAGGGAATTGAGGATGGATGACGCAATCCATCGCCTCTCACAGCTCCTTGTTGGGATGAATTAAGCCCCTTAAATCGAGAAGATGATCGAGAAGAGATCCTACCTTGCTATTTAAACCTACATCTCTAGTACTCCAAGGTATACATCGCTGTGTATGGGGATTCTTCAAAGTCCTATTTGAATGTAGTTCTGGGAAAGAGTTGCATACAGGAAACACAACAATGGGTTTTGGAGGGCAAGGCACCTGGGGCAGGACATAGCACTCTTCAAATACTTGAAAGGTTGTCACACAGACGAGGGCCAGGATTTCTTCTCGATCCTCCCAGAGTGCAGGACACGGAATCATGGGCGCAAGTTCCAGGAAGCGACAATCTGGCTGGACGTCAGGAAAAACTTCCTGTTAGAGCAGTATAACAATGGAACCCATAACCTAGGGAGGTGGTGGGCTCTCCCACACTAGAGGCATTCAAGAGGCAGCTGGACAACCATCTGTCAGGGATGCTTTAGGGTGGATTCCTGCATTGAGCAGGGGGTTGGACTCGATGGCGTTATAGGCCCCTTCCAACACTGCTATTCTATGATTCTATAATTCTATGAATCCTCCCCCCAGCCTGCCCTCTGTATTATTATTATTATTATTATTATTATTATTATTATTATTATTATTATCCCGCCTTTTGCTCAATGCTGGGCCTCAAGGCGGCCTTACAAAGTTTAAAACATACATGGGGCGGGGGGAGGGAAACAAAACCATAAACGTTTAAAATACACAACAAAATTATAAGACATTAACATAGATGGAGGGCTGGATTATTTTCCAAAGGCCTGCTGGAACAAAAAAGTTTTAGCCTGCTTCCGAAAGCCCCTCAAGGAGGGAGCCAGCCTAGCTTCCCCGGGAAGAGAGTTCCAGAGCATCGGAGCAGCCACCGAGAAGGCCCTCTCCCATGTCTTATGGGAAGTCTGGGCATGTGCAAGAGCTCTAGACCCTGCTCAGATGAGCAATCGGTGTAGGTTGGATGTGCAGATTGCAGGCGGGGCTGGGGATAGAATCATGGTGACAGGCCATGTACCCTACAATACGCATTCAACAGATTGTCAGGACAGACCCTAAGCATGTAGAAACTGCCCCACACTTTGGCCCATCTGTGTGTTTTCCCCCTATGCACATCCAGTACACACAGAAACACTTCTCACACATTTGCCACCTATGCAGGGATGGGGTGGGGGTGACATCCGTTTCATTCTGCTTTTGGACGTTGCCCTGTGTTAGATGGTTTGCTGTTGTTTTAATTCATGATTGTTTGGGCTTTAGCCAAATGTGTGGTTTCATGGAATTGCTCAGTACACAATTTTGGTGGTGGTGGGGAGAAAAACAATCTAGAAATCCTATCATCATCATCATCATCATCATCATCATCATCATCATCATCATCATCATCACATACTTTCAGGTCTGGGTCTCCTGTAACAGGCCGAGAGTCTCCAGGGTGCAAGTTAATGTTTGAGAGTACAAACACAAAGCAGAGATAAAACAGCAGTAGGCATCAGCACTCAGAGGAAGAGAGAGCAGATCTGGGAGATTAGAGAGCCAGCATTTATACTGCTGGGTGGGATTTCAGGACCTTGGAGAGCTCCCAGGGACAGCAGGTGTTGCCCACGGTTCCACTAGTGCTCTGCCCTCCAAGAGAAGTAGGAGCCCCACTGACATAAGGTGGCCGTGTGTCCTCTTTGACAGAAGGCAGTCCTCTCTTTGAAGGGCTGTCAGAGGACTGTCCTCTATTCTAAAGGTGTCCTTTATTTGAAAAGCTGACCTGCCCAAGCTGAGTTTAGAGATAAGAACCCTTAGTAGGAAGAGTTGCCGGGCCTTGGCATTTCCCATCAACACCTGGACAGCAGACTGAGGAATTGGCACACAGGTGACCTGGTCACAACCTTCCACCCTATGATGATAATTAAATTACGTTAAATTGTATTTGAATTGTGTTATAATTTCTATTTAAAGCATAATAATTCTGTCTAAATTTGCAAGTCTATGTAAAAATTAGGACTTTCAAATTTTATGCACAATGCTGTCCTCTGTTTTGGTGACGCATTTCCTCTTTTTCAGCGATTGAGAAGAGGCCACCCTACTGACCTAGGAGGGCGCTCACCAACAGCTACTTGGTCAGGGGCCCCTTCAATCTTGGAGCGTCACCCAAGGTTGGAAAGAAGGAAGAGCCAAAGAGCAAGTGAGTCAACATGTGGAGGTGATGTGGAACTGAGTGAGGTGTCACGAGTTCAGCGCCATCTGGCACACTGAATCGGAGAGAGAAAGAGAATCTTATTCAGGATTGTTTCTGGGTTATTCCCACAGGAAAAAGTATACCACACGCACAGCCTTTCAAGAGTGTGTCTGGTGTAGCAGGTTGCCGGTTTGAACAAGATGGCAGCAAGTGAGAGTAATTTGTCATTTTTTTGTTCTCGCTGAAAACACTGCCAAAGCCTTGATTCCCAGGACACCACGTCCTGCGCTTAAAAGCAAATCTGTCACCTACATCTTCCTTCCATAGGTCGAGCGTTGGACTGAAATCTGAAATCCAGAAATTAGGTGTGACGCACATGAGTGAGTTGAAGTTTTCAATTTAGATCCTGTCATTCAAGGGGCCCTCACGTCTAAGACCCACCAGCCTTTGCCTTGGAGACAGGGGAGGGAAATCAGCATGGATTTCTTAGAACGGTTTGACTCTCTTCCCTTCTGTGACAGGACAAATATACTTGCTAATAGGCTACACTATCAGAGCACTAATCGTTATTCTCTTGCATTGGCTGCTTGTAACACCGGGGTGGTGGTGGTGGTCATCCGAACCTCTTTGAGCCCGAAGGCTGAATTCAGTCCCTGAAAAGTTCCTGAGGGCTGCGATCCAATGGTGGGCAGGGCCGAAGGCAAAAGGGGTGGGCCTAAGGTGAAAGGGGCAGGGCCAAAACCACCAGCATCTTAAATGGCAGTAACTCAGCTTCAGGGGTCATGACCTTTTGGGGCCCCTGCAGGACTGAACTGGAGCTGCAGTTTGCTAGGTTGGGCCGACGGTCCTGAGGTTCAAGAGCCCTGTAGTAATGGATAACCGTTCCCCAATCACCCTTATTCGAACGTGAGAACATCTCTCTATATAAAACGCTTAGGTATGTTTCCGTAAAGGCTTCAGCTGATACAGGTTGCTAAGCAACAGTAACAATATGTAATGTCACCTGATACAGGTTGCTAAGCCCCTCGCCCAACTTCTCTGGGCTTTCCAAGGTAATCCTACCCCCTTTTCTGCCTCTTCGCTCCCCCCACCACAAAGGGGGCAGCGCCACGGTCCGGAGCATGAGTGAGGCATGGCTGGGGCCCTTGGTGGCCAGGTGGAAGGCCGCTCACTTGCTGCGAGCCGAGGCCCCGGCCTAATCTCATGCGAGCTGGGCGGGCGGCCCAAGGCTGACAAGAACCCCAGGGAGAGGGGAACCCCAGGTCTGCCAGACGGCACTGTATCGGCGGCCTCCAAGCAGCCCCCGCCCCCGCGATGATATTTAATTAATAAACTTTAAGATATGCTACAACGGCGTGTGTTACGCCGGGTACAGCTAGTTTCTTTTAAAAAGCCATTGCATGCAGGCAAACCTTACGGACACCCGGTCGATCTTACAGGGCCGTAAGGCTCATTGAGACAATGAACATGAAATAATGTTTATTGTTGTTGATAAAGAGCAATACAGAAGATGGCGTGCCTTGGTCTCACATTGATCATCAGCGTGTCCACGAGGCACAGCTCTCTATCTGCTTGCAAGCTAGTTCCTTCTCTCTTACGAGGAGTTTCAAACTGGCTAGGGGGTCTCTCCCCAATTGTGCTTGGCTCGCTTGGCTTCCAGGGCTGATTACCAGTGTGTGGGGGACACACACACAGAACCTTGTCTCTTTTGTTGGGTGTTTTACTAACTAGAGCACCCTTGTAAAGAGCCACTTGCCTGGTTACTGTCGTGTCTCTCAGTCGCTCGTGCTTTCAATGGGAGGAGAAATGAGAAAACTTTCTAAGTGATCCACAAAGCTTTATTTCAAGCAACAAACGTCTCTTTAACCTGTATAGAGGCCACCGCTGTGAAACGACCCCCTAGGCAAAACTATGCCAACGAAGCAAGACAACTGTCCGTTCAAAAGAAAAGAAATAGCATCTACAATGTCCATAATTTCAAAGCGGCTGGTGTGGTGGTAGTTTCTGGCGTAATCTCTCCGGCTTTCTCACGGCCTCTGTCCGCGCTGAGCGTTTTAGCTTCCGGCGGACCCTAGCATCCGTTAGCGTGTTGGAATGCTCGCCCCCGGAAGCTCCCTCCCTTTCCACTGAGCTTGTAGGATTTGGCCTTGAAGAGATAAGCTCTGGAGGGGGGCGACTTCCAGCTGAGGCCTCTCCTGTGAGAGCTTCCTCCCCCACCGGCACTGGCTGGCTGGTGTCTAACACTGCGTCTTCTAGTTCTGAATCTGATTCTGATTGATTACCTGAAACACCTTCTCCCGAAACAGGAGCATTAGGGTTAGACATGACAGTTACCTCTGGGGAGCTGGGTCACCACTAGGTGGCCATGCAGGAAATGCTCTTAAGATTTGGTCTTCTTTTTCGTTTGGATTCTTTGCACCACAAACAGCTAGCATAGGAAGATATCATGAGGGGGTTGGCATTTTCGTGAATTAGTACCTTTGGCAGACATATTTGCCAAGCTGTTCCAAGGAGAGGACCAAATCTTGGCTCCCTGCATTAGAGATGCCCATGAGGTTTATGAGTCCCGCCCCAATGTATATTTCTGAGCACATGGGCGGCTGTGGTACAGGCTGTCTCCACTAGGGGGCATGTCACAATGTCAACATCTTTAATGCTGAAGACCCAAACGGCCCTTAGCTTTAAAGTATGCCCTCATGCTTTTCTGTGGCCTTCAAGGCCTCGTGCATACTTGCAGCCGAGAGTCTCCTGTTGATGTTGCGATAGCTGCACCGCAGCAGGTTCCAGAAGGTAGTCCTCAGGTCCCGGTTGAAGAACGCGTAGATCAAGGGGTTGATGAGAGAGTTGGCGTAGCCCAACCACAGCAGTGTCCTCTCAAGCCGCAGCGGCATGCAGCTGCAGTGGCTGCCGCAGATGAACGGCCTGGCAGTAGACATCAAGAAGAAGGGGAGCCAGCAAAACGTGAAGGCCCCGACGATGATGCCCAGGGTCCTGGCTGCCTTCTGCTCCCTCTTGAAGATGGAAATGTTCTTGCGATCTTGACGGAGAAGTTTGGACAAAGTGGCGCACTCCTCCGCTGCCTTGTTGCGCTTGGTGCTGTGTTGGCGACGTACGCCGGCCTCAATGGAGTAGGCCCCATCTTGCTCATAGGGTCTGGGGAAGTCCATGAATCGGTGTTTCTGAGCACTGGCCTTGGCCGCCTTGTAGATCCTGTTGTACATCACAAGCATCACCGTCATGGGGATGTAGAAGGCCACCCCAGTAGAGTACACAGTGTAGCCAAAGTCCTGGCTGATGAGGCAGACCCGTTCCACGGTGACGTTCTTAGCCCAACCAAACAACGGAGGGAGAGTTATGGATGCAGAGAGAAGCCAAACAATGAACACCATCTTGGCCATCAACTTCCCATCTTGTCTCACAGGGTATGTCAACGGTCGGGTTATTCCCAGGTACCTGAAAAACAATCATCAATGGTTGCTAGGCTGGGCTGGATTTTGTTTTTTATTTATTTCTTTGTTTATTTATTACATTTATATCCCGCCTTTTTCCCTCCAAGGAACCCAAAGCAGCGTACATAATCCTCCTCCTCTCCATGTTATCCTCACAACAACAACCCTGTGAGGTAGGTTGGGCTGAGAGTCAGCGAGTGGCTTAAAGTCACCCAGTGTGTGAACAGAGTGCTGGACTAGATGGACCCTTGGTCTGATCCATTGTGGAACTTCTTCTGTTCTTACCCATGTTCCCTTGTTGCTATCTTTGGAATGGCAACTTCCTCTTCTTTCGCTCACATCTCCGCCACCTCCACCCTCTTGCCTCCTTTTTATCTCTCTGCTACAGCCTAGTTTCTTTTCCTGGCCTCCCGAAATGGCCTCAGCTGTGTTTCTGGAGCTGGCTCCTTGCCTGTTAACATTTCCCCCTGTCCTCCTGGTCTCTGCCCTGCAGCTGATTTAGCTGATTCCTGGATTGGTTGGCGACTTCCCTGGCTGTGCCACTGACTCTGGAGGAGACCTCTGGGAGCTGCCACAGGTCTGAGAGAGGGAGGCACCACGAGATAAGTCCTGAGGGCGGTGGCAAGAGGGCCTTCACAGCTCTGATGAGGGCATCTAAGTCCATGCACCTCAGCAAGCCCAGGCGCATAGGATCAGATTGCATGAGGGTCTTACCCGGGCCAGTCTTAGAGGGGGATGATCAGATAGGAGTTAACTATAAATTAGGGTGACCCTATGGAAAGGAGGACAGGGCTCCTGTATCTTTTACAGTTGCACAGAAAAGGGAATTTCAGCAGGTGCCATTTGTATGCATGCAGCACCTGGTAAAATTCCTTCTTCATCACAACAGTTAAAACTGCAGGAGTGACCAGATATACAACACTGGGCAGGGCTTCTGCAGCTGAAATTCCCTTTTCTATGCAACTATTAAAGATACAGGAGCCATGTCCTCCTTTTCATATGGTCACCCTACCACAAATACCCCCAAAGCTCCTACTAGGGTGTGTTTGTTTTACAATAAATTTGGGTGGGGGAGACCAAACCTCCAGAAAACTCATGACTGTTGGGTCCATGGGAGCCACTGAACACCTGTCCAACTGGCCCCTTATGGGATTCCTATAGAGTAAGTGGCTCCGGCATTATGGATATGTTTTACAAGCAATAATAAACTTGACGGCTTTACCATAGGTGCCCTTCACTGAACAGGCTGTTCCTTTTAATTTCTGAGGATATTTATACCAAAGGGCAGAATCCGCATTTTAGATTTGAATAAATAAAACAGACCTCCATATCTCAGATGTTCTGGCTCCTCCTAATGGAAGCTTCAAAAATTAAATATATGCAGACTGGAATTGACTTTGAGTTCCCCACAGTCGCCCTTGCATTCCTAGACGGTGCTGTAATCTCTGTGCAATTAACTTTAAACAGCTCCTTTCTATTTTTGCTCAGACTTCTTCTTTTGTTAAGGGAAGGCTTTGAAACAAAGTCATTTACCCAGAAAATTAACCACATGGTGGGGAGTACAGCAGGCTGGATATAAAGTCTTCAGCGATGGCCATCCATGAATGATCTTGAGTAGATTCTTGGGTTGGGAGCTACGGCCATAAGACTGACTCAACTGGAACTAGCTAAAACTTGCAGTGCAAACATCCTCTTTTGGCAACTTTCCCCAATCTGGTGCCCTCCAGATCTTTGGGATTGCAACTCCTATCGGCCCCACCTAGTATGACCAATGGTCGTGAATTCTGGGAGCTGTAGTCCAAAGTAACGGAAAGGTATCAGGTTGGGGGAAAACCTATGCTTATGGTGTGGGGCGAGGATGGACTAGAATATGATCCAATGAGTTGGATCCAGGATCTGTTGAAAGAAGGGATCAACTTACAGAAAGTATCTTCGTTTATTTATTCATTTATTTATTACATTTTTATACCGCCCAATAGCCGAAGCTCTCTGGGCGGTTCACAAAAATTAAAACCATAATAAAACAACCAACAGGTTAAAAACCTGCCTGATTTGGGGGAGGGGGACCCTCCTGCCCCTCCCTTGCACCACAGTTCACCCCCAATGAGGAAGGTCCCCCAAGACTATGTGAAGGGATGGGTTGACAAGCGATGTTTAAGATCGCTATGATTCTCCGGACATTATCTCACTGCTCATCTCGTGCCCAATTCCCATTCACGTTTGCTGCTCACATTGCGCAAACAGGAGATTTGTGCAAGCCAAACTGTGATCAATTTAGGAAATAGAAACCACATGCACAGTTACAAGATGGGTGATACTTGGCTCAGCAATACTACAAATGAGAAGGTTCTTGGAATTGTTGTAGATCACAAGGTGAATAGGAGCCAACAGTGCGATGTGGCTGCAAGAAAGGCAAATTCTATTTTGGGCTGCATTAATAGAAGTATAGCTTCCAAATCACGTGAGGTACTGGTTCCTCTCTATTCGGCCCTGGTTAGGCCTCATCTAGAGTATTGCGTCCAGTTCTGGGCACCATACTTCAAGAAGGACGCAGACAAGCTGGAGCGTGTTCAGAGGAGGGCAACCAGGATGATCAGGGGTCTGGAAACAAAGCCCTGTGAAGAGAGACTGAAAGAACTGGGCATGTTTAGCCTGGAGAAGAGAAGATTGAGGGGAGACACGATAGCACTCTTCAAATACTTAAAAGGTTGTCACACAGAGGAGGGCCAGGATCTCTTCTCGATCCTCCCAGAGTGCAGGACACGGAATAACGGGCTCAAGTTAAAGGAAGCCAGATTCCAGCTGGACATCAGGAAAAACTTCCTGACTGTTAGAGCAGTACGACAACGGAACCAGTTACCTAGGGAGGTTGTGGGCTCTCCCACACTAGAGGCCTTCAAGAGGCAGCTGGACAACCACCTGTCAGGGATGCTTTAGGGTGGATTCCTGCATTGAGCAGGGGGTTGGACTCGATGGCCTTGTAGGCCCCTTCCAACTCTGCTATTCTATGATTCTATGAAATGGGAGATCTGCGCAAACTCCCCAAATTTGTGCGAATCTCCTGAAATTTGCGTACATTTCCTCCATGGACTAAAGCAGGATTGCTTTCATTTATTGAGGAAATTCGCACAAATTAGGAAATTAGGGCAAATTGAACTTGGAAGCGGGAACAAGATCAACGTGAGCACAGGTTTGACGATTTGTAAATATTTTCAGCAGTGTGCGCTTGCGCACACGTTCATGTCTTCGAATGGGGCAGGCTCGCATGTTTTGCAAGCAAAAATGAAATTCTCATATATTCTTACATGTAGTATTTCCAAGGGCCTGGAGGGATTGCTGTGGTGAGGAGAAGGTAGGAAAAACAACTTCCACAACCCCAGCTGCACACAACTAAATCCGGATCCAACCCATTGTGTCTTCATAGAGCTAGGATTTCCTCCCAAACACAGAATCAATAAATTTCACCAGTCTTAAGGTATTGCCTTCCTGGTTTTCTTTTGCATTAATCCTTAATCGGTGCATCCGTCATTAACATTCATGACTATTGCCTTGTTGTTGATTTTCAGAGCAGTCATTTGTGAGAAAATCTGTTGGGAAGGATAAAAATACTTTGGACGTAGCAATGAATTTCTGAAAGCCGCAAAGAATCGGTTGGGTGCTGGCCTTTGTCCACCGCCTGTGGAATGCACAGAAATAGCATCTGGATATTATGCAAAGTTTTGGGTTCATTTTACCAAATCTCCACCTGAATGTTCCCGCGTTGGCACAGATGTTTGCTAAATTGATATTTTTTTGCAAGTGACAGTTTTGCAGCTGGTCTGAACAAAGTACAACACATATTTTATTTTACCTACTGAGCTCTGCCTCAATTTTTACAGCTTTTAGTCTGGGCTTACTTAGATTCCCCCCCCCCATGTTGGCTTCATGGGGGTGGGGGAGAGGGGGTGGCTCTCTGACTCCCCTTTCCAAGGTCAGAGTACTCTCTTTGACCTCAGAGGAGGGAATTCCCAGTATCCTATGGCCCCTCAGACAATTCCTAGTGGCCATAGGATTGCTCCCTAAATAAATGTACCCTGGCACTACAGACTCTGGCCTCATTGATCAGCCAGGGGATGATGGGCCACTGGGTGGCTGCATCCCCAGCCTCCCAGGAAGAACTTCACAGCAAACGGGAGACCAACCTGGCCCTATAGAACAGCCAGAGAGGAAGCAACTGTAGGGACCTTGCTTCCTGCTCCCCACCAGAACATACAGCTGCCACTGACAGTTCCCTGGGATTGCAGACTCTGGTCTCCTCCATCGGTCGGAGAACCGAGGGCCATGGGGAATGAACATCACTGCAATATGTGATATTGCAGTGCGATATGGCTGCAAGAAAGGCAAATGCTATTTTGGGCTGCATTAATAGAAGTATAGCTTCCAAATCACGTGAGGTCCTGGTTCCTTTCTATTTGGCCCTGGCTAGACCTCATCTAGAGTATTGCATCGAGTTCTGGGCTCCACAATTCAAGAAGGACGCAGACAAGCTGGAGCGTGTTCAGAGGAGGGCAACCAGGGTGATCAGGGGTCTGGAAACAAAGCCCTATGAAGAGAGACTGAAAGAACTGGGCATGTTTAGCCTGGAGAAGAGAAGATTGAGGGGAGACATGATAGCAGTCTTCAAATACTTGAAAGGTTGTCACACAGAGGAGGGCCAGGATCTCTTCTTGATCCTCCCAGAGTGCAGGACACGGAATAATGGGCTGAAGTTACAGGAAGCCAGATTCCGGCTGGATCTCAGGAAAACCTTCCTGACTGTTAGAGCAGTACGACAATGGAACCATTTACCTAGGGAGGTTGTGGGCTCTCCCACACTAGAGGCCTTCAAGAGGCAGCTGGACAACCATCTCTTACGGATGCTTTAGGGTGGATTCCTGCATTGAGCAGGGGGTTGGACTCGATAGCCTTGTAGGCCCCTTCCAACTCTGCTATTCTATGATTCTATGATTCTATGCAAAGGGAAGACCATCTTAGCCCCATATATTGGCCAGAGAAATGACAGCTGCATAGACCTTGTTTTGCTCATCCATATCAGAAACACCCACACCCACACTCACACACACACCTTTGTAATTAAGAATGAATGAATAACTCCTGATTCCCCCGTCCCTTGTCTTTTTTGTCATTTCTTTTGGACTGCAAATGTTAGGGCAGGGATTGGCAGGGCCGGCGCTACCATTAGGCCAACTAGGTGGCCGCCAAGGGCGCAGACCTCAGAGGGACACAGTACGGCCCTTTAAGGGTCACAGTTTTATACAAATGAGCTGTTTTAAAGAAAAAAGCATAATAAAAGGAAAACATAATAGTTCAGAAACTTTGCTTGAACAGCTGAATTGAAGTTGGCAATTTGTGTGTGTGTGTGTGTGTATGTATGTGCAAGTAGCTCGCCTTGCCTAGGGCACAGAATAGTCTGGCACCAGCCCTGGGGATTGGCTTATTATTAATTTTTGTTAAGCCTCTCTCTCTCTCTCTCCCTCTCTCTCTGTGCTGAAGAACAGGGTAAAAGGCTGCAAATGAATAATAATAAACCCAGAATAAAATCATAGGAAGGAACTGCAGAAGAAGCGCAGGAGAGGAGAGTCACTTCAACGAACATCAACCCACCGTTAGTTATCTGAGAAGTAATTTGCAGTAGTAGTTCAGTAACAGGCGCTTACTAACACACAGGAGACACTGTGAACCCTGGACTTTTGAAGTGGTTTTTCCTCTACTTTCACAGAAGAATTATGGCAGGTTGTGACCTCAATTAAGCGAGCTATTAAGCATGTCTAACTTCCATTTAATATGCCATCTTTAGCTAGGCCTCCATTCCCATCAAAGAAACAGTGTCTGTAGCTCATGTGTGTGTGTGTGTGTGTGTGTGTGTGTGTGTGTGTGTGTGTATGTGTATGCTATTAGAAGAGGAACAACAACAATAACAATAACAACAACAACACAAACAGCAGTAGTTGTAATTCGATGATCTTCCTTATCAAACAGTGTTTGCTGCTTTCGGTCATCTCTTGTAGACCAAGAATGGAATATCTAGGGACAGGCCAAAAGCTGGTAAAATTAAAATCTCCGTCCTTAAATTTCAAGCCTAGTTTTGAATGGGTTTGACGCGGGTCTCAGAGCCTCCTGTCAATATTACCTTACTTATGCACCATGTCCTCATGCCTATTTATTTATTTAAAATATTTCTTGGGCGCCTTTCAAGATGGAAAGCCTTCTAAGTCGTTATATAGCCCTGGTGCACCTTTCCTGGGCATCCACCTATCCCATCCACTTTATTTTTTCAGTTAACATATTTTCTTACTGGCAGCTGGAATTGCTGTGAAATAGATTTCTGTTGGCGCTGAAAACTGTGAATTTAAAGGAGTTTAAAGGAGTTTGTACTCCCCGCCCCTCCACCCCCCGCCATGTTTTCCATCTTTTGGGCTGGTTTCTTGTCATCCTTGATTTATTTACAGTATTTATATTCCACTCCCCAATCAGAATTTCGGAGTGGTGGACAAAATAAAATAAGAATAAAAACAGAATAAAAACACATTAAAAGTCCATTTTAAAAGAAACAAGGTGCAAAATAAACTGGGGCTGGTCGCTAAGGGAAGGCTTCCTGGGACAATGATGTTTTCAGGAGGCGTCGGAAGAAACAAAAAGTTGGCACCTGCCTGACCTTTAGAGGCAGGGAATTCCATAAGATGGGGGCCACCACACTGAAGGCTCTTCCCCTGGTGGACTCCAATCGCACGATAGGTCTATGTGGAACCACCAGGAGCATGCCCTTGGATGACCTCAGTGACCGGGCAGGGTGATTGGGGAGAAGGTGCTCTTTCAGGTATCCTGGTCCCAAGTTGTTTGGGTCCCATGGCAATCATTTTGTGGTAGCGCCCAGGACAATTTCTCAAATTGCCAAATGGCCCCTTACGGTTGTCTACCCCAGCCTTCATGGGCCACTCCAACTCTAAGATCCGTAATCATGAGCATGAACACATACTTACCTGTCCACGCTGATGACACAGAGAGTCATGATGGATGCTGTGCAGCACATGACGTCCATGGCAATGAAGACGTTGCAGAAGACCTCCCCAAAGAGCCATTTCCCTCCAACCAGGTCTGTGATGATGACAAAGGGCATGACTGCAAAGGCCACGGACAGGTCAGCTGCCGCCAAGGAGACCACCAAATAGTTGGAGGGCTGCCGGAGTTTTTTGACAGTGCACACAGAGATGATGACCAAACTGTTGCCAGCAATGGTCAACAGGGTGATGATGGAGAGGACCGTCCCAATGACTACTTTCTCAGTGTCCCCATACAGCAAGAGATCCTCCCCACAGTCCGTCGAGTTGGTGGCATTGAGGGATGGTGGGTCTGGCTCAGATGACTTAGAAGGTCCCTCAGTCATGAATGGAGCTGGGGGTCACTTCTGGATGGGATACTCTTGCTCCGTGTTCCCCACAAAGAGACGCTGCTGCCCTGAAAACTGACTGGGGCCAAACTTGAGTAACATGCTTCCAACTGACCGGTGCATGGAGAACAGACATGAACCAATTGTATTGCTTGGAGTCAACGTCTACTGCTGCAAAAATAAACAGCCAGCAGTTAGATGTAGCAAATAGAGCCCAATGTAAGTTCACAGATGCATTTTGTCCTTGCCTCCTGCAGTCCCCAGACACTTCCCCACTAGCAGTCAGGGGTGTAGGGTCCCCATAAATACTACACCCCCAAGGAGAGTCCCAAAATATGAGTCCATATGACCAAAGGAGTTCTAGCAGTTTCATCTCCACTAGGAGCAGGGGGCTGTCTTCATGGCGCCCAGTTGGCACCACATTCCTTCTAAACACCGCAGTTTCACTTACCCAGGGTGGCGTTGGGTAATCCCCTCCCCCAAAGAGGGAGCGCAGGGCTTCCAGCGGTGATCCAGCTACTGGAGGGGGGGGGGCCTTCCTGGCTTCTGGCGACCAATCGCTGGTCGACATCTGCTAGGGCTGCCCCTGAGATTGGCCACGGAGCAAGGTCAGATAGCGGAAGAGTCAGGGTGACCCAGCTCTCACCGCAAAAGTCAGGGTAAGTCCCCAACGTTGTTACTGCACAGTTTCACAGAAAAGCCCAGCTGCAGCTCTGTGGCTGTGTCATGGAAGTGACGCTGCACAGATTCACAGCTACCGTGAGGATTTGAGTACATATAGACAGACCCCAAGTCTTTTGTAAAGCTTAATAGCCCATTCCAGACCCCCACCCACCCCCAAAATACTTTGTACTGCAACAGGGAACAAAATATTGTGGCTGGGGAGGCTCATTTCTCCCCAGCTACTGTGAGGATCACAGATGAACTCAGAGGGAAGTCTGAGGGGGTGTCAGATGATGTCAGCATCCCTGCCAATAAAAAAAAAAGGGCCGGTGCTGCGTCCTTGGGAGCCCTGGTTCCACTACATCACTGTTCGGAGTACTTGCATGCAGCACTCATACACAAACGCTAAATGCACAATCTAAGGCCTCATCTACACCAAGCAGGATATTGCACTATGAAAGCGGTATGAAAGGGGTATATAAAAAGGCAGGAGCCACACTGAGCAGGATATCGTGGTATGAAAGCGGTATATAGTATGTGTCACTGGGCCCCACTTGTTGTCTGTGCACTTCAATAGAACCATAAAGCAGTAGTGTAGATCCTGCAGTGCACTTCAATAACACTATAAAGCAGGAGGACAGGGCTCCTGTATCTTTAACAGCTGTATTGAAAAGGGAATTTCAGCAGGTGTCATTTGTATATATGGAGAACCTGGTGAAATTCTCTCTTCATCACACCAGTTAAAGCTGCAGGTGCCCTGCCCTCTTTTGTATCTGGTCACTCTAGTATAGCTCCTGCACCTTTAACTGTTGTGATGAAGAGGGAATTTCACCAGGTTCTCCATATATACAAATGACACCTGCTGAAACTCCCTTTTCTATGCAACTGTTAAAGATACAGGAGCCCTGTCCTCCTTTTCATATGGTCACCCTAGTAGTGTGGCTCCTGCCTTTTATATACCACTTTCATACCACTTTCATAGTGCAACTTCCTGCACGGTGTAGATGAGCCCTAAACGTTCACCAGCTGCCAAATCATTCTATTCACCCTTTACCATCAAGGTCATACTGTGCCATTTGTCCCTGGGCTTCATTGGCTCAGAGTTTGGGGGATTTCTGAGCAACTGGGAAATGTTCATAAACATTCTGTAACGTCTCAGCAGCTGAGCCAATAGCTAAGGAGGGCTCATTCCAATCAAATGAAGCCAGTACACCTGCAACCTGTAGTGGATGAGGTTTCAAAGATCGCAGCTTGCATTGATCAGATTGGGATGAGGAAGGTAAACTGACAACATTCATATTATTATTTATTTAATTTCTATACTGCCCCATAATCAAAGCTCTCTGGGTGGTTTACAACAATTCATACAAAGAGAAAGTATAACATAATAAAAAATAGTCTAATTTTTTTCAACATAAAATTTTAAAAACAATATAAACAGCTAAAACAATATAAATAAACAATGCTTTTCCTAAAAGACCTGTTCTAAAACAGCAGACATAGGTACCTCATAATATACCATTAATCGCCTGGAATTACAGAGTGATCTTTCTTTACATGGTGCTGAAATGCTGACTGTGTTGGTGCCAGGTGGGCCTCTTAGTTGCGGGGGGGGGCACCACTGAGTAGGCCCTCTCCCTTGTTGCCACCTTCCAAGGCTCCCATTTCTTTCTGTAAATCAATATGTTCCATACTTAATACTGCAGAACAATTTTTATAAACTGGGTTTACTCTATTTCAGAACCTATCCGCCTTGGGGTACCTGTCCTCTTCTTAAGAGTTAAGACAGTTCATGCAAATAGACCTACACAACGTTTTTTTTCAACCTTTCTTTTCCCCCCCTTCAATCAGATTTTTTTTTTAGTTTTCCCATGTGCAGTACTGTTCGTTCAATAACAAAAGAAAACTGAGCAGTCCTCTAGCTAATCTTAATTGAATGGTTGACTGATCAACTGATTACATTTGTGCAAATGAGCAAGTGAGTAAAAGCAATCTTCCTAAACCAAAAAAAAAAAAAAAAAAAAAGCAGCAAAGCACTTGAGCCATTCTTTCCAGTGTGAAATGTGGGATGGTGCAGCTGCCACCTGCAATTTTTAGAAACGCTCGTATTAAAAATAATACCGTTTTTTAACATGACCTGCCTGGGGCAGCTTTTTAGTAGATCAAACATGTGGATAAAATCTTAAGCAATTAATCAGTTGAACATCACAGCCCTTGTAAAACAGTATTAAAAGGTAATATAAGAAGCAGCTGTAAGGCATTCAGGAGAGCTCGATTTGAATCCTACTTTGCATTAGGGTTGACGGTGATAGTTTAGAGATTCACTGTTAAGTACACCTGTGATTCACCGTTCAGTACACTCGTGACAATACTCCATCCCCCAAATGCCCTCACTTTTAAAAGAAGCCTTTCCTGTTCGTACAAAGTAGACTTCTTCAACCTGGTGTTCTCCAGATATATCTGACTACATGTCCCATCAGCCCCAGACAGCAAGAGAGGGGCCATAGCTCAGTGGTAGAGCATCTGCTTTCCATGTAGAAAGTCCTAGATTCAATCCCCAGCATCTCCAGGGAGGGCTGGAAAAATTCCTACTGGAACCTCCGGAGAACCACTGCTGCCAGTCAGTGTCGACAATACTGAGCTAGATGGACCCAGGGTCTGACTTAGTTTAAAGCAGCTTCCGATGTTCCTAACTGCTTGCAAAACCTTGCTGCAGAAACTTGTTCTCCTGGGAGGGCTAGGAAAAAACTCTGCCTGAAACCCTGGACAGTCGTTGCTGCCAGTCAGTGTCAACAGTACTGGAATAGACGGACCAAGGGTCTGATGCAGTATAAAGCAGTTTCCAATATTCCTATGATGGTGGGAGTTATGCAAAAAATAAGAACATAAGAAGAGCCATGCTGGATCAGACCAAGGGTCCATCTAGTCCAGCACTCTGTTCACACAGTGGCCAACCAGCCATCGGCCAGGGATGAACAAGCAGGACATGGTGCAACAGCACCCTCCCACCCATGTTCCCCAGCAACTGGGGCACACAGGCTTCCTGCCTCGAATACTGGAGACAGCACACAACCATCAGGGCTAGTAGCCATGGATAGCCTTTGCCTCCAGGAATTTATCCAACCCCCTTTTAAAGCCATCCAGATTGGTGGCCATCACTTCATCTTGTGGTAGTGAGTTCCATCATTTAACTCTGCGCTGTGTGAAGTAGTCCTTCCTTTTATTTGTCCTGGATCTCCCACCAATCAGCTTCATGGGATGACCCTGGGTTCTGGAGGGCACCAGGTTAGGGGGATAGATATTACCTTGTGCAGGTAATTTTATTGTTGATTGCTGTATAGTGATAGAAAGGATGGCTTCCTGATGATGATGATGATGATGTTGATGTTTCCCTTTCCCTTTTGAGAACTTGACATTCCCTGTGCACAAATTCTAGGATTCCCCCCGCGGCATCCCCCTACAAATGCCAATTAATGGCAGCCGATAATAAGAATACCCCAGACGGAGGTTGTCTGCTGTGTTTTCCATACACAGCTCCCATCCAATTCGATGTGGGTTTCCTAGGAGAAGAACGTTCCTCTGGATTGTGCTTTATTTCTCTAACAATTCCATTAATTTCTCTACACAAGTATTATCCATGTCCTAAATACATTTTAACTTCATTTTTCTGTCTCTCTTCCTACGCTTAAAAGACAAAAATGCCCAGAGAGCTTCAGCTATTGGGCAGTATAGAAATGCAATCAATCAATCAATCAATCAATCAATCAAATAAATAAATAAATAAACAAAACCAGTTCTTGGGTGATCCGTCGGTGGTGGTGGTGGTGGTGGTGGTGGTGGGGCAGTCTGACCTGCTTTACCTTTCGTGGTAGCTCCTTTAAGCAGTGGAGACCGGTGCGTCCGATGTCAGTGGGGCGGTGAATCCGTTCCGGGTTTCACTCAGAACGAGTCAGAACTCTAAAGGAGTGATCCAGCTGCTTTGCAGGGAGCTTTAGAGTTCTGACTAGTTCTGATTAAAAACCAGAGCAGATTTGTCGCCCCACTGGCACCAGAGCCACCAGCCTCCACTGTCCTTAGGGTCCAATCCTATGCATGTTTAGACAGAAAGAAGTCCAACTCCCATGTTGGCTGGGAAATGCTGGGAGTTGCAGATTTTTTTTCCTGTCTAAATATGCATATGATTGTACCCTAAACTAACCATTTCAGAAGGCTTAGAGGGGGTGATTTGGCTAAAATTGGAGGGAGCCAAGTGATGGGGCTTGTAGATTTCATCTCTCTCCCCCACTGCCCCCATCCCCATAATTAAAGCACCAGATGAAATGTCCTACCAAGTGATTGGAAAGTTATGGCGAACGGATTAATAAACCTAATGTTAGATTAGTCCAACCAGGATGATCAGGGGTCTGGAAACAAAGCCCTATGAAGAGAGACTGAAAGAACTGGGCCTGTTTAGCCTGGAGAAGAGAAGATTGAGGGGAGACATGAGAGCACTCTTCAAATACTTAAAAGGTTGTCACACAGAGGAGGGCCAGGATCTCTTCTTGATCCTCCCAGAGTGCAGGACATGGAATAACGGGATCAAGTTAAAGGAAGCCAGATTCTAGCTGGACATCAAGAAAAACTTCCTGACTGTTAGACCAGTACGACAACGGAATCAGTTACCTAGGGAGGCGGTGGGCTCTCCCACACTAGAGGCCTTCAAGAGGCAGCTGGACAACCATCAGTCAGGGATGCTTTAGGGTGGATTCCTGCATTGAGCAGAGGGTTGGACTCGATGGCCTTGTAGGCCCCTTCCAACTCTGCTATTCTATGATTCTATGTTTCTATGATTTATTAATCCATTCACCATAATATATATCATGTATAAATTCCCTGTATGAATTGTTTGACACATATTACACACACACACACACACACACACACACTCCTTTACCAAAATAGCCTCACAGAAAACCAAGTTGTTAAGATAATCAGAAGTGTGGATAAATCAAGGTGCTGCATTGTTAGATATAGTGGACACACAATGGATTCAGGTAATCACGATATTCCGATAACTGCATCGTGGTGATGAGCGTCTGTTTCCCCCTTCCTCTGTTGCCATCCCTCATTTACCCATCTTTTAATTGGAAGCTTCTTGAGGGCAGAGGTCTCACCGTACATTGATGGGACTATGAAATATGCATAAAGGAACCCCACAGGCATATATAACTCACACAAGCCAACAGCTGGAGAAATGGACAATAGATGTAGGAGCATATTTTTTGTAAACTAACAGACTGCATGACTGACTGTCAAGAAAAGGGGGGTGGAATTCAATCTCGCAACCTACAAGTCTTGACTAGACATTTTCATCCAACGTAATGATTTTTAAATGGTGTGTGAGAGTGTCTGTCTAAGAGAGTGTACTTATTTATTACATTTATATCCTGCCTTTTTTCCTCCAAGGAACCCAAGGCGGTGTACATAACCCTTCTCTCCATTTCTATCCTCACAACAACATCCCTGCGAGGTAGGTTGGGGCTGAGAGTCGGTGATTGGCCCAAAGTCACCCAGTGAGCTTCCATGGCTGAGTGGGGACTAGAACCTGGATCTCCTGACTCCCAGTCCAATGCTCTAGCCACTACACCACACTGAGAAGTGCAGACTAGAGGCTTCCGAAGCCCCCTGCCTCTCTTAAGAGGCTTGGGATTCCTATACAACCAAGAGCTGCAGACATCTTGTTCACACATCCATGACTTTAAAACTGTGGGCACGAAGCCCGCTACATGCACGGTGCACATCAAAAGCCTTGAAACCTGCCCCACTTAAAAGAGTTCTGCGCATTCACATGTGTTCTGTCTTTAGTATCACCCTCAGGTTAGTTGTTTTTTAAGTGCCCATTGTTCAGACCTTCCTTCTCCCTGGACTGTTAACAATCCATCGGGCTCTTTTGGAGAGAAGTACTTTGAAAAGATGTCTAAAAAATGCCTCCTTTCTCTCTCCCCCCCCCCCCCACTAAAACACTTCAACCTTAAATGCCAAATGGATGCCGCAGAAGAAACTTCCCTTCCTCCCCACACCCCCACCGGCTTCCCCAACTCTGTTCTGCAAAAATCTCAGGCTGAGGTTGGGTCACTCTCTCTCCACAAAGCACACGAGTCTGCCCCTTGGAGAACTTAATACAGTCTTCCTCAAAAGAATGGGGAAAAGTGTTACCTCTAGGGCAGCCGGAGGGAAGAAACAGGCAGAAGATGCCCTTGGTCTGGTCTCTTGACAGGGACATCTCAGCGTCCCTTTTCTTTTTATAGCTGAACCTTCAATTGCCTGGAAGACATGGGTACCATCACAGCTGCCTCCTTCCTCCAAAAGCAAGACGGATCCAGTGGGGACTCCAAGCTGCAAGCAACCAACTTCAGATCCATCTTTCGCGGCTGCCTCTTTCCTGGGCAACCTCCTCAAATTTGCTACAGCAAGAGGACAGGATGCAAAAAGGCAGGCTTCCTCCACCGCCCATCCCTTATCACTTCCCCAAGCATCATTCGTAGTCCTCTCCTCCTCCTGCTGCTGCAGTCACAGAGTGAGTGGCAAGGCAACACCAGGCAAAGCTATACCACGGCTGTGAAAGTCTGGAAGAGGGACAGCTTCAGAGAGCTCCAAAACAACTCACCCGTTCTTTGTAACGGAGAAAGTAGCTGCAAATCAAAACCCTGTCGGCCTGGATTTATCTCACCCTAAGCTGGGGTATCCCCCTCCTTGTGTCGCTCTAGACTCAAAGGGAGACATGTTGCCAACATTGCAATATGTGCAGTCATCTGGCGTGTGCATATTTCATTTGTTCTCGACGTTGTAAATCTCAAGGAGAGTTAGGTTGGGATTCCTCGCAGGAACAGCAGAAAAACAGCAGAACCTTGCAGCACCTTAAAGGCTAACAAAACGTATTCTGGCGTAAGCGCCAGAAGCTTTTAGTTGGTCTTTAAGGTGCTATAAGACACTGTCGTTTTTGCTGCAAGCCTCACATGGAAAGGTCTCTGGAAATTTACACCAAGATCATATTGGTTGATTTTGGGAAACAGTGGTTAATATGATCCAATCTCCCATCTTCAAGTAAAGCTAGATCTACGCACAGAGCGTAGACGCAAAGTATCAGAAAACGCAACAGAAACGTAGAAGGAATGAATTCATTAGTAAGATATGGGAGCTACTTAAATTTGGTAAATTTTATCAGCAGATCAAACATCCAGCATTAAATATAGGGAAATTTTAAATCATGGGAACCCTGCTATGCATTATGGGTACAGAATTTCTGAATCTCCAAGAATATATCTTTATGATTTCAATGTATTTTTTTATTTTCTTCTGAGGTTGTCTTACAGCGTACTCCTGTCCATTTCTGCTTGGTAGTTAGTACCATGGATTTCAACAGGACTTACTCCTAGGTAAGTTTGCAAAAGATTTATTAGTGATTAGACATTTAGGTGTTTTTTCCCCTTTCCTCCTAAATGAATTATCCATCCTCTTTCTTTTCAAATCAGTTTTAAAAATGAACAAAAAACTCACCCCAAAATGATATTTCAATGTGTCACAGGGAAAAGGGTTTTGTAAAACCTACAACGTAGATTGATTTCTATATGCATCTGCCTTTGCCTTTCCCCAGGACTGAATCTAAGCCAAATCTCCATTCAATAACCTATTTCCAATTCTAATGCTGAGCCAAAAAGAATGTGAAGTAATATTAAAGTGGGAAGTCACTCTGAGATAATACAAATTCCCACTACCAAGGCCCGTAGTCTGAGTAAAGAAAGCAAGCTAATCACCCCATTTATATCCCCCTGATTTTCTTTCCCTTCTGAGCATGTTTTAAAAGTGTATTTTAAACAGACAACCAGAAATGGTTCTTCCTGAAAGAAGTAGGCATCAGTGTTTCAAAATAATGGAATTCCAGAGAGGGCTTTTAGAAAATGCACCCAGGTTTCAACTTACCAAGTGATTTGTGTTAGGGTGACCATATGAAAAGGAGGACAGGTCTCCTGTATCTTTAACAGTTGCATAGAAAAGGGAATTTCAGCAGGTGTCGTTTGTATATATGGAGAACCTGGTGAAATTCCCTCTTCATCACACCAGTTAAAGGTGCAGGAGCTATACTAGAGTGACCAGATTTAAAAGAGGGCAGGGCACCTGCAGCTTTAACTGTTGTGATGAAGAGGGAATTTCACCAGGTTCTCCATATATACAAATGACACCTGCTGAAATTCCCTTTTCAATACAACTGTTAAGGATACAGGAGCCCTGTCCTCCTTTTCATAGGGTCACCCTAGTTGAGTTGCTGAATCACCTACATCAGGGATGGGCAGAAGGTTGATCTGAAGATTTTCTGGACTGCAACTCCCATAAACCCCTGCCAGCATGGATAATGGTCAAGCATGATGGGATCTATAGTCCAACAATATTGAAGCTTAATATATACTCCTCTTGTCGTGCAGATGTTTGAGGCCTGCTCAGAAGTAAGCCCCATTGAGTTCAAGGAGGTTTTCTCCCAGGTAAGCGGCTATGGGATTGCAGCCTTAAACTATAGTTTTTAGAACAGGGTTGGGGAATATGTGGCCCTTCTGATGTTATTGGACAGCAACTCCCATCTGCCCCAGCCAGCATAGCAAATGTTCAGGGATGATGGAAGTTGTAGTCCAACATCTGAATGGGCACACACACATTCTCCATCCCTGTCTTAGAAGCAGCAAACCAGTAGAGAAGCAACATGTCTTTGAGTGTACGTTGCTAATCTGATGTATTCTGCTTTAAATCGGGCTGCTGTTTTAAAGGGTCTGCTTTTATTGTTTGTATTATTTGTTTGTTTGTTCTGCATTTTAACTTTAGCAAGTTGCTATAGAAACATAGGAAGCTTCCTTATACTAGGGTGACCATATGGAAAGGAGGACAGGGCTCCCGTATCTTTAACAGTTGCATAGAAAAGGGAATTCCAGCAGGTGTCAATTGTATATATGGAGAACCTGGTGAAATTCCCTCTTCATCACAACAGCTAAAGCCGTTTTGATATCTGGGCCTTATAGGCCCCTTTCAACTCTACTATTCTATGATTCTCTATGATTCTATGACTCTAATATATCTCCTGAAGCTTTAACTCTGGTGATGAAGAAGGAATTTCACCAGGTGCTGCATGCAGACAAATGACACCTGCTGAAATTCCCTTTTCAGTACAACTGTTAAAGGTCTTTTGTATCTGGGCCTTATAGGCCCCTTTCAACATTACTATTCTATGATTCTCTATGATTCTATGACTCTAATATAGCTCCTGAAGCTTTAACTCTGGGGATGAAGAAGGAATTTCACCAGGTGCTGCATGCAGACAAATGACACCTGCTGAAATTCCCTTTTCAGTACAACTGTTAAAGGTACACAGGCCCAGTCCTCTTTTCCATATGGTCACCTACTGAGTCAGACCATTGGTCCATCTAGCCCAGTATTGTCGACTCTGACAGTCAGCAGTGGTTCTCCGTGGCTTCTTTCCCTGCCCTACCTGGTCCTCCTGCCTGCAGACCAGCAGCTCTGCCTCAGCTATGTCCCTGTCTGCCTTTAAGCAGAAAAATCAAGGCAGAACAATCAGCCTCCTTACTCCAGGTAAGTCCTCCTGCTTCTTCGTCTACAGCATCCACATCGTGTTAAGAAGAAAATCGGCAAACACAATGGGATAAGCGAGAGCTTCCCAAGGGTGTTTGAACAATGCATAGAAGCCGCCTGGCTTGTATCATAAGCATCAGAGGAGGAACAGACATCAGGAAAACATCACCTATTCTTGTTTTATAGATTACAGAGCCAGGTTGCCAGCTCACGTGGGGTACAGCATGGCTGGCTGGGGGATGCTGGGGGTTGTAGTGTGTCCCCCCCTGTCTAAACTTGCATAGGATTGCACCTTTAAATGCTTGGAGGCGATACAAGGTGGGTTGTTGTGCTTAACTACACGTGTGGCATGACACACGCACTGGCTTTGATTCCAAGAAGCGGGAGCAGAAGGACATTTTTTTGTATTTTCCCATCCCTGCCTCTCCCTGAAGTCCCCTGAGGTGGCCCAAAGCCTCTCCAGAAGGTTGGGAACAGCGCCAGCTCCAGGTTTTTGAGGGGTGAGACCCCCCCTCCCACAGTGAGTCTGTCTTCTCACCACCATTGTCACGAGCTGCTGGTCCTCCTCCTCCTTGCTACCACCTGCTTGCTTGCCAGGAAGAGAGCCAAGAAGCAGGCAGGCCGTGGGCATCTCCTTCTTGACTCCATCAGTGTCTGGGCCAGTGTGAGAGGCAGGTGAACAGGTGGGTTGCAGTGATGAAGAG